>NC_137822.1:5337330-5689830 GCF_963921795.1 Nannobrachium achirus | reverse complement strand
GTCTTGACAGGGGCCTCATATAATAATAATTCATGAAATAAATAAAGCTCCTTTTAGTTGACCTTGTACCAGTGAACTGTACTGTCATGAAACTTGTCATAAAGTCTTCAATCAATCACTCGACAAAGGGATCAATACTGCATTTAAGAGAAATAACCCACATTTACCCAGAACAGCTGATCCGCAAGCTCACAGCCTTGTAGATCGGCTGGTTTTATTGTTTTAAATTGTCTCCCCCTTTTTTCCCCCTGACTTAGTCTTTTCTAGGATCTCCTTTTAGCTGAGCTTGTACCAGTGAACTGTACTGTCAATGACACTGTATACCTATGACAGTCCTATATCAATAATTCGTTCGTTCATGAATGACTTCCCTGTGGAAATAAGCCAAAAACATTACTAGGATCTCCTTTTAGTTGAGCTTGTACCAGTGAACTGTACTGTCCATGACACTGACTGTACCTATGATAGTCCTATATCGGTAATTCATTCATTCATGAATGACTTCACTGTGGAAATAAGCCAAAAACATTACTAGGATCTCCTTTTAGTTGAGCTTGTACCAGTGAACTGTACTGTCCATGACACTGACTGTACCTATGATAGTCCTATATCGGTAATTCATTCATTCATGAATGACTTCACTGTGGAAATAAGCCAAAAACATTACTAGGATCTCCTTTTAGTTGAGCTTGTACCAGTGAACTGTACTGTCAATGACACTGTATACCTATGACAGTCCTATATCAATAATTCGTTCATTCATGAATGACTTCCCTGTGGAAATAAGCCAAAAACATTACTGGGATCTCCTTTTAGTTGAGCTTGTACCAGTGAACTGTACTGTCCATGACACTGACTGTACCTATGATAGTCCTATATCGGTAATTCATTCATTCATGAATGACTTCACTGTGGAAATAAGCCAAAAACATTACTAGGATCTCCTTTTAGTTGAGCTTGTACCAGTGAACTGTACTGTCCATGACACTGACTGTACCTATGATAGTCCTATATCGGTAATTCATTCATTCATGAATGACTTCACTGTGGAAATAAGCCAAAAACATTACTAGGATCTCCTTTTAGTTGAGCTTGTACCAGTGAACTGTACTGTCAATGACACTGTATACCTATGACAGTCCTATATCAATAATTCGTTCATTCATGAATGACTTCCCTGTGGAAATAAGCCAAAAACATTACTGGGATCTCCTTTTAGTTGGGCTTGTACCAAATCATGTTTATTACGTATCTATCTATCTTCCTATCAATTGGTCACATGCATTCACATTGCACTGAACGCACGCAAGCACGCCCGCTCAACAGCTGGCTTTTTCTCTTTTTCCACAGAGCTCCAGACTCAGACACCGAGGTCTCGGAGGGCACCCAAGCCGGACTGCGTGCTCTGGCAGCGGCCGCGGAGCGGCCGCGGCCCCCCTCAACCCACTGAAGCCAGATAGAGGCTGGTGAAATAAAAACAGTCAGTAGGTCCCCATCAACAGGCGGCGCTGTGCGAGCCACTGACCAATCACAGCCAAATCAGGAAGTCAACCAGTCTGTTGTTGACGGAGGAGGAGAAACAGCCTGCATGTTGGACTGCAGAAAGGTCAGGTGATTGTGTCCTGAAATTACTTTGTCCATTTGGGCCCCTTTCCTTGTGTCTAATTCATTTGGAGGCATAAGGTTACAGTGCAGTACATTATTTAAATGGATAAAATTAACACTGAGGATTTTACTGTGTAAGCAAAATGCAGTACATCATTTTGTTCCTATCATTTAAATCATGGATTAGTCCTTTTGTTAAATTAGACTGTGTCTAATTTATACCACCAGAGGGCAGGCCAGGATCAGGGAATGATTTTAGCATGCCACACTTTTCATATTTCAGATGAGATTACATTTAAATCACTTTGAACCTGCCGGCATTCCTATTCCGTTAATATAGGCGGGAACACATGCATCATCATCTGACACGTAACCGTCTTAATCACAGTTATTTTGTCATAATCGTTTCCATGTTGCAATATGTCAAGCAATATGTCATAACATGTTGCCATAACCAGCCTTACTGGGGAGGGGACACCCTGGTTTGCCCCAAAGGACGGCAAGTGTCAGAAAGCCTGACGTCTAGTGGCTGGACATGGTCATTGACTGCAGACAGGTGTTTCAGTTGGTCATTAGCTGCAGAGGCTTTCTCCATTCAGTAGAACGTTTGCCACTGAGAGGAGAGGATCTGTGTGTCTCTGTTTACCCCATCATTTCCCTATATGTGTGCTTTTACACTGTGTATCCTTCTATTGTGAGGAGGTTTAGTTCGTTACTTATGTTTACCGTATTTGGGCTTTAGACTACATTGCAGGCTAATAACTAAGTTGATAGGCATGTGTAATAATGACATGAGCCATAATAACGGCAATTCAATCACTCATTGTGTGAAGTGTTTGTTAGTTTTTTGTTTTTTTTTACTTTGAGCAACTTTCTCTTTTCCTCTGTTTTAGATTGAGGTTAAGCTTTCTATTAAGTTCACCAGCCGAGAGTTCAGCCTGAAGAGGATGCCTTCAAGGAAACCCATGGGTGTTTTTGGTGTGAAGATCTCCACAGTGACTAAGTGAGTTAAGAGCCAGTCAAGTAGTGCGTGCGTGCGTGCGTGCGTCTTATGTGTGTACATTCTTGTCAGGGGTGTCGCACCAAATTCTGGGCCCTGGGTACAAGGATTCACTGCGGGCCCCCCATGAATGTTCTTCATAGGGGAGGGGGGTTTAACCCATTTAGCACACTATTTTGTGTTTTAACTATTGAAAAATAGCAGATATTGCTGCAAGCTTGTAGATCTGCTATTTTTGAAAAATCATGAATATTTGTGCAAGCCTTTGAATATTTCAAATCCTTCTAAGGTTTTTGTTTTTTTAAACCTGTGTTTCTATGTCAGTGGTGCTCAAACATTTTCATGTCAAGGACCCCCAAGATGATATGTATTTGGCCACGGACCCCGATCTCAAAATATTTAGTTCCAGGGACCACCCAGAAGCAAAATTTGAGTTAGAAATGTTCGCTTAAAAAATACGTATATTCAAAGATTTTCACACATTTTCACAACTTTTCAAAAATAGCAGATCTACAAGCTCGCAGCGCGGCACTCGGTGCCGCGCTGTGAGCTTGTATATCTGCTATTTTTCAATAGATAAAGTTATTAGGGCCCCTCCACTTTGGGCCCTAGTAACTCAGTCCCACTTTCCTACCCCTTTTGACGCCCCTGGTCAGGAGACACATTTCGACTTCAGTTCCCAACATGCTACTGGTCTCGAACTTGTGTTGTTTGTTTACCCGTCCACATTATGTTTTTATTCTATTTTGACGTAATTGTCCATACCGTTAAGTTCATGTAATAACACTGCTTGTCTGCATTGTAGTTTGATTACCATTTTATGTCAGTAACGTCAAAGAGAGCACTGTCTGCGATCTTGACAATTTGTAGTTTTATAGCCATTGCTTTTTGTCTAGAAGCGAGCACACAATTGTTTCGAATGAACAATGTTTTCTAGAATTTCAGATTGTAATTTTATGGAAAGGAAAAGCTGAGGCTTAAAACATGCTTACATAACATCATGACTCCTGTCCATGTTTTCTGTTAAAAAAAATCTAACTGAAGAAGGTTATGGAGGACTGAACAGTGAATACAAACATCACTCTGTTAGAATCTAACTGAATGTTATAATAGTACATGGAGGACTGAACAGTGAATACAAACATCACTCTGTTAGAATCTAACTGAATATTATAATAGTACATGGAGGACTGAACAGCAAAGTGAATACAAACACCACTCTGTTAGACTATAACTGAAGGTTATGAGTGCATGGAGGACTGAACAGTGAATACAAACATCACTCGGAGACAAACGCCACTCAGAGACACTTAATGCCATGTAAGGAGATCTGGGATCTCAATTTATTACCAAGTCAAGGATTATGATGAATGATCACCATGAATAATTCATCGCCATCATATTCTTCATCAGTTGTGGCCCACTGGTTGCTGGTTGAGAGGATCAGAGTCCTGTGATGCCATGGATCCAGTCTCTGTAGAAACACACTGATGATGACTTAGCTGGTTTTGCACACAGCTCGTCTGTGCTCCTTATATGGACTCCATAGATGTGTACTTTATTGTTCTTGTCCTTGAATTCCACCGCAGTACCAGAGTCTCCCTGTGGTGACACAGAGAGAAGTGAGTGTGTGTGTGTGTGTGTGTGTGTGTGTGTGTGTGTGTGTGTGTGTGTGTGTGTGTGTGCGTGTGCGCGTGTGTGTGTGCGTGCGTGCGTGCGTGCGTGCGTGTGTGTTGTGGGTGGGGTTGACTATTGCAGACAATTATTATATTAATTGTTTACTATTCAAATTCAACAAACTCACAACACAGATATCCACATCCTTCCCTTGAGGAGGTTTCTCATAGCACAAATAATTCAGTTGGATCTGATTGGGGCGGTTCCTCAGGTCGCATTTTGCAATGCTCATGGTAGCACACTGCAGGTCGGCTGGCCTTGGTCCAGGTACTTTGTGAAGGAAATATTACATCTGAATTATTTGCCTGCTTTTTCATTCTAGATCTCAGACAACATTACCTGAAGTGAACTCTTAACACAGCTCACCTTTAACCTCAAGACCAGGATTGTCAGGATCCGGTACGGTCTGAGTCCAACCAAACCCTCCAACTCTAACGTTACCCATGACAGGCTTCATACAATATTTATGTGGTGGCAGGTGGATGATGGGGTGTTGAGGTACACCTATATTAAGCTCCAGAAGCATGATGTCACCACCATCTTTGGGAACATGCTGTTGATCCACAGGAATCTCTTGCCTCCCCACTTCCTGTGATAGTTCCGTCAATTCCGGGTGTTGGCCATGCACACTAAGTGTCACGCTGAGCGGCCTGAGTGAGAGGATATGAATGTCAGTGAGACAATGTTATTGTCTGGATTATAAATTACTTATTCAATATGAATTTAGGGTAAAGAAAACTTATCTTAGACTTTCAACCTAAAGTGAGGCAAATATAGCTCTTCTAGCCTTTGTGGTTGTTTACATTTGGAAATTAATAAAGCTTTATCAGATTGAATTCCAAAAGTATAAGGTCGCGGGTGCAAGCGGCCCAAATGGGTTTCCTTAGACGGGTGGCTGTATGCTATTTTACCCTCAGTGATAAAATGGTTAAAACTGTCTGTCCGTCTTCTCTCTCTCTCTCTTTTTCTCTCACTCTTGCACTCACACAAACACGCATGCACACACACACACACACACACACACACACACACACACACACACACACACACACACACACACACACACACACACACACACACACACACACACACACACACACACACACACACACACACACTACTGCTTACTTTTCATCTTTAGGTCTACAGTGTGCAGCTGTCAACACCCAGCGTTTGTTGATGAGTGAACCTCCACACTCTCCGATCGGAGTTATCACATCCACATGGTACTGCCTTTCAGTCCGACCACATGGTTCACCTCCAATGATTCTCTTCTCCATGTTCCTCGCTGCTGCAGCTGAAATGAAAACATCACAGGGCCGATCTGATTGTTTTGTTTTTTTCATTTTAAAACATTCAAACATTTCCTGGAAGGTTGTCATTCAACAGTCTGCAGCACATGACCAGGTCTCCTTCCTAGATGTGTTTCACTTTGGACTAAAAGACTAGTTTATACTTTAATTGTACGATCTGTCACATCTTTAGTTGAATATCAGAGTGATCACGTACTGTAATATTGCAACCAGCTGTCTCACCATTATGTAAGCAAATATGGTATTTTATGCAATTGTTAATTTAATAATCTTTCTCTTGAAAAAATACATTTCTCATGCTGAGTTTCTCTCGGAATTGTAATTAAATTGTTTTTTTTTGCGCAATAATAACGCAAACTCAATACAAAACATTTCTCTGCAGAGACAACCTGTTGAAGTGGTCAAGATGCACGTTAGACATACTTTAGGAGACATACCTGACAGCATGAAGAGAAGGAGTAGAGCCTGAGTCCTCATGTTGGCTTCTCTGACTGACTGACTGACTGACTGACTGGTAGGACACTAGTATTTAAACTGTCTTCTATCTTCTCTGACTGACTGACTGGCTGTACCACTAGTATTTAAACTGTGTTTTATCGCTAATGCAAATACTATCAGTAGTATTCTACCAATCCCATAGAACAGACACAGTGCACAGTGCTAAAGAGGGATGAAGTCACTAGTTGTGTCCTAATCTAACATTCAAATGTGTTTCCATGGTGGAAGTGAAGAACAGTCCTCTTCTCATCATCAGGAAGATAGTAAAATGTGGGGGTGCTCTCCATTCCGACATGTCTCCATTCCGACAGTGACTTCTTATTGTCGGAGTGGCAACATCCGTAAAATGTTTCAGTTACCATTTCTTTACTTTCTCAAGGTCCTCATTATAATTTGAATGAGTCCAAGAATGAACGGCAACTCATTTCTGTTGCCTGTTACCTGGTCAGTAGTGGATAGATATACTTTATTTGATGTCATGGCAGCCTGCAGTTAACAAGAAAGAATAGCTGGTACTAAATGGTGCATTTATATCAAGCCTTTATCTAAGGTGCTTTACAATGATTGTGCATTACATTCACCCATTCACACACATTCATTAAATTCACCCATTTACACACATTTATTACATTCACCCATTCCCATTGATGGCAGAGGAAACATGCAATTTTCAGAGTCTTGCTCAAAGACACTTCAACACTAACTCAGGGGGAGCCTGGGGTCGGTTCCCAAGCTCCAAGCGACCTAGCCTTATAGACGAGACATAAACGGTAGACTTAAGGTCTGATCTAGCCTTCTATACAGCACTATACTGAACCCAGTCTGATGTTCTTTTGCTGGAATTTGTAGTTTATGTAGTTTTACCTTTAGCATAAGGTTTGCTCACTCACACTTCACACACCTGGAAATTGGAACCCACTCTAGTGTCAGCATTCATTTGTCACAGTATTGTGACTTCCATTATTGTCAGAGTATTCTCATTATTAACAAAATAATCACCTGCACAGAATGTTTAGCTCATAACATGTCTATAGTGGATTTTTGCAGCTACATTACCTGCACATCTTTGCAACTACTGCTAATTGAACGTTTGTACCATGTCGTTCTCACTTTATATTGGCCTATTATTTAGCTGTATATTTTTATCATGTTATTTTTATGCTTTAACATTACATCAGAATGCTAGTTCGTTTTTACTCCTGTACTTCCATGGGTAACTGCATTTCTCCTGTATCGCTCATATCAATTCAAATAGCCTTCCGTTGGAGGAACTGTGAACAAAGGAGCTCTGAAATGTTTTCCCTTCCATTTCTTTATTATCTCACTTCTTGGTAATAATACAGTGTGTCTACCTGGTCAAAGCACACTACCATTTGAATACAGGACAGCCGTTAGGAAGCGATTACAAAGACTAATAAAAAAATCAAAAAGAATGCTGATCCCTGCTAAATAGCAATGAATCACAATATAGAGATATTTAACCATTTAATAAAATACCTTTTGTTTTAACCAAATAATAACGCTTACCCTATACCTTTAAACAAAAAAGAAAAAGAAAAAAGGAGGAGGCCAAGTATGGAGCTCTGGGGGACGCCAGGGTTTAAGTGTTAAAGATAGTTTGCGTTCAGCTTTGGTGTTGACAGTTTACAATTACAATTTAGGCATTTAGCAGACGCTCTTAATCCAGAATGATTTACAATAAGCAAGGTAATACATCAATACATCAAAGACAACATCAATACAACAAATGCATATGTGGCGCATCACTACACATAGAAATAGTACTCTAAAGCCCATTTTTGACTGCAACTTTAGAACCACACCACACCACACCACACCGCACCACATAAAAATATCTACGTTTTCGTTTACACAAAAGTATCCCTATCTGTAAGAAACAATTGAACCTTTTAACTGTGATTTTAATACAATATAAATTTGTATATTACAACTATCCTAAATTATAATACAGTACACTATAATGGATTATAACTGTGATTATAATACACTATAAAGTATGTATGTATTACTATGATAATTATAATACACTATAATAGATTATAATAGTGGTTATAACACAATATAATCTATTATCATGTATTACAACTATATCCTGGCGGTCTAAATGAAAAGTCAGTGAGTGATCAGTCATTATGAAGTGTTTGGCCCTGTTTGGCCTATAGCTCAGACCTACACTCTGGATTGGATACTTTTTAGTACCACGTTTAGTACCACTTTCACACCACTCTACCCAGGTCCTTGTAGTGGAAAACCTGGCACAAGTGGGCGGTGTGGTGTGGAGTGGTGTGGTGTTGGGCCTGTGGAAAAGGGGCTTAAGAAAAACCGTAGGTAGACCAAGCACCTGTTGACATTCTGTGCAGCCTTTCACCAGGAGGAGGGAACATGCTGCATGCAAAGCATCAGGATTCAGGAAGCCATGCTGGATTATGCGTACACAACACATGTCCAATTCCAGCTGTCCTACTAGTCACATGACTCCATGTGTAGTAGCTGTCCTGTAGTCACATGACTCCATGTGTAGTAGCTGTCCTGTAGTCACACAAGTCCATTGTGTAGTAGCTATCCTGGGCAGCAGAATGGATCAGGCACTTCCACAATGTGGTAGGATCCATATAAAGCAGCTATTTTACTTATGTTGCCTTTTATTTGACTGTTTGTTCTGGAGGCTTAAAGAGAAGCCATGAATATATACATGAGATAACTTTATTAAAATGTCCAGGGATTCAGGCACCTGTAGACGATATCAGGTCTCCTCCTTGGTACAGAGTATGATTTATTTATTTAGAGTATTATTTATTCAAGGATACTTACATGTTGTGTAGAGAAGAGTGAAATTCTACTGGTACTGCACAAATAGTATTAACTGTCTTACATTCTCAGCAAAGACTAATCCACAAATTTAGATCATTATCTGTTAACCCCCATCTTCTGCTGTTACTGTACAAAAACATGATTCAAGCTGTTCTTTTGTGTTTGATGCTCATGTTTTTACACTATATTGTCTCATGAAAACGAACTGTTCAGGATTACCTCTAAGATGATCACACACACACATGTACGCACGCGCGCGCACGCACGCACGCACGCACGCACGCACGCATGCACACACACACACACACACACACACACACACACACACACACACACACACACACACACACACACTTTATAATATGAACAATAAATCCATTATCACACCTTTAGCTCTCAGTGGTGTACTAAGTATATTTACTCAAGTACTGTACTTAAATACACTTTGCAGGTGTTTTCACTTTCATATTTTCAGTACTTTTACTTCTCTACTACTACAGCAAATATTATAGTTTTACTCCACCACAATTACCTTAAAACTTTAGTTTTTATTTACTTTGGAGATTTTGATTATTATTACAAAACATACATTAACCACTTCTGCCCTATGTACATTTTGACCATTCAAAATAGCTGATCTACAAGCTCAAAATGCTTTGCGATGCGACACATCGTGAGAGCTTGTAGATCTGATTTTCAAACATTGCATATACATTTTATCCATTGTAAAAGTTGTAAAATAGAATGTATAATTATTTTCCATGCAGAAGGATTTGCATGTGGACAACATGTTGAAATGAGTCTAAATGTACTCGGCTAACAATGCTGACTCATCCTGCACTACCATGTCCTCAGGCTATCACAACGCTTCTTACATATGTCCTCAGCCTATTTTTGTATTCTTTTCCTGTATAGTGACGTCGATGGGACTTTTTTTTCCCCCCGCAATGTTTTCGGCAGAGCAGGCCTCTCATTCTGTGTACCTTATTGACCAAATTAATAGAAAAAACTAAAATAAAAAGTATGTTATGACATCACAGGTCCTCTCAAATGTTGGGCAAGTGGCTCCCTGGCTAACACGACTGTACCAAGCAACAATGCTTTGCCAGAATGAAACAATCCTAGTTGGGCACGACCAGAACGTGTGTCCCAGCGTGCCCTTGGAAACGTTGCATCTGTCACAAATATCAGATTGGACCTACTTGAGTTGTCTTTCCTTTTACAACTATGAAACATTTATGTTAACCACATGAACCCTAGCGTCCCTATATTCTCCACCCGAACATTCGGATAAAATTGCAGATCTACAAGCTCCTGTAGAAAAACCTATACCAATTACATTTGATTTAATGTCAGTCTTATCTTATACAGACATTGATTGATTGATTGATTGATTGAAGGCTTTATTAGAAGTTTGCATAGGAAAATGTACAGATTCATGACGGTACAGTTCACTGGTACAAGGTCTACTAAAAGGAGATCCATGAAAAGACTAAGCTTATTTCAACAGGAAACCATTAAAGTATCTCATATAACATTGAATGACAGACAAATAGAACACAGTACTATGCAGTAGATATGTAAAGAAAAAAAGAAAACAGTAGGTCTATACAATCAGTAAGTACAGTATATACAATATATACAAGGAAGGGGCAGGTAACAGTAAGTCTAAACAATCAGTATGTACAGTATATACAAGGAAGGGGCAGGGAGGGTAGGGTTGGGCTAGGTTTTTACCAGTTGTGAACGGCTGCTGCCTGTAAGTGGTTTTTTAGGGCAATTTTAAAGGATGCTAGTGACATTATAGTCATTTTATCTTCTATGCTGTTTTACCTTGGCCAGTCCAGTATTACTTGCATTTCTCACAATAATAACAATAATTTAATATTATATGATAGAGTACAGTCTTGTGTCATTTATTTCTTTTTCTTTTATTCAATCGCAGGATATCAAAATGGGAATGTACAGCAAAATATCTAATTCACCATGTGGCTGCAATTTCCACCTACAGTATACAGTACAGTATAAGATTTGGTATACCTAACAACAACAATAATAATAATAATTATTATTATTATTATTATTATTATTACCCTTATTATATTATTGACACAAAATAGATCATTACATACAAATTATGCTACTTTAATTTTGAATTTGTTTTCTTGGAAGTGTTCCGGCTGATGGATGGTTTTACAATTTGATATCCAAGCACATTTTTGAATACCACACATTTACTTACAAACACAAAAAGCAAAGCTATAGTTTCATTTATTATAGTCTTATGTGAGACTTCACGTGTACATTAGCTTCACACTTCTCCTTTCCCTCCGTGTGAAAGGGGGAACGTGAAAGCTTTGTTGTAGCTGCTTTCCTGTTTCTTTGTGGCGGGTTACCAACACATCCCACCTAAAGATGCAGATTTAGGTAGGATATGGTGGGAACCACCACAAATAAACAGTAAAGCAGCTTCCACGTTTCCCCCTTTCACATGGGAAGCTTCCAACGATTCCCCTTTCACACGGAGGCAAAGGAGAAGCATGAAGCTACACAATATTGTACGTGCAAGTATCACGTAAGACCCTAATAAATGTGAAAACATAGCTTCTTTATTATGCTTTTGTGTGTGTGTGTGTGTGTGTGTGTGTGTGTGTGTGTGTGTGTGTGTGTGTGTGTGTGTGTGTGTGTGTGTGTGTGTGTTATTGATATCACAGCATTGAGGACGTGACTTTAATTACTTACTGTATATTGTATGTGCATACTGTACTGTATGTGATAATAACTTTGAACCTGCTCCAAATGTCTGTTATCTGCTCTCTGTTGCCATAGAGTGAACAACAGCGTACAGTAGCCTATAAAGAATAACTTGACACAAAGTAAATCATTAAATATATTTAAAAAAAGCAAGTGACAGCAAGTGACAGTTCATGGATGGTTTTACTTAAAGGGCAAGGTCACTTTGGCAGAGATTTGGGTTGTGTAGTTAGTTATCTTGCCGAGATTTAACTCCAGGGGTGGGCAAGTAACTCAAACTCACTTCAGTGACGCAAATGACTCAAGGATTGATCCAAAATGCCCCGGCACGATTGGTCTTCAACCAGCCAAAATTCTCACATGTCTCCCTCTAATGATCTGATGGAAAGTGAAAGCAGGTGAAGGATTATAAAAGGCCTGAACACAGAGCTGAGTGTGAGTGATCCTTGAAGACATCACCTCATCTGTCTGAAAGAAACCAAATGGCTTCAACTCAGGTTAGTGAACTGACTGGAGAGATACGGTATGATCTGGAATAGTTTCTATACCATTTGCTGTGATTGGCTGAACATTGAGCTTGTAGATCAGTTATTTTTGCTATATTTATGTCCTTCTCTGATGTAGAAGTTTAAAACTACCTATGAAGGTGGATTCTGATGGGGTTCATTAAAAATTAGAACATGGGAAGTAACCTGTGGAAATGTATTTTTCCCTATACTGTATTTTCCAGGAAAAGCCAAAGGCGGGAGACATGATTCAAGTCTTCAGAACAGGCTACCAGCACTGGGCATTTTACGT
Organism: Nannobrachium achirus; assembly: GCF_963921795.1. Taxonomy (NCBI): domain Eukaryota; kingdom Metazoa; phylum Chordata; class Actinopteri; order Myctophiformes; family Myctophidae; genus Nannobrachium; species Nannobrachium achirus. The sequence continues at coordinate 5,677,353 of NC_137822.1, read as the reverse complement.
TGGAAATGGATATGTCGTTCACGTGACAACTGGTGAGTCAAGCCTACACATCTGTCAGGGTAGTCCAGGAGTTTGTTGTTATTTGCGGTTCTGCAAAACCGTATTTTTCAGCTGGGCCATATCTTTAGGTCATTTGGACCAGAAATAAAACAAATGGGGCCCTGGATTAAAAAAGAAAAGAAGAAAGGTCTTCTGTGCAAGTGCTGAAATTGTAACCATTCATTCATGTCAAACCTGACACACAATGTCTCAATAAAATAACGGGTAGACAGAACATTATAATCACAAGGAGAAAAAAAAAAGTGACATAGTATAGCTATGTCTCTTTCTCTGTACTTATAGATGATGGAGGAAACAGCAGCTGGTCATCTTTCGGCAGCGGGTCAGCTGTTAGCGGGTCAGCTGTTAGCGGGTCGGCTGTGGTAAAGAAACAGAAGCTTTTGGACGTGGTCGCGGGCGACCAGTGGCAAGTCAACAATTACTGGGACAAAACACATAGGCCGCGGCCAGTCGATGCCATGGTCAAAGAGGCCCTGGCACAGGTGGGGAGGAAGGTTGCCTACGATCTCCTCTATAAGAACTGCGAGCACTTCACCACTAAGCTGCGTTATGGCCAGGCACACTCTTGGCAGGTAGGTGTCATTTCAGCTTCTTACATAAAATCTCAGTTAACTCTGGAGTAAAACCAAATACATAAGAAGTGAGCGGTGCTATTTATGAGTTAAATTCATCAAGGGTCCCCACTATAAACACAGCTCGTCCTGCGAAACTTGGTCAATGGGACCCTGGGCATACTTTGAGCCATTTGTTCCAAGATTTAGGCCATATCTAGGCCAGGTGTAAGCCATTCTCAGTTTACTTGAGTCCCGGACAACAAACTTTGAGCCATTTGTGCCAAGATGTAGGCCATATCTAGGCCAAATAGTAGCCCGGGTGTTTAAAATTAACCAGGCGGCTATTTGCAGCAGACTTTCAGTTACTTTTGCACCAGCCTGCACCAGGCCATTATTTGTTTACAGCTACAAATAGGCTGAAGAAACTCAAATAATATTTCATTGTAGGCCTACTGCTATACCACATTACAGAAAATGTATTCCAATTGCATAATGTTTTTGTTTGTGTGTCAACTTCCTGCAGGGAGAGTTTACTGTTGACTGTTTAACACTCAATATAAGCAAAGCTGTGGAAGAGGCTGCCGAACAGCAAGAGGCTCAGGATGCCATCTGCCACAGGACCCCAAATTCTTCACGATGTGTGGGTAGATACAACCCCTGAGCCTGCCAGAAGAAAAGTATTTTTTGAAGCGGTGAAAGCCGCTTCCAAGGAGTGGCTTTGTGTGTCCCATGTCCATATATGGTCATTTCAGTCCAGAATGAACAGGTTTTATCAAAAACAAAATGTGTGTCCCATGTCCATATATGGTCATTTCAGTCTAGAATGAACAGGTTTTCTCAAAAACAAAATGTGTCCCATGTCCATATATGGTCATTTCAGTCCATAATGAACAGGTTTTATCTGTCCTGTACGTCCAGAATATGTGTGTAGTGTCCGTCCCGGTTTGATGATTGTGTTACAGTATGTTCAAGAAACCAGTAAAAGTTGTCAAGGAGCACTCGTTTTGACGTTCACCACACACTAATCACCACCAGATGGCGACGTCAGCCACTGCTCTGCCATTCACCAGAGTGTATATAAGAGAGTTACGTCACGCTTTGAACTCGCCGCAGACCGGAAGTGTTTACTCTTTATTTACTAGCCTAGCCTAGCCTAGCCTAGCCTAGCCTAGCCATTAGCTCCATTGTAGTCACTTGGACAGGGTGTTTAACGTGCGCTTGCCCAGGCCTTACGGCCTGGGCATAAATATAACGATTGCATTCACCACGGCTTCGTAACTTCGTAACTCGCGCGGCCTGCGGCGCTCGGGGGCGAAGAGCAGGACCAAGGTCCGCTGGCCTTCGCGCCGCTTGGGGCTTCGTGGACCCAGGGGGGCCTCGTAACTCGTTTGGGCTTCGTGGATACAGGGGGGCTTCGGTAGCCGCTCGCAGTGTCGTGGACAATAGAGCGGCGCACCGCCTGGAGTACGTTGTTGTGGCGACCGCTTGCTCCGCCCCGTGCCGCACCACGAGTGCTCCGCGTCTCGAATGTGCTGTTTCTCTAATATACTATGACATATAGATCACAGAGTTCATAACTCTAGAACACATAGAATAAAAGTTCACCGCTTTACTTCGAACCGAGGTTTGATTTTTTCACTATCAGTGGTGTAAAGCAGTGGTTCTGGGGGGGTCCCCAAATTATTTTGGGGGTCCCCAGATGATTAGCTTAATGTGAAACATTGTTTTCTCACTCGACAGTAAACAAACCAGCATAAAGTTTAAGTGTGTAGAGGGTATCTGAACATTTCTAAAGTGACAATCTAAGGACTTTTTGATACCTCTAATAACAAATTAAACATTGGCAAAATTGTCAAATATTAGAGTGCGTTGCTACGCATTGTGAGCTAGTACATCTGCTATTTTTAAAAGATTTGTATACATTTTGAATATGTGAAATGGGACATTCTGCACAATGAGATTACTTGTGGTACTTAATTATATTTTGCTTCCAATACTTTTGTACTTTTACTCAAGAAAAGTTTGATACCGGACCCTTTCTTTTAACAGGCTAGTATTTCTACATTGCAGTATTGATACTTTTACTTAAACATTTTAGTACTTTTCCCACCACTGTGCACTATCCAATAAAGGCAGAAAAGCCAGAAATCAAAAGAATGTCATGCACTATCCACAATAAAGCAAAAATAAATCAGTTGATGAGAACAGTTTGGATCGTTTCTTTCTGAAGGTCTACACCAGGGACGTGCAGAGAATGTTAGAGAGGCAGGGGCTGAAATTTCTAAATACCCAGGGGGCAAAGGAAGGTGTGCTTTATTTGCCCCGACATACAAAGTTGTCCACCAGAAATATTATCTATGACCCAGTGGGATCACAACCTATATGGACAACCCGGTCAATTTGTACAACAAAGTCCAATATGGCCGCCTCAATATTAGCCCCTATTAGTTTTAATGGGGGGTGAATAGGACAACATTTTAAACTGAGGGATATTTCCACGAAACCTCACAGGTTGATCAATGGTATACATATGAACATTTTTTGTATTGCAAGTTTCCATGAAATCCAATATGGCCGCCACAATATGGCCGCCATAATGTAAGGACCCAGAAAATAGGTTTTGCCTCTAACTTCTGAACCAGATGAGCTAGAAACGCAAACTTGGTGTCTATTTCATGGTGTCTGACCATGGGAGACTCAATGGAATAGCTAATCTTATTATTGGGTGTGTCTGGACCTTTATTGTGCATATTTGCAAGATGGTGGACTCCCAAAATAGAGCTTTAACATAATTTCTACCATGATTGTTGACTGCTTTTGCAAATACAAGCAATGTGAATCCATTTGCTAAGATTTATGGCACAGAAGGGACTTATACCTGTATTATTCTTGAGTTTGCATGTTGTCAAAATGGCTGTAAACAAGATATTATATTCCCTGTCTGATTCTACTGTATGTAGTTGTAGCAATGACTTCAGATATTTGTCCATGGTATAGCGTTAGCCCACAAAACAAACCTGTTGTTTGTTACACACGGAGTGACACGGACCGTGTGTAAATTCCTCCCGTTTTCACCTCAAGCCATCGGTGGCGAGCGAACCCTTCCTCATCCCACGGTGTTGCGTGCCTGAACTGACGTGCCCAATCTCCAAGCTCACAGGCACAGCAGCTCGCATCCACGTCTCCGCGCCGCGTTGTGAGCTTGCAGATCGGCCACCTGACCTCCCAGAGGACGCTGAAACTTGCATATACAACTTTCAGTATTATTTATTGTTAATATTTTTAGGAATACAGTTACAGAGTGTCTTAAAAGACGTGGAATAAAATAGCTAAACTAGTCCTGTGCCCGGGGGGTATGCACACTCACAGTATACTGTATGAGGGATTGAATGTATGTAGGTGTCTCTGAAGTCATGTTGGGATAAGAGTGACTGACTGAAATTCAAATTCAAGAGCTTAAATGGTGTGGGCCTTCTATCCGAAGATATTTATTTCACAGTAAAGACAATGATAGAGCAAGCTGTCGTCCAGACTGGGAATACCTTTAGATAAACCAGCATGAACAGGACATGAAGCAAAGAACAAACTAATGAACAGTAGCACACAAGAATCCTCAGTGTTCCTTTAACTCTGAGAGTGTACCAATGGAACCAAATGGGTTGGGGTTATAAAACATTGAGTTATAAAAGGATAAATTAACAATGAGGATTTAAATGGTGTTTGTTTCAAGAACACTCAGTGATTTCCTAATGGTATATGCTTGAAGACACATCTTGACAGCAGAACCCATGTAAAGCATAACAATCTTTTAAAGTCCCGACCACTTACATGAATAAAAACAGACACAGGGGATACAGTTTTAAACACACTGCTACCGTATTATCAAAAAAGAAAAAAAGAATTGCCACCAACCATAGTGTACAATAGGTATACACATAAGACCAGCAGAAACGGATATGTACTTTAAGCATAAGGTGTGAAAATGGTAACACGTTGGTAGGTATGATTAGACATAAGGTGCAAAATAAAAAAATAAAAAAGTTTGTTCGGGTTAAAAAATAAATCTGCAAAGAGGAACATACAGTATCTAAAAGGAAGGGAGGAAAGAAAATGGTCCCTTTCAAGTTTTCGAGTCACTCCCCTGTCTCTCTCCCCATTTCCTGTCACTCTACATGTGTACCATCAATATAGGCAGAAAAGACAGTATCTGTAGCCACTGGGTGGACTTTAGCTTCAGGGCTACAGTTTACACATACACACACAATCTGGAGACCCATTCGGTAAACAAACAATGCTGAATATGTCTTTCTTGAGAGATAAGTGTCCGTGACCCCAGAGGCACAGTCAACCTAGGCTGACTCACACATATGCGTCTAACATCTTCTCCGTATCGTCTGAGAATGGCCACTGGGGGCGCCGTACTAATGCGTTGTCAATGGAAGGTTGTTTGGTTTTTTGTCCTTGCCGTGTCTCTAGCTCAACCACAGCCTGTCTTTTGGCCAAGAGACACGGCAACGACAATACACCAAACAACCTTCCATTGACAATGCATTAGTACGGCGCCCCCAGTGGCCATTCTCAGACGATACGGAGAAGATGTTTCACACATATGTGTGTGGTGCGCCTCAGGCGCCGTACAGACATTTGCGTGAAACATCTTCTTTTTAAGGCATAATCGGGAACCCAGGCGTTTCAATCAGACCTTTCATTTCACATTCACAAGGTGAATTCGCGTTGAGATAAGCCCAGAGCAACCCAGCCCGCAGCCACAGCTCAAAGCAGTATCACGTATCACCAGGTTGAAAGTAATAATCACGCTTTAGTATCCGACCTAAATAAACATTATATGTGTCCAAAAGCAAGCACGGTATAACCATAGGGGTATAAATTGCAGAGTCCAATGTGTGAAGCTGAAGAACAGACCATGCAACAGACAGGGAAACAGAACAAGGAAACGCTCCGCCTCCTCCATTCCATCAATAGGGAACCCCGCGACAAAGGATTGGCCGGGGGACGTCCAAAAACCTCCCCCCTGCTCCCCCATTGGTCCGGGGGGAGGGGTTGTCAGCAGCATGCTGGTGGGGGGGGGAATTCTCACAGGCAGACTGTTTGAGGGAGGAGTCGGAATTTTGGGGATTGACGCGAGGGGGAAACGCTATTGGCTGGCGATCTGGCTATGTTTGATTTTTTGGAGCGGCCGCGCACGTGCAGAGAATGTTAAAGAGGCAGGGGCTGAAATTTCTAAAATGGCCTTTTGGTGGAAATATTGAAAATGGCAGACCTCCAAGCTCACAAAGCGTCACTTGTGTCGACAATTTTCAAACTGCCAAAGCATACAGGCTTAAGCCTGAAGTGGTTTTGCAATCAAAATCTACAAAGTAAGTTACTATAACCAAAGTTTTCAAACACAGTGGAGTCAAAAAAATATACAATATTTGCCTCCAAGATTAGTAGAGTAGAAGTAAAAGTATTTAGAATTGGAAATACTCCAGTAAAGTACACATTCTGGGTACGTATCATTACATTAACCATTATTACTTTAAACATAGATCTACAAGCTCACAGCGCGCTGCAAGCTTGTATATCAGCTATTTTTTTGAACAAGTCTTTGAATATATTGACCAGATTATGTAAATGTCTTCTAAATCCTTCTAAATCAGTGGTTCTCAAACGTATATGTATTTGTTGTTCCAGGAACCCCCCAGAAGCAAATATTTGAGTTACAAATGTTCGCTTTTAAAAAGATATATTCAAAGATTGTGTGCTACCTTTTTTCACTGACGAGAACAAAAACTAAGCTATGATGACTAAAACTGACTAAATATATTGACAATTTTGTCAACAAATAAAAAATGTTAGGGAGGGGCTAGTGGAGAAGAGAATACATACTGTAGAAAGGTATTTTTTCAGCATGCAACCAAGTGTAAAATCAGGCAAAAGGCCCCACAAGGGCCACCAAAATACATTTTATCGACAAAATCAACTAGTCTAGAATAACACTGAAACATTTGAGATGACTAAAATGTGACTAAAACTAAATTACATTTTATTCAAAAGACCATGACTAAAAATGTGTTAAAAATAAACAGTGGTCCACAGTAGACAAATGTGATTAAAACCCATCTAATTGCAAAGCCCCCACTGTGACTTTCAGGAGAAAGTCATTCCTCTTTTCCTGTGTGGCCAACGGCTACTATCATACCATGTGACAGTGTCAAAGTGAAATGTAAGATTACAACTAATTAACTAATGTGTAGCATGATGGTTTACAGGAGTAGGTAAGAGTTGAATAATGATAATATTTGTGCAATTCTGGGAAATAGCAATAATAATGGAACAAATACACAGAATAATGAGTTTTATTCATTTCAATACATTATGTGAAACATTGTGAACTAAGCAGTGATATGGAATCAGTTCCTGAGAAACATTTGCAAGACGATCAATACAAACAGAAATCCTTATTTGTCGCGTATAAATGTGTTCAAGTAGGCTACCATGATACCATGATAAAAGCAGTTCATGAGACATCTTTGAACACAAACACACACAGCACATAATTATACCGACATGTCCATTGCTGTTGCTGGTGTGGGATTACGACACTGCCCTTTATACATGACAAATCCAACTATGAGAGAAACAACTCCCAATAGGATTAATGGAACTCCTATATACAGGCCTATCCCTTCTACCATTACTGTAATGATAGCTCCGGCGATAAACAGCAGTAACCCCAGCACAAACGCAAATTTCGCACCACCTAACCTCATTCTCTTCTCATCTCGCCTCATGTTATCCTCATCTAGCCACCTTTGCCTTTCCTCCTCTTTCTCTCTCTCCTCCTCCCGTACCCTCTTCTCCTCCTCCTCCCGCAGCTTCTGCTGAGCCTCCTCGAACATCTTGTGGGTGTAGTGCTTCCCGTCGTTGTCGTCGACCATTTTCCTGATCATCTCGATGAGGTCTTTGACCTGTTGGTGGTCGTCTTTGTCGTTGTTGTTGAAGGCGAGGTACCGGCCTCCAAACTTGTTGACGATCCTCTTTATTCCCTTGCACTCCCTAATAGCCTCTTCAGGACGGTGTTGCTCTTTGCACGTGAACAGCACAATGCTGTACAGGGAGGAGTCCTCTCCAAAGTTCTCCTCGATCCATGTAACGGCATTCTGCTCCTCTTCGGTGAACCTCACCCCCAGCCTTATCACCAGCAGGAAGGCGTGAGGCCCTGGGACGGACTTCTTAACACACTCCCCTATGATTGACTTCAGGTCTTCATTGCTTATTCCTGTGTCAAACAGGCCTGGTGAATCAATGACATGCACCGTTGTCCCGTCCACTTCCCCGCTGTATTTAATACACTTTTTGGTCACAGATATTGCATTACCGCCCACTTTATAGACATTTGTTCCAAGGATTGTGTTCGCTGACGAACTCTTCCCTGTGCCAGTCTTGCCCACCAGGACTATCCTCAGCTCTTCCAGCAAAGCTGAACCTGCAAAAGTAGAGATAAAGTTAATGTAGCTGGTAGTGATAGGGGAGAGCGTGGTAAACTGAGACACCGGGTAAACCGAGACGGTAACACTTTATAATAACTATTCGTTATAAGTAGTTAATAAACTATTAATGAGTTATTAATGCCTTGTTAAGCATTTGTTAATAGTTAGTTAAGGATTATTAAGAAGGCCCTATATCCAGTTAATGGATAATTTTTACAAAACATTTATTAATGATTTATTAATGTCTTTTTCAATATTTGTTAACAGTTAAGGACTTATAAGTTATGCCTTATAAATATTTAATGTGAATAAAAGGTTAGAACCGTCTGAGCTGCTCCAGTGTCTCTCTCTACTGCAAATATTTAATGTATTATGAACAAGCTATTAGTAAATCACTTACTAATAGCTAGTTAAGTATTTGAAAAAGTAAGTGACTTTACCCCCTTTACTTATCTGGGCTGTCTCAGTTTACCCCGATGCTGGGGTAAAGTGAGACACACAAGACCACTTTTTAAAAAACAATCATATTTTCGCTGCCTTTTGACTTGAATACATTCTGATCCACATGTCCCCATGTTCAACAATAGCCTAGTAAACGACCAACTTCCGTTCTCCAGGAAATGAAATGGTTTCTGGAAGAGGGGCGGGTAATGAAATGGTTTCTGGAAGAGGGGCGGGTACGAGGCTAGTTCAACAAGGGTCCATGGCACAAACAAGTGTGAGAACTAACTGCGCTAAACAATAGATAGCAGTGCCTGTGCCATGGCATCATGACTCATGGTCAGAACATCACTGTTTTTGAGCGGTGGTCACACCGTCTCCTATACGTGGCCGTGTGTGTGGGTATGCGTCCGTCCGTGTCTGTATGTAGCCTTTGTCTGTATGTAGCCTGCAGTACCTTTTCTGACCACACATGTTAAGGGAGGGGCGCTGTTGTTCAGGCCAGGCACACTCACACAAACACTCACGCACACACACAGGCATCCTCCACCGCTCAGTTCACACAAGTGTGATTTTTTTCTTAAAGGTGATACACCATGCATTTAAAAAGTATTTATGTCATATTGTTTATGTCCCAAAAACGTTTTTCAAAAGGTTTGAGGCTAAATTACCACTCCTGAATAGAGAGCCTCTCTCATTTTTGAATAGAGACAGACGGGCTCCTACAAATTCACGCCCACAATTGAAACAGCGGCCCCGCTTCGGGTAAGGGAGAACGGTGAACTGCAAGCCAGCCCATAGAAAGTCATTGCAATTCACCCTTGGTTAGCCTAATATTAAAATAATCATACACAAACTGAAGACTATATTGATTTAAATAAAAATGTGTTTTCAAATGTATGGCCTGACCCTGATAACATATCTTCTTGTTTGCTAAATACATGATGTGAGTCACGTTTAATTTGCCACTTGAATGGGTTACCCATAATGTTAACAGAGAAGAGGGGAAACGGCAGAGAGAAAACCTGTCGCTTTTCAGTGACATCACTGTCTTTACTGCTGTGCGTTTATGAGCGCCGACTTTGAAGATCCCGACCTTTTCAACAACAGAGTGGATTCTCCAGGTTAGTATTAATCAAACTAGAATTGAATATTTCAATAATAACGTTTTGTTGCTTGTTGTTTTCTTAATGTGTTAAGCCGCAGGGGGTCCGGGGGGGTAATCTGCCTAAAATGTATGGCACAAAATGACAATGATTGTGCCTAGTGTTCACCCACCAAATGTCAGCTAACCCCTGGAAATGCACAAATGATATGTATTTGGTCCACGGAGCGGCTCCATGGCCTGCCCATCCCAAAATATTTTGTTCCAGGGACCCCCAGAAGTAAATATTTGAGTTAACAAGACTGACCTATGACTGTCTTGATCCAAGGCTAAACAAGCGAAGCTTAAACCAGCGCCCTCCAAGTTACACCACTTTTTATGTCAAGGACCCCTAAATTGACACTTATTAGCCAATGGACCACCATGAATCACTGCTGAATCACCATGCCCATGTTAGTTAAAAAAAAAAAAAAATCTCATGAGGCCCCCAGCCTGTGTGGGGCCCCAGGCGGCTGCCTATTTTGCCTGTATGGGCTGCACGGCCCTGAAACTAAGACTAGCCTACCTCCTTTATTTATTATGCACCCAAATACCCTTCATGAATTATTTTATTTCATGATGGCCCTACACTGTATTTTTTTGCAATTATTCTTGAGTTAAATTGTCCCATTAGAAATCTAATCCACATGACTGGCATAGCAGAAATAATAGAACAGAGAGAGGGGAAGAGAAGGGGAGACTTGTGGATATAATTATGCTCAGCTGCAGTTATTTTGTTACTAGTGACAAGAGGAAAACCTAAACATGCATTGCGTTCTACCTTTTCTTTGCTGACATCATTCCTGAAAATTGTGGGGCCCCCCTGCGAGGAGGGGGGTGGGGGCCCTTTTGCAAATGATGACGAAGTTATATCTGTTCAATGTTATATGAGTCATAAAAGGTTTCCTATGTAAATAAGCTGAAAAGCTTACTAGGATCTCCTTTTAGTTGACCTTGTACCAGTGAACTGTACTGTCATGAAACTGTACCTTTTCCTATGCAAACTTCTAATAAAGTCTTCAATCAATCAATCTCTCTGGAAGAAGTTGCACATGAACTCTGCTGGCGGACTGAGGCGCTCCAACACGACCACTAGCTAAATGCTGGGTGCAGTAAATGTATTTATCTGCATACAGCCCAATGAGCCCATAATATTAACAGCTACATGTTTGCTCCAAACATTCTGATGTATATTTCAGCCAAAGTGCCAGTGGTACAACATTAGTACAACAACAACAACAACAACAACAACAACAAAGAGAGAGAGAGAGAGAGGGTGGATTACCTCTCTGTGCTCTTCTTTTTTGGGAAACAAAACATATATTCCTTTCTTGGTAAGGGAAAGCTAAAGGAGTGCTCATTAACTACATTCCACACAGCTGTGTGGAGACTGGGCCAGCAGGCGGGGGAGGGGGAGAGAGAATTAGACTGGAGCAGTAGGGAGCATTTGGGTGTGTGCTGTGTGGGGGCCCCCTCTGCTGGAGGCCCCCCTGCATTGCAGGGGTTGCGTGCCCCTCCCCTACGCCACTGCACACAGTGCATGATGATACTCGTCAATTCTGCGCTTCTTTATTAACTTTACTTTATTATTATTTACTTTGCTCCATTGTTGGCTAAATGACGTTTCGTTTCGGCGTCTTTTGGGCAAATCTGAGCTGCAGTTCATCTAACGACTCTCGCCGTGGTTTCATCCACTGTGGTTTCATCCATTCTGACACATTTATCGCCTTTCCCAAACCAAAGAAGGGGGGCGAAAAAGCAACTAGCAAAGCCCACGGAAGGAGGAGCAGTTGATTCCACATGATCTGCACGCTGAGCGGGGGCGGAGCCCACTGACTTCAATAGAATACGTGGAGGCAGCCTAGAGAGCCGCCCGCGTTTATCATCAAGGGACATTTATCCACTTTCCATTCTGACGTCACTGCCAAAGTGATTTCCAGGGGGTAGGTAAAGAAGTTTTGCTTTCACAAAACGTAAAAATAACCTGCAAGACTCCGTTTGGAAGAAGCGAGATGCGATCATTTTCCAAAAATAAACAACCTAATTAAACATGAGAGACAAGCATATCTGGGTATTGAAACCCTCAAGGGATGCGTTTATGACGTATGTACCATGCGACCACCTAAACTTAAGATTTCCAATGCTTGCACTTTTGACTCACAGATGAAGTATATTAAAGTATATTGTAGGTAGTGTGTCAAGATGACAGATATGCCACTTTAAAAAGGCAAAATTAAACTCATGGGACACTTTATTAGAACACAAAAAAAATCGCGCTTTTAAGCCGTGACATCATTTTGTAGGCAGAGGAGAATCTGCCCCCAGAGCATTTTCTGTCCCTCGCTATTTTCAACAGATCCGAGACAAAAATAACGACTAAAGTATAATTCTAACACTTTCCTTTCAACAACAAAGAGAAGAAAAATGTGTAAATAGTAAAAATAGTAAAAAGATTCACGGAAACTGGGGGCAGAAATGCTCCTCTGCCTACAAAATCAACCACTGAAATTATGATATTTCACGATGCCTCTCATTGGGATTGCATTGGCAGCTGCAGTTCACCGTTCATCCTTACCCGAAGTGGGGTCGCTATCACGATAGGGCCATATTTGTAGGCGCCCGTGTGTCTCTATAGAGACACACGGGCGCCTACAAATTCACGCCCACAATTGAAACAGCGGCCCCGCTTCGGGTAAGGGAGAACGGTGAACTGCCAGCCAGCCCATAGAAAGTCATTGCAATTCAGCTGTGGTTAGCCTAATATTAAAATAATCCTACACGAACTGCAGACTATCTTGATTTGAATAAAAATATGTTTCCAGATGTATGGCCTGACTCTGACAACATATCTTCTTGTTTGCTAAATACATGATGTGTGTCACATTTAATTTGCCACTTGAATGGATTACCCATAATGTTAACAGAGAAGAGGGGAAACGGCAGACACAGAACCTGTCGCTTTTCAGTGACATCACTGTCTTTACTGCTGTGCGTTTATGAGCGCCGACTTTGAAGATCCCGACCTTTTCAACTACAGAGTGGATTCTCCAGGTTAGTATTAATCCAAAAATAACCTGCAAGACTCCGTTTGGAAAAGGCGAGATGCGATCATTTCCCAAAAATAAACAGCCTAATTATACATGAGAGACGAGCGTATCTGGGTATAGAAAACCTCAAGGGATGCGTCCATGACGTGTGTACCATGCGACCACCTAAACTTAAGATTTCCAATGCTAGCACTTTTGACTCACAGATGAAGTATATTAAAGTATATTGTAGGTAGTGTATCAAGATGACAGATATGCCACTTTAAAAAGGCAAAATTAAACTCATGGGACACTTTATTAGAACACAAAAGAAATCGCTAATGCCTCAGTAGTCAACCACTGAAATTATGATATTTCACGATGCCTCTCATTGGGATTGCATTGGCAGCTGCAGTTCACCGTTCATCCTTACCCGAAGTCGGGTCGCTATCACAATAGGGCGGCCATATTTGTAGGCGCCCGTGTGTCTCTATGGCTCTCAGAGCATTTCAGATGCAGTACCACCTTTGGCCTGAACTGCGCCACCCCCCCCCCCCCCCCCCCCCCCCAAAATCTTTTTGAAAAAAAAAATGTTTTTTTGAAAAAAAATTTTTTTAAAAAACGGCCGATGATGACGTCACAATCGGCAGCAAATCTGGACAGCCTGTTTTAAGAACCCGTGGGATACTTTTAACCTTTGCCTTCTCAAAACCAGAGAAAGACACAACGGTCAGAAATGGGACTTTGTGAGGATAGAAGGTGCTAGTGGGACCCCAAAAAAAGGTTTTAAAATAGGAACAGTGAAATTTCATGGTGTATCACCTTTAAAGTAAAGCCCTGCTTCGTCATACATGGCTGTCACACAAGACTAGTGAAAATAGCCGATCTACAAGCACACAACGCCACACAGTGTGAGGCGTTGTGTGCTTGTAGATCTGCTATTTTCACTACTCTAAATCATTTTAAAAATGATAAATACAAAACAAACGGTTTTGGACATACAAGGTTTCAATTAAATTAAATTAAATTTTAAAAGTGTCAAATCAACAAGTTATCTAAAGGCACTTTACATACAGAGCAGAGACCCGAGCAGAGACCTCATGGTAGAAGACAACACGACGTAGTATCATGCAGCAGCTAATGATGGAATCATTGCTGTCAGACAGAAATTATAACTTTTCATAAATTAATGCCCTATTGATCATATTATGCAGTGTTACACAAAAGGATCAAAAGTACCTACTCTCAGGGGCGTCACACCAAATTCTGGGCCCTGGGTACAAGGATTCACTGTACCCTAACCCCCCATGAATGTTAACTATTGAAAAATAGCAGATATACAAGCTCACAGCACGGCACCGAGTGCCGCGCTGCGAGCTTGTAGATCTGCTATTTTTGAAAAATCGTGAAAATGTGTGCCAAGAAACCTATGTTTCCATGTCAGTGATGCTCAAACTTTTTCATGTGAAGGACCCCCCATCTCAAAATATTTAGTTCCAGGGAACCCCCCGCCCCCCCCCCCCAGAAGCAAAATTTGAGTTACAAATGTTCACTTAAAGAATACATATATTCAAAGATTTGCGCACATTTTCACGAGTGCCGCGCTGTGAGCTTGTATATCTGCTATTTTTCAATAGCTAAAGTTACTAGGGCCCCTCCACCTTGGGCCCTGGTAACTCAGTCCCACTTTCCTTCCCCTTGTGACGCCCCTGCCTACTCTTATCTGCTACTTTGGATATTGTTTTTATTTGAATCCTGGAAAGTAACATATGAGGCTTCCACCTGCCAGAGATGATAATATACTTTGATGTATTGTCTTACCTTCAGCCATGTTTTGCTCACAGAATTACAGTCTTCATGCACAACGATCATCCAAAAAAGATAACTGAATGAAAAATATTACAAAAAGAGTGTAGTGTAGTGGTAAAAAAATTATAAAAAAACAAATACAAATAAAATAAAAAAAGATAATGAGTACAACTACTGTAGCAACCACTTCAGTTAGCTAACTGAGGAGCAATTCCTTTACAAGAAGGGCATTAGCAGCTGCCCCTTTTTGTCTATTTTTCCTACACCATGCATTTAAAAATAATTAATATAATATTGTCTCTTTCCCAAAAACGTTTTTCAAAAGGTTTGAGGCTATTACCACTACTGAATACAGAGCCCCTGTCATTTCTGCCTGACTTTCAGAGCATTTTCAGCTGCAGTAGGCCTATATAACTTGTCCTGCCTCTCCCAGGTCCTCCCCTTCTCCTTCTCAGGCCTGCCCAACCCCTACTCAGCACAGCACACAGCACAGCAGTAGCAGCCCGTTCTGACTCTGAGACCTGCTTACATAGATCTGCCCATAAACTGAGAAAGACACAATTAGTCAGGTTCACTATGTATTTTTGTTGGATTTCTTTGGGGATTAGTAAAACTATACATTTTTGTAATCTTCAGAGCATGGGGAATCCAAAAATCTTTGTTGCCATTTGCACAGACACCTGCAAAGCCACCACTTTGGATGTTCAAAATGGCTGACATTAAGTACATAATTTGTGCTATCTTAGCTTCTAGACAACCTAGAAACTTAATTAAACATGCCAATCCTATGTTTTCTGGGTCAAGGAATCAAATTAGTAAATGATGGGTGTAAAATGTTCCGGACCCCCACCCCCTTTCTGAGGGTTATCTATTTTGGGACCTCCAAGAAACGTATGTGAGCCAGTTAATGTCCGATTTTCATAATATTAGATGTTTTGTAGGTTTCTGAGTTCATTTATTACACTTTTAAAACCAGAATAACCTTTCCGCGACCCCCCAGACAGACCTTTGAGCCTATCTCAGTAATCGCTCTGCTCCAGAACAATGTTAAATTAGATCATAATTGAAGCATAAAAGTTGTTGTAGCTGGGCTCTGAAAACAAAAATGAGTAGCAGCAAATACCAGGGGTCTTCCATGGGGGGTCCGGAGACCGGGACCCCTGGGGGGTCCTCAGAGTTACTACAGGGGGCCTGCCAAATATTTTTTACATATGAAACTTTGAATGTTTTTATAGTATTCTCATTATTATTTATAACATATAACATATTTGATTTGTATTAGACAGTTAGGGTTGACAGCTGTTACTGCAGGGATTGCAATAAACCCTCAAACCCCCCAAACCCTCACCCTATCCTCTTAAAGAGCCCATAACCCAGTACGCAAATAGCGTCATCTTGGATATCGCGCAATGCATTTTGGGTATGCGCAAAGGTCTCTGGGATGATTTGGGTCCATGCGCTATTGCGCACCTCAGCCGGTGTGGGTACAGCTGGAGGATGACGGACGCACAAGACCAATTTGATAATTTCACCGTTCCACAATTAAGAAGTATTTATTAGACCGTGAATCTGCAACCTAAGGCTACACCAATAGAATATGCTGCAGAAATAGAGAACCAGAGGAGGTCCAAACTAGTTTTAGACGGGGGCATAATTTGTCTACCCGATCCTGGCTGATACCCTACAAAACGGCTGGGAAGACAGCCCATCAAGCTATCCACAGTCGTTACAAAATACTGTAGAAACGTACTTTGACAAAAGTAAGTCTATTAATAAGAATCATATCAAGTTTGCTGCAATAAGGCATCTCTTTCAATATTTCAAAACATATCACACAGGGTCTGGGTAGACCACAGTCACACACAGGCCTCATATATATATATATAGACCTATATATATATATATATATATATATATATATATATATATGTATGTGTGTATATAAAATATATATGTATATATATATATATATATATATATATATATATATATATATATATATATATATATATGTGTGTGTGTGTGTGTGTATGGGTGGGTGACGTGACGTAACGTTTTCGCTGTCCTCGGTGTCAAACATGTATAAATAAAAAATATATTTGTCAAAAACCTTCTGAATATTGTGCAGGACATTAAGCTTTATGTGAACTTACTCAAGATTAAAACATTTCATTCCTCATTTCTTCAGAATCTTCAACCAAACATGGCAAAACTCATATGGTGTGACTGTCCTGACCTTGTTTCTCAAAGTGGGAACTTGAATAAAACTAAGAAAAAGAATTGCTAAAAATCATTTGAAAATGAATTTAGGCTAAAAAACATGTCTATTTTGAGCCTATATCTTTTCAAAGTCAAAGCATAATGTTTTCAGTCATTTCTGATCAAAAACATTTTGTCCCCCAACCCAAAATCATTTGGTGTGACACTAGTTTGGAAAAATTAAACAGGCAATTATTTGGACACCTATTGGCTAGAGAGGTCCTTCTTCTGTAAGGCTATTCAGCACTCCCAGCACAACTGCAAGACAGGTGTCTGAGGTGAGTTATGATTTTAACATTTTCATGAAATGCCATCTTGTTGAAACGTTGACAAACTCACCATTCTGGATGTCTTTTGGTGTGACACCTTTTCTTTAAAAAAAGCTTAAGTTATTTGAAGTTTTGGTCATATTTCCATGTAGATCTAGGCTGCTTTGTTATAGCTAGCATGCTGTTAGCATGCTAATGTGTACATAGTAGCCTCAAGGTAAACCTAAATGGAGAAAACAGTAATATGGTGTGACACTTAATCATATGGTGTGACATGTCTGCTTGTCACACCATATGACTTGACTGTCACACCATATGATTTATACTGTAGTTAACTACAGATATAACAACAAATAACAAAGTTCCATGTTTCTTTTGTACATTTAAACATTTGTTTTAAACATTTTTACATAAAATGTAATTTAGCTTCATTCAGTGATACTTCAAATTCATCAGACAGAGCAGAAACCCCTTCACAGCAACCTTAACATATTGTTTCAATCTAAACAATATTTTCTCTTTGTCTTAAACTATACATTCCATTTTCTTTTGTCAGCTGGAAAATGACAAGTGCTGAGAGAACGAGAAAGTACAGGGAGAAACTAAACAATGACCCAGCAAGGAGAGAGGAGCCAAAGGGGCGAGACTGCATTTTCTACGAAGAGCAGGAGGTTGTCTGTGGCATAGCAGAACCGCAACAAGGCAGCCGGTTTGCTACCCTCACCAAATACGACTGGCTGATGTACAATACAGTCTAAATGTATAATCTAATCTGATCTAATACTTTTGTACTTTCACTCACTGGACTGGACAGTGGACAGTGTTAAGGTAGGACCCGAGACAAAACTAGCGAAAATAGCTGATCTACAAGCTCTCAACACGTTGTGCTGCGAGAGCTTGTAGATCAGCTATTTTCGGAGTTGCGCAACCCAGCACTCTTTAGCTAGTGGAGATGTGGTGTAATGTCATGATTCCTAATTACATTTGTTCAACACAAAATGCTGTGTTCAAGTTCAGGAGACTTCGGAAAAAAGCAATTTACCTGAATGCTGAGTTCTGTTTCCACTAATTGGTGTTAATAAAATGTTGCCTTCAATGCCTTGGCTCCAAGTGTGGCTATGCGCCTTATTGTCCCTTTAGGATCCTTCTGCCGTGGGCCGGCAGAAGACTTAGGTGTGCGTAGCATTCCTGTGCACATCCTCATCATCCATCTACTACTACAATTCTTTCTTATCCCATGTTAAAGCCCTACAATAATATCCTGTTCAGAAATATTAAGGCCATGTTATCCTGGGTAATTGTTTAATCAATCAGTAAAGTTCAGTACTCACTAATAGGTAGGTTAAAACACAGTTTGCTTTGACACATGAAGATATGATCATACGGTGTGACACTAAATCATTTGGTGTGACATTCCAAATAGTGAGAAATCATACCTTTATTAATGATTAAACCAAAAAAATGTTTATGGATTACATAGAGAATATTATCAGGAAGAGTCACAAATATTTGTGTAATTTTAGAGAAAGTTTTGACAGAATACATTTAAAATATGTTGTAAGATCATGAACATGGGCCTCACACAGAGTGTCGATTATGAAACAAATATACAGATATAATTAATTTTCAAAAAACTATAGTGGATCACTGGTTAGTTATGATAAAGGACTTTGATAAAGTGAGTAACTTAAGAAAGATGTACTCCATTTTCATTTTATGAACAATTATTTTCATGTCACACCATATGACGATTTTAGGCACAAGTACAACAAACTGCTGAATAAAGTCTGATTCCAATAAAATATCTAAAAACAAAATGTATTTCCATAAGGTTGAGAGTGAGTAGAACAAAAGTAAATAACTTTTATGCCTGCAATTTAAAGTTTTTTTAAAAACACATTTTTTGGGGCGTCACGTCACTGACCCGTATATATATATATATATATATATATATATATATATCATTATTTTATCCCTCTGTCATGTATGAATTAACTTTGATCATCACCAACTAAAGTTTTATTCTCCAATAGAAAACCGTGCAATTGGCATTTTAACGGGTGGTGCAGAGGCTTTGAGGGATGGAAAGTCCCTTCACATCTCAGGCCATGTCCATAGTGTTCAATACCATGGCATTGGTGAAAATGTGCCCTATTGTCTGCTGAGGGCCACTGTCATAAGGGAAACCAGCCTCTCTCTGCCACCCTATATACTTCATTGCGCAACGGTGTTCCTCGTCAAGAGTAGCTGATATACAAACTCACATCGCGTCACCAATGCAACCCTTCTGAGCTTGGAGGTCTGCGGCTCTGCGCGCGACACCGTCGCAGGACGGAGCATAATTAGGCTTCATGGACTGCAGCTGGGCGAGCAGTAGACGCTCTGGTGATCCAGTGGATCGGGTGGGTGATCATGAGGAGCGCTCCCTCTGTTCTGATGACGGTGAATAGAGGTGGGGTTTGAAGGACAACTGTTTTGAATCGCTATTATTGTTCACAATCAACAGAAACTAAGGATTATATATTTCAAGAGTGAGAATTTACAGTAAAAATCCTAAGCATTCTTCATCCACACTGGGAGAAAAACGGCATCTGAAAGTTTGATGGAATGCATTTTTAAACACGAGTGCCATCCATTGCATCCTATGAACGGTGGGGTTCATTTGGTGCCGACCGGCGTGCGCATACTGGTTTATATCAATGTGACGTGGACCATTAAGGCATCTATAGATGTTGGTTGATTGTCCACAAGTCAAAGGCATTGCTAGTGGATGCCTTCTGCTCCTGTCCTGCAGGGTATATTGGCTTTGCTTATTTAATTTAAATATGCTACTACAAGTTTGCCAAAGACCAGTTTCAAAGTATTGTGACCAAGTCACTCATTCATTCATACTCTGTCCTTTCAAAATACAAGGTTACGTGGCTCATGTAAGCACGTTGCATCCCTTTGCCATACGGTCATCGAGAAAGTGGCACGAGGAGAAAATAAAACGGTGACTCAACAGAGACAAAGTTGGCATGCACCATCCAAGAAGCTGCACGATGCGGAGTTCCTTGAAAACATCCATATTCAGAAAGTTCAAGGTGATGATTTGTGTACAGTAATAATTTAACTGATCAGTTATTTTGTGTAGCTGGCTGACATTTTCTTTATTCTGTTGCATTTTGTTATTCCCTTCTTAGAATGTGATACAACATTTTACAAAAATAACTTTATAGGCTAACAATAACAAAATCCATTTCATATTACAGTCCACTAAGCCCACAGCTGTCCATGTTTTACTCTCCAGCATCTGTTAAGCCTCTAGCCTCAATTCACATAAGCCTGCCAAATCATATAAGATCAGTTTTTAATTTGACATTTCAGGAAACTGTGTCATTGAGAAGACCGTGTGTCGGTCTCGGAGGTTTAAGTTTGACCCCCGTGCACTACCTCACAGAGCCAAAAGATCCATCCACGACATGGACCTAGAGGGGCTCAGGCAGGCGACAAATGGAACTGCTGGGATTCTCTGTTACCATCCAGCTTCCCCTGATCCAGCACATGCATCACCTGATTTAAGAGACTGTGGTGTAGTACAGTGGGAGGAGGCTATGGAAGAAGACCCACTACAGCAAGTGAAAGCTGCTCTGCCTCCCACTCTCAAAGCCCTTGCAGCAACACACTGCTCTTCTGCAGATCAATTCTTTGATGCAGCTGTACAACCCCTGGACCAGCATGTTGTTCTAGCTCTGTCTCAGTACACAACAGACCAGGCAAATTCAGATGAATGGCGTGAGTACAGAGTTGGGTGTGTTACAGCCAGCAAAGCACATTCTGTGTTTAAAAAGGTGAAGCATGATGAGGTTAGCAGCAAGAACACAGCTTTACTAAAAGAAATAATGAACTATTTGCCACCAGCTCATTCACCAGCTATCCATTGGGGCAATTATAATGAGAGGTATGCTGTGCACAACTTTGAGAAGCTGAACCGGCGTAAGCACAAGGGTATGAAAATAGTCCCTTGTGGACTTATTCTGTATGACCAGCTGCCAATAATAGCAGCATCACCAGATGGACTTGTAACCTGCAAGTGTTGTGGCACTCGTCCCCTTGAGGTGAAAAACCCCTTCAAGCATCGAGCTCTCAGTATCCCAAAGTTGGCTGAGCAACCTGATTCCTGCCTTCAGATTACACCAACAGGTAATGGTCTAGTGCTATTGTGTTCTACTATAGAGTAACTGATCATTGAATTGAGAATTTCCACACAAAGAATTAATTTATTATGTGTAGACTGTGACTAATTGTCATTGTCAATGTCAAATGAGGTTCATACAGTATAAGAATATACAGTATGTATATGCAGCACACACACACACACACACACACACACACACACACACACACACACACACACACACACACACACACACACACACACACACACACATATATATAAATATATTTTGCTTTTCCATATTACCAACAGGTGAAACACAGTTGAAGGCAACACATCCCTACTACTTTCAAGTGCAAATGCAGCTGCTGGTGACCCATGCTGATGTTGGCTTCTTCTTTCTCAAAACTGCTTCCCCTTACAACCAATTTCACACAGAAGAAATCTGCTTTGACCCCAATCTTGTTGAGGAGATCATTGAAAAGTCAACCATTTTCTTCCGGTCTGTGATCCAACCAGAGTTACTGGGGGGGATGTTGAAGAGCTCAATGGAGAAAGATGTGCAAAGAGGGGCGGTGGCAGTTTCCTCTGGTCCAGAGGTGCTCCAAAGTGCCACAAGTGATGAACCGCCACCATCCAGTGCAGTAAATGAGCTTGCACCCATCTCATCAGCTGTGGAGTTTCCTTGTGTTGTCTGCACAAAGGAATGTGTGGATAACCCACACACATTTGAAGACATGAGTATTGTGTGTTACTCTTGTAAAGAGTGGTCACATTGGCCATGTTTAGAGTTAAGTGGTAATGAGGCCTTCCTCCAAAATAATGTGACAAATTGGGTTTGTGCAAAATGTGCCCAAGGGTAGTGTGTTGTAGACCAGGGGTCTTCAACGTTTTTAGGCCAAGGACCCCTTAGTTGAGAGAGAGATGAAGCAGGGACCCCCACAACCTGTTCATAGATTCCCTATAGTTTCATTGTTTGACAGCGCAATCGTCAGTGTATTTTGGATTCATGTCAATTTATGTTTTCAGATATTTAACCACTTGAACCGTCAATACCTAAACTTGACCTTTCACTCTGCTCTTTTGAGAGCTTGTAGATCTGCTATTTTTGGCTACAGTTCTCATGATATATGGACACTAGGGTTCAAGTTGTTAATATAAAAAGGATTGGAAGATTTGGAGGACCCACTGTAGGGACTCTGAGGACCCCTTAGGGGTCCTGGACCCCCTGTTGAAGACCCCTGTTGTAGACTGTAAATGCAGTGCACTGAAATATACAGCTTAAATATTCCTCCAGTCTCTGTAATGCGCATGTTCAGTGCACTGAAATGACAGAGATATAAAAAAAGAAAAAAACAGTACACTTGAAATACCTGTTTTGTTAAAGCTGTACTGTGGAAGCTGCTCAACTAGTGGTCAGTAGCGGTATTGCTTTTTTCGGCCGGAGTCGCCGCGACCGCGGCCGTCGCGAGCACCTCCGCCTCGCCGATACGATTCCGTAGAGCCGTCTCCCGTTTAGACCAGGATTGAGGGAGTAGCAAGCAAGATTCCTTCACCAATGTAAACACAGTTGCTGAGGGAAGCTACTTCCTTTAGAGACAGCAAGACTCGCTGTGATTGGCCGGTGTTGTATGATCGGCACTGTGATTGGCCGGTAGTGTATCATGTGGGAGATGACATCATTTTGCCGGGAAATTCTCCCCCCCTCACAACTCATAGAAAACATATAAAGAGAAGGCTTCAGAAGCTGAAAATAACAGAGTGGGTGTTCTAAAACTTTAGCGATTTAACAGTTAGGACAATTTTAAGATTTGTTTTATAAAAAAAGTTACATGGTATAACTTTAACTTTATTTTGCATTACATATGCACAACTTGAGTTAATTTAGTTTACAATTAATGTTTGCACTGGATCTGTTGCACTAAAGTTCTTTCTATGCCAATATGTCAGTGACATTTCAGTGGAATTACAGTATTGAATAAACATATGTGAAAAACAAAAATAGTACACTTAAAATTGATTTTACATTACATATTTATAATGACATGTGTGTTATGTTTTGGTCTAGAATACATTTTACACTGCACCTTTTGCACTACTGTTTATGTCAGTGACATTTCAGTGGAATTATGGGTGGCTGTAAGTTGACAAGAGCTGCCACAACTACTACAATGTCATCAAAAATGTCAAACATGTGTAATGGGAGTTCAGATTTCATTATGTCAAAATCCTTAATCCTGCCAATAACACGTTCAATGTGAATTCGAGCATTAGCAACTTGCTTGGTTCGTCTATCATCAGCATCTGAAAACTGCTTTTTGGATTTTAAAGGTCCTACACCATGCATTTAAAAATAATTTATATAACACTGTTTGTGTCCCAAAAACGTTTTTGAAAAGGTTTGAGGCTAAATTACCACTCCTGAATACAGAGCCCCTGTCATTTCTGCCTGGCTTTCAGAGCATTTTCAGCTGCAGTACCACCTTGTCCTGAGTGGGAGGACTGCGCTATTGAGCCAGTTTTGGCCCCACACTCCTCCCCACCTCCTGCTCAGCAGGCCTGCCCACCCCTCCCCAACCCTCTCCCAGCTCCTCCTGCCTCCTTCTCAGGCCTGCCCACCCCTCCCCAACCCTCTCCCAGCTCCTCCTGCCTCCTTCTCAGGCCTTGTGACATCACAAATCTGACATTTCACAATCAGGACCGTTCTGAGACATGCTAACATAGATCTGCCCATAAACTGAGAAAGACACAATGGTCAGACATAGGACTTTGTGAGGATAGAAGTTGCTGGTGGGACACCAAGAAAATACATAAAAATTGGAAAAATGAAAATTCATGGTGTAGTCCCTTTAAGAATGGAGGGATTACAAGGGTCACTCCTTTGTCAAGAAGTAGTTCTTGGATATTGAACCCTCTGTCTGCCAGCAAGTGATCACCTCTTTCCAATAAGTCAATGATGCCTGACCTTTTAACTATTTCCTTGTCACTCATGCATCCCCCTGCAGATTTTGACACAAATGAAACAGTTCCTGCTGGACTACATGCTACCAAAATTTTAGCAGTAGGTCTTCCCTTGTATTGAGAATATATCTGGCTATTGGCTTTTGCCAGTGAAGGCCTCTGTATGGGTACCTCAGTGCAGTCTATGATGGCCCGCACATACTTGTACTTTTTGAAGCATTCAGGATAGTACAGGTGAATCTCCTCTTGTCGAGGCCAATATATAAGTGGTTCTAATTCTCTTGAGAGCAGAGGCACCCATGTAGATATGATTTGAGATACAACACTGGTGCAGATTCCGAAAAGATAGGCAAGGAACCTGAGTGACAGATTTAGTTTCAACTTCATCAGAGTCAATAAAAGTTCATTCTCAGGTGCCAATTTTCGCTGTGGTCCTGGTTTTTTATCTGCAATCAATTGGTACTTCTTCACAGTTTGAGAAGGACCACCTTTGAAATAATGTACAGAGGGCAGTTTGGATTGTAGATTGGCTCACTCCTATACTGAGTAATGCGTGTGGCTCGCAGCTGGCTTTGCTGCATGGCTCGCTGGCTGCATATCCATGGAGAAAGAGAGAGGCAGCCATGGCTGTGGCACCTCGCGACAAACTCTCTGGAGAGAAGATTATAATCCTCATCCTGCAAACGTATTCACGTTGATGTTGTGCTTGTGCGCGAATGAAACCCACTGATTTATAACTAGTTTACAGGCTGCAGTTAACCGCTGTTGCTGCCTGCTTAGAAAAGCTTCCGCAGTCTGTGAAATGAACGGAGGTGGTAACAGCCTATCAGCGCGTCGTTGTCATAGAGATGACAACCCATAATACTCTATGGCCCAGCATCAGCCAATCAGCGTGCCGTTCTCTCTCTCTCGCACTCAGACTTCAGAGCGCATGTAATGAAGTGAATGAATACAGCGAGAAGTGGGAACAAAACGTGGAGATATTTTTCCACGTTTTTTCTTCTTTTTATATATAATTCGTCCTGGGTCCGGTCGGCGGTGACTCGCGGTCCGGACGCCTATTGAGGACCCCTGTGCTAGAATCTATTTCCATATTTTTGTACCTTTTTGACTGTTAACAGCAGGGGGACATCAGTGTCAGGTGACTACTGCATGTGCCTCAAGTATTATGCTACCACTACCAATCAGATTGCCTTTTTACACCTGCTAAGATCTTTTCAGTAGTTGAGTGTCTAGCGTCGTTCATCTAAGTAAGTCTATTTACAGCAGTTCTCCCATTATATTAAACTTAAAAAGTTGAATATAATGTTGGTTATGAGACATGCTACTGAACCTTGTGATCAAACAATGTTTCTAGTTCTTCATGGATTCTCAACCCTACTTTACTTATACTGTACAGTGTCTCACGTACAGTATATCACATGCCATTTTAACGTTGCATAGTGTGTTACTAATTCTGCTTCTGTTTCTTTCCATTTTGGCCGCACCCAGCTACATGGTTGCGCAAAGCCACACCACTTCTTCCTTATCGTCAACTGCTATCTACCACAATTGCAACATTTCCTGCCTTACGGGCAAGTTGAATTACAATATCCAAATCTCAGGGACTTTCCACAGCTGCCGTCTAGTAAACATGTTTGTCTTAAAAATGTAAAGTAAAAGTATTTAGAGTAAAAAAGTATGAAAACAGTGCAATAGTTCAGTAGCATTACAACACATTATCATTCACTTAGCCCTTCTTCTCATCTTCTCCTATTCCATCTCCTCGTCCTCCATATCCTCCCTCTCTGAGAATTCTGCTTCCTCCTCCTCTGGGAATCCTGCTTCCCGGGGTTCGTCAGGATCAGTTCCTGTGGGTGATGCTGGATCGCAGGTGGATGACGCGAGAGTGTAGTTGGAAGAGGAGGGAGACCTGCCTGTAGCATCCTGGAAATGACCCGTAGGCTCAGGCTCCCAGCTGAGCGATGTGGGGGAGTAGGGTACTGTGGCCTCGTCCGGGTCAGGTTCCGTAGGTGATGACGGATCATATGTGGGATCGTAGTCTGGATCCCTCTGACTGGGTTCATGCCACTGCACCTCATTCTCCGTTGCCCCTCTCTCCGTTGCCCCCTGGTGGTGGCCTGGTGACCCATCCTCATCATTAACTGCATCATTAATTGCCTCAATTGGTGCAATTAGACGTCGGACCTCCTCCAACCTCCCTGAGCTCCACCCTGATTGACTGACAGTGTGTTCACCAGACCGCAACAACCGCAAACCCTCGTCAAACATGTCCATTTCTCTCTGCCAAGACTCTCTTTGCCTAGGGTCTAAACAGAATCTCTCAGCTAACTCTCTGCTGCTGATGTTTCTGTCAACATCCCCACTGCCCTGTGTCACATTTTCAGCTAACCTTCACTCACTACGAGTAGACTGAGAGGTGCACTCTTCGCTTCTTCTCTGTACTATTCTTAATCGTCTTGGAACTGGGAAATCCTCCTCCTCACTGTCACTCCCTACAATATATATATAGGGGGTTCCCCAACATTACTGCGTCGCTCTACAACCCTTACGGCTGGAGTCCCCAGTTCCCTCAAAGCTGCCCTACGTTGTTCCCTATTCTGCCCTAGTCCTGACGATCCCTCTCCTGGGTCGTCCCTATTCTGGGTGGATTAGGGAGGGGCTGCTGCCTGAGTTTGGGTTGGGCGTACCTGGGCTTGGGGCCTTACCATGGGCTTCACTGTCACAACAGGTCGTTCGTATACTTTCGTTTGCGTGGGCTGCATGCGGGCTCGTTGTTCGCTAAGAACCGTTTGTTACTCAAGGGGTCACGTGCGATCCTGACCGTCGAACCGTAGGGTATTGGGAGTCTTGCCCTCCCTGCTCCAAATGCATTTTTTTCATTGATTGAAGTATTTATTAGAGGTTTTGCATAGGTAACCTGCCTTGCACTCCTCCCTGCAAATGCTATGGTGGAGACGGTCAACACTATTAGGGAGCTCTAAAAGGATAGGGTTCGGCTTTTGGGGTGACGATAACAAGTGTGTGTGTTGTGTTGTCAGTGTCAGTGCAGTGCAATAAATGGACACGTTGTTCTGCGCGCTCAAAATGAGAAGTTGCAATACTTTCATTATTGCAATCCCTGCAGTAACAGCTGTCAACCATAACTGTCACAACACAAAAATGTTGTGACAGTACATAAACCCAGGATACATAAAAACATTCAAAGTTTCAAATATATATATAAAAAAAGATCCCATCAAGATTTGGCAGGCCCCCTGTTGTAACACTGAGGACCCCCCAGGGGTCCCGGACCCCCCATGGAAGACCCCTGGTATTTGCTACCAATCCTTTTTGTTTTCAGAGCCCAGCTACAAAAACTTTTATGATTCAATTATGATCTAATTTAACATTGTTCTGGAGCAGGAGCAGAGCGATTACTGAGATAGGCTCAAGGGTCTGTCTGAGGGTCCCAGGTGAGGAAAGACCCCAACCAAAAGTCAGAAGGATTATTCTGGCTGCAATAAATGAGCCCAGGAGGTTTTAAAACCTACAAAACAACTCTACTATTATGAAAATAGGACATCAATTGGCTGGCGTACTGTTCTGGGAGGTCCCAAAATAGATAACCCCCAGAAAGGGGGTGGGGGTCCGGAATATTTTACACCCATCATTTACTCATTCGATTCCTTGACCCAGAAAACATAGGATTGGCATGTTTAATTAAGTTTCTATGTTGTCTAGAAGCCAAGATGGCACAAATTATGTATTTTATGTCGGCCATTTTGAACGTCCAAAATGACGGCTTTGCAGGTGTCTGTGCAAATGGCAACAAAGATTTTTGGATTCCCCATGCTCTGAAGATTTCAAAAATGTATAGTTTTCCAAATCCCCATAAAAATCCAACGAATAAACATTTCTTAACATAGCAAACCTGACTAAATGGTCGGAAATAGGACATTGTGAGGAAGGTGCTGGTGTCAAAAAAGACATAAACATAGGACATTGTTTAATTCATGGTGTAGTCCCTTTAACCTTTGATCCAATGAGATTCGTGATGCCATTTGTTGCTCTCAAGTTATACAATGAGACACACAACAGTCGCATGGCAAGGACACATGTAACCTGGGAGTGTCAATATTGCAACATAACATTTGTTCGACATCCCACTAGTTTGACGCAGGTGAACGCAAATTGGTGAAATGCTTACCTGTTGACGCTGGTGAAAGCACCAGGTTAACCTGGTGAATGTTAACCACTATGCCTAAACCTAACCCAAACCCAAACCCTAACCTCAGTAAAACTATATGCCTAAAGCTAAACCTAACCCTAAAACCTAACCCTAACCCTTAGTCAAACTATGATATGGACACTTTGTTTTGCTTTAAGGTAACTTTTTTTGTTTGTTTGGCACTGCATACGTTTTACTATAAGTATTATGATGTGACACTTTTGTTATGGGCTGTCTGTTTTTCATTTTGTTTTAGTTTGTTTTTCCCTATAGGGTCTGGCTGGCTGGTGTGTGGGCGTGTGGAGGTCTGCCTGGGCGGCGTTCTCATTTCCCAAATCCTCCTGCTGTTGGCTGGCTGCTCACCTGGGGTGGTTCTAGCCTGGTTAAAGGGCAAGGTCACCCCTGAGACAACCAAATCTTATTGTAATGTTGTTTGTGAGATAATAAACACACTCCTGGGGTTCTTATGTGTTCAAAATGTGTCTTTAGAAATCTTAGTATTTCATGACATTCTGTGTTTCACTGAATAACTCCAACTCCCAGATTGCTTTGCATATAACCATTCCTCGACTCCTCCTAAATTCCCTTCCATAGGAAGTCCTTCCCTATACTCTGCCCACACCAAAAAATAAACAAACACACATGTAGTAGTCACATGGTGTCGAAGTGTGTTATGGATTGGATTGCAAAGTATTCACGTCAAAACTTAGTTTTACAACTGAGATATATGCCTTATTGTTGTGTTAAATAGGCTATTGTTTGCTCAGATGTAAATTAATTTCACTGACGACTCTGAAGATAAAACATGATGCTCCTGTCCATTGAAGCCTTCCTCTGTTGCGAGATGGCCGGCCTGGGTCCTGCATTGGAATTCCATCATGCACCGTTCAGTACACCAAAATGTATATTGTAAAATGTATATTGTATGAACCAAAACATGCTTTACTATGTACAGTATAGACAGACTATGCATTTATCCGTTTAAACCCCCCCCCCCCCCCCCCCTCCACTGAGGTGGAAAAAGTACTAACATGTCTTACTTGAGTAAGTATCAATACTGCAATAGGTCTATAGAAATACTCTGTTATAAGTAAAAGTTCAGGAATAAAATAAAATGTACTTGAATAAAAGTACAAAGGCTGTGTTCATGATTTGAGGTGTTTTTGGCCACTTTATCGCTGCTTGCAGCTACATTTATTATTATTAGTGGCCAAGGCCACGAAGTGGCAAATGGCCACTTATTGATATTGGACTTCATCACTATTATTATTATTATTCCGCCACTTTTTCTCTAGCGGCTAGACCGTGCAGTCGCTTTTTACGAAACTCGGCAGTATGGCAGAGGACTATGCCAAACGGCTAAAACGCGAAGCTCGCAACAATCGGCCAAAGGGTGGCGCTGTAAAAATGCCAACTTTGAACAGGTGTAGCTCATGCCCTGTTTCAGGTACAGCAATGAAACCTGTATACACTTATGCGTCTCCTCATGCCGAACAACTTTTACGCTCTGACTTTTGACCTCTGACCTTTACTTCTCCCACAATTTTGAATTATATGAAAAACAGTAAAAATGTATCTCCTCCTGGGATTTTCGCGTAACGTGCGCGAAACTTTTTTTACATGAACTTTGGACCAATACGGATTTTCTTTAAAGCGAAACATTATTTTTTAATAATTCACTCAATGTTGCAGTTATATGCAAATTATTCTTCTGCCTCTAAATCATACATGCAAAGTGACACGTTCATGGCATTTGGCAAATATGTAGAGGGTTAGTCCAAATATCACTGAAAACAATCTTACTCCAATTGGCCAAAGGGGGGGCGCTATACGAAGCGTTTGAAAACTCAAACTTTAAAGGGGCATAAGTCATGCCTCGTTTCGTTTGAAGACATGCAACTTGCTTACACGCGTGCCTTGACTCAAGCGGAAGACATCTGTGTCTTTGTTAAGTAAGCTCCGCCCTTAGATTTTCCGCCATTTTGAGCAGTTTGTAAAACACTTAAACCCGCTTTTATTCCGGAACTTTTGCGTCACGTGCAAAGAACTTTTTTTACATGAACTTTGGACCAATATCTAAAGATCTGTCAGATCGGATTCTTTAAACATTGAAACATGCTTTTTTAATAATTCAATCAACATTGCAAGTTTTTTGCAAATTATTCTTCTGCCTCTAAAACATACATGCAAAGTAAAATTTTCATGATGAACTACTGTAGAGGTTAAGTCCAAATATCACTGAAACCAAAAAGAATCATATTTGAACTGGGGACCCCCCACCCTGACGTGAGTAGGGTTTTCCCATGATCTGGGCCTTAGGCTAGATGCAGAATAGAGCTGGGACGTTCGCGAACGAATCAAATCTTTTGAACGGCTCTTTGAAGTGAACGTTGGGATCCGGTTCGCGCAGTAGAGAGCCGTTCATTTGGGGGAGAGACCCCCTCCCCCCAATTCAACATCTCCTTGCTACTCCACTGAGTACTGACTGAGTACAGTGAGTGAGTGAGAGAGAGAGAACAAGTGGAGGAGCGAGTTCA
The DNA here is from genome assembly GCF_963921795.1 of Nannobrachium achirus. Lineage (NCBI taxonomy): Eukaryota > Metazoa > Chordata > Actinopteri > Myctophiformes > Myctophidae > Nannobrachium > Nannobrachium achirus. Next base: position 5,646,434 of record NC_137822.1, on the reverse strand, counting down.
TTGTTGCCTGCTTGTTTTTTGGGTGTTTTACACTCCTTGGCTGCCTGATTTCTCACATGGCCCTCCAGCGCCACCATGAGGCCGATTCTTGCAAAACATTTGTGAACACTGCTCCTACAGATTTTGGCCTAAAATCACGCAAATTGATTGTCAATTCACAACCTCCGTCCCTGATTTCACACATGCCCCTCTCTAGCGCCACCATCAGACAGATTTTTGCAAAACACATTTTACAACACTGCTCCTACAGATATTGGCCTACAATCACGCGAATTGGATGGCAAATCACAACCTCCAAATCAGCAGATCTGTTGACTTTATTTTGTTTTAACCTTGTAGATCGGCTGATTATTTGATTTTTCTTTTTTTATTTATCCAGGCCATGTTTTTTGCATGTGAACTGAATCTAACTGATGTCTTTGTTTGGTTTTCAGAAACACTGCATTTCCCATAATGCAGCAGCTAAGATGGCTGCTTGTTGGGTGTCGGCTGATTGAATCCACCTGAAGAACAGTTGAGGCAAAACACTGCTGGTTGCATGATGTAGAGAGGAGGATGTGTGCTGCTCTGTTAACCGGTAAGACTGTTTGCTTGTGTTTTGTATGGTCTCTTTTACTGTTTTACTGTGTTATTTTGGTCTATGGTTTACAGTGAGAATGTGTTTTATATTGCCAGGACTGTGCAGTTGTGGATTGCCTGTGTCCACTATTGTTTGGGAGTGTGGCCTCATCTTTCTTTAATGTAAGCATTTTTTTTTTATTTTTTTTTGTTTTCTTAAAATTTTTATCCCACGATTTTTTGTAACCCATTTTTTTCACCCGGTGCCAATTGCCTAAGCTGTGATCCTGGGCTCTACTCCCCCTCTGCCAACCTGGGGAGGGCCCCGAACTGAGCTCATGCTTCCTTCAATGCATGAGGAGTGAGCAGGCCGCTTCTTATCACCTGACAGGGGGAGCTTCCCCGGTTGGACGTAGCGCGTGGAAGGAACACGTTATTCCAACCAGTTCCATTCCCCTCCATCAGGCGCCCCGGCTGGCCAGGGGGAGGCTTTATAGAGACCAGGATTACTGCATGTTTTTGTGAGGGTATCTACCCTAGGAGACACGGGGAGAACATGCAAACTCCACACAGAAAGGCCCTTTTGCCAACCCCACCTAGGGTGTGGGCACTGATGACGCGGAGGAGGGAACACGCCCCCAGCACCCACAGTGTAAGCATTTAACTAAAGAAATGTGACTATTATTGCGACTGTTAGGTCGCAGTTACTATCAAAACCTCCACCGGCTGGCAGTCTGTCCGTGTGACATCACACTTTTGCCCTACTCATATCTCTGCCATCGTTGTCCCTATCCATGCCAAACTTTGCACACACTCCTTGGCAGCCTGATTTCTCACATCCAGCGCCACTATGAGGCCGATTCTTGTAAAACATATTTTTGAACAACGCTCCTACAGATTTTGGCCTAAAATCACGCAAATTGATTGTCAAATCACAACCTCCGTCCCTGATTTCTCACATGCTCCTCTTATAGCAGCACCATCAGACCGATTTTTGCAAAACACATTTTTCAACACTACAGATTTTTCCCTAAAAACACGCAAAGCGGTACATAGTATCTCAAGTCATTTCATCAACATGAATTTCCCATGTTACCTCCTGATTGGCTACGATTGCCTTCTAAAGTTTGTGTATGCGACCTGACGGTCACTTATCTCCCAATTAGGGAGTCTTACTGGTAATATGCATGTGCAAAGGTGAACAAGGAAAGGGGTTGACATATATTCTGTAGTCCACGATTCCGTGTAACTACGTGGTTAATCTGTAATATGTATTACTGTCATTGTTCTAGCAGCTACTGGTGGAGCCAGGGGCCTATGGTGCTAGTCCAATTTCATTCTCAATCAGTTTGATTTGTCAGCACCTGGCCGCAACACAGCTTCTCTGAGTCAGGCAATCCAAATGTTTTTGCTCTTAACCACCGAGCTCTGCTTCACTGAGTAGCTGGCTCTCGAAGGGACTCTTCCATCGAGCAGTAAGCAAAACTCCACTATGTTCTCCTCTGTCGCACATTTGCTCTGTATTTTGCCACATTGCTAATGGTGGTTCTATCTGTTCCCATTGTAGGCAAATTAGGAGCCGCATCTGAATCTTGGAAGAGAAATGGCATGTGTTAATGGAAGCAACGGCATACTGTGAAACATGTGTTTCGAATGTAACCCCTGTTTGTTAAGTTCTGGAAAGAAGCATATTTTGAGTTAAAAGCCCCATGTTTTAGGGGAACGCCCCCTTGAATAAAACGACGCTTATTGCATTTTCACCTTGAGAACTGTTTCCGTGTGCTGGTTTGGGTTCAGACTTCACAATACTTAATGTTTAAAAACGTTGTTTAAAAACTTTATTTGAAGACGTTTACTACTTGAATTATTTGAAAACATTGTGATTTAAAAGACATGCCTGAAAATGGCTAGGTTGTTAACCCTCTGTTTTGAAGGTTTACAACCTGATGACCAACTCTTCAACAAAGACAACTAATGAAAAAGTTGGAAAATAAAGATATTGAGTTAAAACCTTGAGTTCTTTGGAACTATTTTATGTCTGTTGCATATAGTCTTTTGCATACATGTCGTGTAGAGGTCAATTTGTGCTTTTACCAATAACTATGCCGATTAGTGTAAAATCGGCAGAGTCTCTGTCATTTATAGCGCCACCAGAAGGCCGAAAACACATTCTTCGATATTACTCCTTCAGATTTTATCCGATAATCACACAAATGGGTACACAGTATCTCTACAGTGATGTAATCATGACGGATTTGTCCTATATCATATTCTATCTAATTGGCTAACATTGAATTCCAAGGTTTGCAGGATTGCTCCTTTTTGAACAAAATGTCTCAAACGCAGCCTGCTATTTGTGAGATTTTGCACACACATTCCCACTAGGCCAAGGAACAGATTCCACCCTTCTCACATTGGCCTGTTATAGCGCCACCAGCGGGTCAATTTTTAGAAAAACACACACATGCAGTGTACGATTGCCGTGAAAGGCCCAAGAACATGTGGTACCCTTTTCACTTTGGCCTATTATAGTCACCACTAAGCCAAAAAAAAACCTACCCGACCTGCCTGAGTCCTGTTCGGAAGAACACTGCTTCTAGTTTTTCTTTGATGTCTTCTTTGCTTTCCCTTGATGCCTTTTTGCTTTCCTGCTTTTTATGCCTTGGCCACTTTATCGCTGCTTGCAGCTATATTTATTATTATTATTGTCTGCACTTCATAGGCATGTTAGTTAAAGGTCCCTTAGATTGTATTATATTATGATAGTGGCAATTTAGGAAAATACATGCAGTACACTGTGTGTGTGTGTGTGTGTGTGTGTGTGTGTGTGTGTGTGTGTGTGTGTGTGTGTGTGTGTGTGTGTGTGTGTGTGTGTGTGTGTGTGTGCAATTTCTGCCTCTAATATTTGACAAAATGTCTAAAAGGGCCTTTTGGTGGAAATATTGAAAATGGCAGACCTCCAAGCTCACAAAGCGTCACTTGTGTCGACAATTTTCAAACTGCCAAAGCATACAGGCTTAAGCCTGAAGTGGTTTTGTAACCAATCAAAATCTACAAAGTAAGTTACTATAACCAAATTTTTCAAACACAGTGGAGTCAAAAAAATATACAATATTTGCCTCCAAGATGTACCTAGAAGTAAAAGTATTTAGAATTGGAAATACTCCAGTAAAGTACACATTCTGGGTACGTATCATTACATTAACCATTATTACTTTAAACATTATTATGCTTTAGCTATTGAAAAATAACAGATCTACAAGCTCACAGCGCGCTGCAAGCTTGTATATCAGCTATTTTTTATTTAAGTCCTTAAATCAGTGGTTCTCAAACGTATATGTATTTGTTGTTCCAGGAACCCCCCAGAAGCAAATATTACAAATGTTCACTTTTAAAAAGATATATTCAAAGATTGGGTGCTATCTTTGTTCACTGACGAAAACAAAAACTAAGCTATGATATGATGACTAAAACTGACTAAATATATTGACAATTTTGTCAACAAATAAAAAATGTTAGGGAGGGGCTAGTGGAGAAGAGAATACATACTGTAGAAAGGTATTTTTTCAGCATGCAACCAAGTGTAAAATCAGGCATAAGGCCCCACAAGGGCCACCAAAATACATTTTATCGACAAAATCAACTAGTCTAGAATAACACTGAAACATTTGAGACGACTAAAATGTGACTAAAACTAAATTACATTTTATTCAAAAGACCATGACTAAAAATTTGCTAAAAATAAACAGTGGTCCACAGTAGTCAAATGTGATTAAAAACCATCTAATTGCAAAGCCCTCACTGTGAATTTCAGGAGAAAGTTGATGGATCCTGTTTGGTTAATATTATTAATATAATATTAATATAGCAGTGTGTACCAATTTGTGTATAACGGTCAAATATCATAATTCTTTGTGTTCCAAAACAAACCCTTATTATGTTTAACACGGTATAGATATCATTTTCAGTGTTAAATGTCAATGCCATCCTGTGTTGGGACAAATAACTAATGTATGTGATGAGATCTGTCCACTGCAGGTCATAATGCCCAGGACACAGGATAACACAATGATATTGCCAAGCCATACTATCTGGCCTTGCTACTGGGCCCAACGACACGAAAACATCTGATATCCATTGTTATGTTTAATTGTCCAATCAGAATGTGACTAATGTCTGTGAAATGATGTTTTGTATAGGCAGAGAAGCAATGATGGGTGATTTTGCTGTACTGTACGTTGCTGTACTGTACAATTTGAACTCTGAACTATTATTTCATTACAACTAACAGAAAACGGACTTACACTGTGTGGACTCATTTCTTGTGTGTGAGTACTTTAATATTTTGGGGGAAACTGTCTATTCATATGGAATATAATAATCTTTCCATCAAAAGTCATTCCTCTTTTCCTGTGTGGCCAACGGCTACTATCATACCATGTGACAGTGTCAAAGTGAAATGTAAGATTACAACTAATTAACTAATGTGCGTAGCATGATGGTTTACAGGAGTAGGTAAGAGTTGAATAATGATAATATTTGTGCAATTCTGGGAAATAGCAATAATAATGGAACAAATACACAGAATAATGAGTTTTATTCATTTCAATACATTATGTGAAACATTGTGAACTAAGCAGTGATATGGAATCAGTTCCTGAGAAACATTTGCAAGACGATCAATACAAACAGAAATCCTTATTTGTCGCGTATAAATGTGTTCAAGTAGGCTACCATGATACCATGATAAAAGCAGTTCATGAGACATCTTTGAACACAAACACACACAGCACATAATTATACTACCGACATGTCCATTGCTGTTGCCGGTGTGGGATTACGACACTGCCCTTTATACATGACAAATCCAACTATGAGAGAAACAACTCCCAATAGGATTAATGTAACTCCTACATACAGGCCTATCCCTTCTACCACTACTGTAATGAATACTCCGGCGATAAACAGCAGTAACCCCAGCACAAACGCAAATTTCGCACCACCTAACCTCGTTCTCTTCTCATCTCGCCTCATTCTCTCCTCATCTAGCCACCTTTGCCTTTCCTCCGCTTTCTCTCTCTCCTTCTCCCGTACCCTCTTCTCCTCCTCCTCCCGCAGCTTCTGCTGAGCCTCCTCGAACATCTTGTGGGTGTAGTGCTTCCCGTCGTTGTCGTCGACCATTTTCCTGATCATCTCGATGAGGTCTTTGACCTGTTGGTGGTCGTCTTTGTCGTTGTTGTTGAAGGCGAGGTACCGGTTTCCAAACTTGTTGACGATCCTCTGTATTTCCTTGCACTCCCTAATAGCCTCTTTAGGAGGGTGTTGCTCTTTGCACGTGAACAGCACAATGCTGTACAGGGAGGAGTCCTCTCCAAAGTTCTCCTCGATCCATGTAACGGCATTCTGCTCCTCTTCGGTGAACCTCACCCCCAGCCTTATCACCAGCAGGAAGGCGTGAGGCCCTGGGACGGACTTCTCAACACACTCCCCTATGATTGACTTCAGGTCTTCATTGCTTATTCCTGTGTCAAACAGGCCTGGTGAATCAATGACATGCACCGTTGTCCCGTCCACTTCCCCGCTGTATTTCATACACTTTTTGGTCACAGATATTGTATTACCGCCCACTTTACAGACATTTGTTCCAAGGATTGTGTTCGCTGACGAACTCTTCCCTGTGCCAGTCTTGCCCACCAGGACTATCCTCAGCTCTTCCAGCAAATCTGAACCTGCAAAAGTAGAGATAAAATTAATGTAGCTGGTAGTGATAGGGGAGAGCGTGGTAAACTGAGACACCGGGTAAACCAAGACGGTAACACTTTATAATAACTATTCGTTATAAGTAGTTAATAAACTATTAGTTAATGAGTTATTAAAGCCTTGTTAAGCATGTGTTAATAGTTAGTTAAGGATTATTAAGAAGGCCCTATATCCAGTTAATGGATCATTTTTACAAAACATTTATTATTGATTTATTAATGTCTTTTTCAATATTTGTTAACAGTTAAGGACTTATAAGTTATGCCTTATAAATATTTAATGTGAATAAAAGGTTAGAACCGTCTGAGCTGCTCCAGTGTCTCTCTCTACTGCAAATATTTAATGTATTATGAACAAGCTATTAGTAAATCACTTACTAATAGCTAGTTAAGTATTTGAAAAAGTAAGTGACTTTACCCCCTTTACTTATCTGGGCTGTTTCAGTTTTCCCCCGATGCTGGGGTAAAGTGAGACACACAAGACCACTTTTTAAAAAACATCATATTTTCACTGCCTTTTGACTTGAATACATTCTGATCCACATGTCCCCATGTTCAACAATAGCCTAGTAAACGACCAACTTCCGTTCTCCAGGAAATGAAATGGTTTCTGGAAGAGGGGCGGGTAATGAAATGGTTTCTGGAAGAGGGGCGGGTACGAGGCTAGTTCAACAAGGGTCCATGGCACAAACAAGTGTGAGAACTAACTGCGCTAAACAATAGATAGCAGTGCCTGTGCCATGGCATCATGACTCATGGTCAGAACATCACTGTTTTTTCTTTCTTAAAGTAAAGCCCTGCTTCATCATACATGGCTGTCACACAAGACTAGTGAAAATAGCCGATCTACAAGCATACAACGCCACACAGTGTGAGGCGTTGTGTGCTTGTAGATCTGCTATTTTCACTACTCTAAATCATTTTAAAAATGATAAATACAAAACAAACAGTTTTGGACATACAAGGTTTCAATTAAATTAAATTCAATTGTATTAAAGTGTCAAATCAACAAGTTATCTCAAGGCACTTTACATACAGAGCAGAGACCCGAGCAGAGACCTCATGGTAGAAGACAACACAACGTAGTATCAAGCAGCAGCTAATGATGGAATCATTGCTGTCAGACAGAAATTATAACTTTTCATAAATGAATGCCCTACTCTCAGGGGCGTCACACCAAATTCTGGGCCCTGGGTACAAGGATTCACTGCGGGCCCCCCATGAATGTTAACTGTTGAAAAATAGCAGATATACAAGCTCACAGCGCGGCACCGAGTGCCGCGCTGCGAGCTTGTAGATCTGCTATTTTTGAAAAATGTGTGCCAAGAAACCTATGTTTCCATGTCAGTGATGCTCAAACTTTTTCATGTGAAGGACCCCCCATCTCAAAATATTTAGTTCCAGGGACCCCCCCAGAAGCAAAATTTGAGTTACAAATGTTCACTTAAAGAATACATATATTCAAAGATTTGCGCACATTTTCACGACTTTTCAAAAATAGCAGATCTACAAGCTCGCAGCGCGGCACTCGGTGCCGCGCTGTGAGATTGTATATCTGCTATTTTTCAATAGCTAAAGTTACTAGGGCCCCTCCACCTTGGGCCCTGGTAACTCAGTCCCACTTTCCTACCCCTTGTGAGGCCCCTGCCTACTCTTATCTGCTACTTTGGATATTGTTTTTATTTGAATCCTGCAAAGTAACATATGAGGCTTCCACCTGCCAGAGATGATAATATACTTTGATGTATTGTCTTACCTTCAGCCATGTTTTGCTCACAGAATTACAGTCTTTATGCACAACGATCATCCAAAAAAGATAACTGAATGAAAAATATTACAAAAAGAGTGTAGTGGTAGTGGTAAAAAATAAAAATAAAAAATAAATCAAAATGAAAAAAAAAAAAAAGATAATGAGTATAAACTACTGTCGCAACCACTTCAGTTAGCTAACTGAGGAGCGATTCCTTTACGAGAAGGGCATTAGCAGCTGCCCCTTTTTTTTCTATTTTTCCTACACCATGCATTTAAAAATAATTAATATAATATTGTCTCTTTCCCAAAAACGTTTTTCAAAAGGTTTGAGGCTAAATTACCACTACTGAATACAGAGCCCCTGTCATTTCTGCCTGACTTTCAGAGCATTTTCAGCTGCAGTAGGCCTATATAACTTGTCCTGCCTCTCCCAGCTCCTCCCCTTCTCAAACCCTAACCTCAGTAAAACTATGCCTAAAGCTAAACCTAACCCTAAAACCTAACCCTAACCCTTAGTCAAACTATGATATGGACACTTTGTTTTGCTTTATGGTAACTTTATGGTAACTTTTATTTGTTTGGCACTGCATACGTTTTACTATAAGTATTATGATGTGACACTTTTGTCATGGGCTGTCTGTTTTTCATTTTGTTTTAGTTTGTTTTTCCCTATAGGGTCTGGCCTGGCTGGTGTGTGGGCGTGTGGAGGTCTGCCTGGGTGGCGTTCTCATTTCCCAAATCCTCCTGCTGTTGGCTGGCTGCTCACCTGGGGTGGTTCGCGAGGAGCTCATTCCGCTGATGATTCTTGCAGGTGGGATTTATGGCTCTTTGAAGTGAGCCGGATCTCTGCGATCCGTTCCTTTTCAAAGAGCCGTTCAAAATACTACATGTAAAAAGTACAAACATTCTTTACTACAATGAACAAAATACACAAGTATAAGTGTAATTAAAATGTACTTGAGTTAAAGCACAAAAGTATTGGTATCAAAATGCAGTAGTTCACCCCCCAAAATGAGTTTTTTTCTATTGATTACTCGTGCCATGGAGACTTAAGTTAGTTAGCCGGGGACCCAGTCACCAAAATGGGAGGGGACCTGTGATTTTCTGCTGTACTTTTTATTTCTGTTTTATCTATTAGTTTGGTCATTAAGGTCCACAGAATGAGAGGCCTGCTCTGCTGGAAACATTGCGGAAAAAAGTTATGGCCATTTGTATATTCACTGTCCCATTGACTCCACTAGAAATATTTAAAAAAAGAAAAAAGTCTGCTTTAATTTGCATGTGAGGGGTCAAACTAGGGGTTCTGCATGATTCTGAATCCATTGCAAGTGTAGTGATGCAATCCCCGCTTCCGCGTATCACTACAATCTGGCGTTGTCGGCAGGATGAGGAGCGTGTTGCCCTCGTGAGGAGGAACAGTGCCACGTCGTGTGCGGTGGTCCGCGGCGTGATGTGTGAAGCGCGAGGGCACGCTCCAAAAGACCTAGAGGGTGAATGTAGCACCCCACAGTTAGTATCAGCCATGAACCAGCGACAACAGCCCTACAAATCGGGCCCAGCCCTATTAGCACGACTGGTTGTGCGTTGGACTGGCGAGTGGGAGTCCCGGGTTCAATCCCCGCTTCCGCGTATCACTACACATGCATTTGTTTTGCATGAAAAACATTTTTTCCACTTTTCACAGTTTTGGGCTGCCGAAAGTTAACCCAAGGAATGTTTTTCATGCAAAACAAATCCTTGCAGTGGATTCAATTCAGAAACCTAGTTTGACCCCTCACATGCTACTTAAAGCAGATTCTTTTTTTTTTTTTATATATATATATATATATATATTTCTAGTGGAGTCAATGGGACACTGAATATATACAAATGGCCATAACTTTTTTTCGCGATGTTTCCGGCAGAGCAGGCCTTAATGACCAAACTAATCGATAAAACAGAAATAAAAAGTACGGCAGAAAATCCCAGGTCCCACCCTATTCCTTGAGCTTTTGGCCTTGTGGGTCCCCGGCTATCAATAATGTGTTGTATTTGTCGCATTCCTAAGACAAAAATATGATTATAGTACATTTAACCCCATATTGAGTAGAAAGTACTCAATATGCAGAACGTCACATTTCACAGGTTTTCCAATTAATAACATTTGGAAAAATCATTTGAAAATAGCAGATCTACAAGCTCACAATGTGTCGCAACGTGACACATTGTGAGCTTGTAGATCAAATGGCGGAAATGTATATGGCCATAATGTAGGCCTGTATAGGGTGAAGTGATTTGTAATTATAATCAAAATCTAGAAAGAAACAAAATAACTAAAAGTAACTGAAACGAGACAGTATTTTGAACGGCTCTTTGAAAAGGAACGGATCACAGAGATCCGGCTCACTTCAAAGAGCCATAAATCCCACCTGCAAGAATCATCAGCCGAATGAGCTCCTCGTGGATGGTTCTAGCCTGGTTAAAGGGCAAGGTCACCCCTGAGACAACCAAATCTTATTGTAATGTTGTTTGTGAGATAATAAACACACTCCTGGGGTTCTTATGTGTTCAAAATGTGTTTTTAGAAATCTTAGTATTTCATGACATTCTGTGTTTGACTGAATAACTCCAACTCCCAGATTGCTTTGCATATCACCATTCCTCGACTCCTCTTAAATTCCCTTTGACCACCACTCCTCTGCTGTCTGCATCTATTGCACTTCCTGCTGTACTGATGAGGATCCGGGGACTTCACAATGGGAAAGGAGGCTAAACCTGTGATGAACTCAAACATACAATGCCTCAGTTGTTGATTCATCCAATCAACAACTATCAGCTTTTGACTGTCTCATCACCCAGTGCCTGCCTGCTACATTGACTTGTTTCATTTAACTGTTGTCAAAGGATGTGAACTGATTAATACAATCAACAGCCTCAGCTTTCGACTGTCCCACGACTGCTTGTTGATAGCCTATAACCTGTGTCTTTCTGTATTCGGGAGAACTTCTTTGAATAAACCATGCAACACTTTTTACCCTCCTGATATCTGGCCTGGCGTCTTTTCCTTTTCAAATAATGTTTCTGAGTTAAAGGTCTCATTTCCTAGTTATCAACTCTGCCCACACCAAAAACAAAAAAAAAACACACATGTAGTAGTCACATGGTGTCGAAGTGTGTTATGGATTGGATGGCAAAGTATTCACGTCAAAACTTAGTTTTACAACTGAGATATATGCCTTATTGTTGTGTTAAATAGGCTATTGTTTGCTCAGATGTAAATTAATTTCACTGACGACTCTGAAGATAAAACATGATGGTCCTGTCCATTGAAGCCTTCCTCTGTTGCGAGATGGCCGGCCTGGGTCCTGCACTGGAATTCCATCATGCACCGTTCAGCACACCAAAATGTATATTGTAAAATGTATATTGTATGAACCAAAACATGCTTTACTATGTACAGTATAGACAGACTAAGACTTCTAAGTCCTTCTAAATCAGTGGTTCTCAAACGTACGTGTATTTGTTGTTCCAGGAACCCCCCAGAAGCAAATATTTGAGTTACAAATGTTCGCTTTTAAAAAGATATATTCAAAGATTAGGTGCTACCTTTTTTCACTGACGAAAACAAAAACTAAGCTATGATGACTAAAACTGACTAAATATATTGACAATTTTGTCAACAAATAAAAAATGTTAGGGAGGGGCTAGTGGAGAAGAGAATACATACTGTAGAAAGGTATTTTTTCAGCATGCAACCAAGTGTAAAATCAGGCATAAGGCCCCACAAGGGCCACCAAAATACATTTTATCGACAAAATCAACTAGTCTAGAATAACACTGAAACATTTGAGACGACTAAAATGTGACTAAAACTAAATTACATTTTATTCAAAAGACCATGACTAAAAATTTGCTAAAAATAAACAGTGGTCCACAGTAGTCAAATGTGATTAAAAACCATCTAATTGCAAAGCCCTCACTGTGAATTTCAGGAGAAAGTTGATGGATCCTGTTTGGTTAATATTATTAATATAATATTAATATAGCAGTGTGTACCAATTTGTGTATAACGGTCAAATATCATAATTCTTTGTGTTCCAAAACAAACCCTTATTATGTTTAACACGGTATAGATATCATTTTCAGTGTTAAATGTCAATGCCATCCTGTGTTGGGACAAATAACTAATGTATGTGATGAGATCTGTCCACTGCAGGTCATAATGCCCAGGACACAGGATAACACAATGATATTGCCAAGCCATACTATCTGGCCTTGCTACTGGGCCCAACGACACGAAAACATCTGATATCCATTGTTATGTTTAATTGTCCAATCAGAATGTGACTAATGTCTGTGAAATGATGTTTTGTATAGGCAGAGAAGCAATGATGGGTGATTTTGCTGTACTGTACGTTGCTGTACTGTACAATTTGAACTCTGAACTATTATTTCATTACAACTAACAGAAAACGGACTTACACTGTGTGGACTCATTTCTTGTGTGCGAGTACTTTAATATTTTGGGGGAAACTGTCTATTCATATGGAATATAATAATCTTTCCATCAAAAGTCATTCCTCTTTTCCTGTGTGGCCAACGGCTACTATCATACCATGTGACAGTGTCAAAGTGAAATGTAAGATTACAACTAATTAACTAATGTGCGTAGCATGATGGTTTACAGGAGTAGGTAAGAGTTGAATAATGATAATATTTGTGCAATTCTGGGAAATAGCAATAATAATGGAACAAATACACAGAATAATGAGTTTTATTCATTTCAATACATTATGTGAAACATTGTGAACTAAGCAGTGATATGGAATCAGTTCCTGAGAAACATTTGCAAGACGATCAATACAAACAGAAATCCTTATTTGTCGCGTATACATGTGTTCAAGTAGGCTACCATGATACCATGATAAAAGCAGTTCATGAGACATCTTTGAACACAAACACACACAGCACATAATTATACTAGCCTACCGGGTACCGACATTTCCATTGCTGTTGCCGCTGTGGGATTACGACACTGCCCTTTATACATGACAAATCCAACTATGAGAGAAACAACTCCCAATAGGATTAATGTAACTCCTACATACAGGCCTATCCCTTCTACCACTACTGTAATGAATACTCCGGCGATAAACAGCAGTAACCCCAGCACAAACGCAAATTTCGCACCACCTAACCTCGTTCTCTTCTCATCTCGCCTCATTCTCTCCTCATCTAGCCACCTTTGCCTTTCCTCCGCTTTCTCTCTCTCCTTCTCCCGTACCCTCTTCTCCTCCTCCTCCCGCAGCTTCTGCTGAGCCTCCTCGAACATCTTGTGGGTGTAGTGCTTCCCGTCGTTGTCGTCGACCATTTTCCTGATCATCTCGATGAGGTCTTTGACCTGTTGGTGGTCGTCTTTGTCGTTGTTGTTGAAGGCGAGGTACCGGTTTCCAAACTTGTTGACGATCCTCTGTATTTCCTTGCACTCCCTAATAGCCTCTTTAGGAGGGTGTTGCTCTTTGCACGTGAACAGCACAATGCTGTACAGGGAGGAGTCCTCTCCAAAGTTCTCCTCGATCCATGTAACGGCATTCTGCTCCTCTTCGGTGAACCTCACCCCCAGCCTTATCACCAGCAGGAAGGCGTGAGGCCCTGGGACGGACTTCTCAACACACTCCCCTATGATTGACTTCAGGTCTTCATTGCTTATTCCTGTGTCAAACAGGCCTGGTGAATCAATGACATGCACCGTTGTCCCGTCCACTTCCCCGCTGTATTTAATACACTTTTTGGTCACAGATATTGCATTACCGCCCACTTTATAGACATTTGTTCCAAGGATTGTGTTCGCTGACGAACTCTTCCCTGTGCCAGTCTTGCCCACCAGGACTATCCTCAGCTCTTCCAGCAAATCTGAACCTGCAAAAGCAGAGCTAAAATTAATGTAGCTGGTAGTGATAGGGGAGAGTGGGGTAAACTGAGACACCGGGTAAACCGAGACGGTAACACTTTATAATAACTATTCGTTATAAGTAGTTAATAAACTATTAGTTAATGAGTTATTAATGCCTTGTTAAGCATTTGTTAATAGTTAGTTAAGGATTATTAAGAAGGCCCTATATCCAGTTAATGGATATTTTTTACAAAACATTTATTAATGATTTATTAATGTCTTTTTCAATATTTGTTAACAGTTAAGGACTTATAAGTTATATAGTAAATCACTTACTAATAGCTAGTTATGTATTTGCTACTTATTTAAGTGACTTTACCCCCTTTACTTATCTGGGCTGTCTCAGTTTACCCCGATGCTGGGGTAAAGTGAGACACACAAGACCACTTTTTGGAGCTGTGTGAAGCACAGGCTCCCTATACGTGGCTCTGTGGGTCTGTGTGTGTGTGTGTGTCTGTATGTCTGTGTGTGTGTCTGTCTGTGTGTGTGTATGTAGCCTGAACTTCCTAAAATTCGGCACGCCACTAATCCCACAGTTTTGCCACCACACACTCGCGCCATATGTCAAATCGACCGGCTTACTCGGGAATCGTGGGCTATTACTTTTCTAAGAGAAAGGTTCTATAGTTTAATTGATATTAATTTATTAGTGAATTAATTTTCCCCATTGACTTATAATGGGAATCGCAAAAACTCACATTCAATTATTTGTCTCTCGCAAACCATAGGGGCTAGAGTTTCAAGACTTGGAGAGGAGGTTCATAATGATTTCAAGGATTAAATGAAAAATAATTGTGTCATTTGGCTGCATGGTGGCGCCATAACACCCCACTTTACGCTTTGGCCTGTAACTCTTGAACCGTAGGTCGGAAAATTAAAAATATTTTTTCCCTGGATTCCTTGGGTCATGACGCATCTCCCCATATAGGCCACGCCCATTTGCGCCATGATAGATTTTCCGCCATCTTGAATTTTCTCCAAAACACACTTTTTGCTCCTTTTCCTACATATTTTCTTCAAATGTCACAAAAATCGGTACACATGATCCACACACACACAAACACACACACACACACACACACACACACACACACACACACATACACACACACACACACACACACACACACACACACACACACACACACACACACACACACACACACACACACACACACACACAGCTCCACTTCACACGGGTGTGATTTTTAAAAAACAATCATATTTTCACTGCCTTTTGACTTGAATACATTCTGATCCACATGTCGCATCTCAATGGGGGAGGGAGTTACCGAGAGTGAGCGAGAAGATGGCCGCCAGGAAAAATAAGGGTAACACTTTCTATGAAGCCTACATTTATAATGCATTATGAGGGCATTCATAATGCATTATAATGCACTCATAATGCTTCATAACTACACTCATAAACACACATAATGCTTTATGATGCACTATATCAACAGGCATACAACATTATAATGACACTTATAATGATTAAGTCCAAGTGTTCTATGGATGCTCTTGAATACTTATGAAGACCACATCTATAATGCATTATGAGGACACTCATAGTGCATTATAATGCACTCTTGACTGACTGCTTGTAATACATTATGATTACCTATACACACAACTCAAGTCAACTGTAGTAATGACTCATAGTATGTTATAATAGCCCATGAAGTATCATGAGTCATCATTGTATGTGTTAAGTAAAGTGACAAACATACGGATGCATTTATAATCATGCATAATTCATCATAACGCTTCATTGTCAGGGCTAAGTAAAGTGTGATGCATTTACATGCATTTATAAGAATCTATGCTGCATCTTAAGTGATTATTAGGCACAGATAATAATAATACCGTAAAATGTGGGCGCTGCATGTAGGAATGGAAACTCAAGGTAAGAAAAAGACCAAATACATTTTTGTCAAGTTTATTTGACACAATGGGTGATCAGACAGATAAACAGGAAAGTGTGAAACTAAAATGACAGAAACAGGAATAAGAATGATATACAACATTAAGGAGTAGATAGACAAAAATAGTATGAGGCCTACACAACATTTCACCAACACAAACATACAAGGCCTAATTAGCTGTTGTATACAAAGTGAAGTCTACAACTTCTCATAAAGACCATACTGTAAGTGTGGGTACATGTCAGCATTACAAACACTTATAATGAAATAAAAACAAACTGCCACATGAATTAGCAAGCATGATTATAGTTAGCATGGCAGCATAACAGTTAGCATATGAACCAAATATAAAACAGTGTACAGTTCACACATGAGAATGATACACCTACTGTACGAACTATCAAACAAATGCCCACTTCTATGCTAAAAATCAGCTTACAGACAATGCCATGTGTAAATGATGCACAGCAGCAGCAACATGTAGCTGCCTCTAGCAAGATCTTGAGAATGAATGAGAAGCACTTCCTGCTTGCGAGGTTATCAAAATAAAAGTATGCAAATACACAGAACAACCACCATGGGTGTCAAACATAATACAGACAAATACAATAAGAATGTTATTACATAACAAGTATAGTGCAAAATTTAAGGTATACACAACCTGCCTGCTGCTTTGAAAACCAAGTAGTTAGGTTACATTAGATTTTTTCAAGAGCTCAAACATTATGAATAGGCCTACACAAGTTTCAGTCAAATGCCAGCTTCAAATTAAATGGGCAGGAAGTTACAATTATTCTTAAAATGATGTGACAATACACACGTTTTTCTAAATCTAATCATAGCAGTCTAATTAATTAATGCAACCTTACAATCGAATGACACCCTAAATAAAGCAATACCACTAAAATGCCCATTTAATATGAAACTTCTGGAGAATACGTTTGTCAATAATTAACACTTTTATTGACAAAAGTATTGTCCTATTCTATTTTGTACGGCCAGTTTCATATTAAATGGGCATTTTAATGGTATTATTTTATTTAGGGTGTCATTAGAATGTTCGATTGAATTAATTAATTAGTTTGACACCCTCTGGTGGTTGTTCTGTGTATTTGCACACTTGTATCTTATTTTGATAACCTCACAAGCAGGAAGTGCTTCTAATTCATTCTCAAGATCTTGCTAGAGGCAGCTACATGTTGCTGCTGTGCTTCATCATTTACACAACACAAGGCATTGTCTGTAAGCTGATTTTTAGCATAGAAGTGTACATTTGTTTGATATTTCATACAGTAGGTGCATAATTCTCATGTGTGAACTGTACAGTATGTTTGGTTAATATGCTATTGCTATAACTGCTATGCTGCCATGCTAACTAGGCATGCTAATTCATGTTAGTCTACAGTTTGTTTTTATTTCATTGTTTAGCTGCATGTTTAAAAGTGGTTATAATGCTGACATGCAGACACACGTATGGTCTTTATGTGAAGTTGTAGACTTGTAGATGCTTGTGTTATAGATATCATTCTTATTCCTTTTTCTGTCATTTTACAGTTTCACACTTTCCTGAGTAAAGCTACTCAAATCAACACACCTGCCTGTTCCTTGGAGCTTGAGTAGGAACTTGTTTAACTGTCTGAGCACCCATAATAACCAAATAAATTTGGCAAATGTATTTGGTCGTTTTCTTACTTTGAATATGTATGGCTTGTTATACCATTGAGTTTCCACCCACATTTTACTGTATTATTATTATCTGTGCATAATAATCACTTAAGATGCAGCATAGATTCTTATAAATGCATGCAAATGCATCCCACTTTACTTAGCCCCGACAATGAAGCGTTATGACGAATTATGCATGATTATAAATGCATCCATATGTTTGTCACTTTACTTAATGACTCATGATACTTCATGGGCTATTATAACATACTATGAGTCGTTACTACAGTTGACTTGAGTTGTGTGTATAGGTAATCATAATGTATTACAAGCAGTCAGTCAAGAGTGCATTATAATGCACTATGAGTGTCCTCATAATGCATTATAGATGTGGTCTTCATAAGTATTCAAGAGCATCCATAGAACACTTGGACTTAATCATTATAAGTGTCATTATAATGTTGTATGACTGTCACTACCACAGACACCGGGAGTTCCCACACAGCAAACTGGGTGCTGCGGGAGCCAACACGCTGGCATCAATCATGAGGGGGCGTCATATGTGGACGGAAAGTAGTGGCGGTCCTGGGTCCATCAGCCAGATGTATGGAGGAGGATCAACATGACTGGGAAATGCCTGGGCTACTGGAGCAGCGGTCCAGGCACCTAGGCTCAGTGTAGCCTGAAAGTGTGTCGCTGGTTCGAGTCCCGATCCCAATGGCCTTTGCTGCATGTCACTCACTCCCCATCTCTCTCTCCCATTTCCTCTCTATCCCTATCAATAAAGGCATTAACAGCTGAAAGAAAATGTATTTAAAGAAAAAGGACTGGAAATGGCACGGGAGGTCTCTTACGAGGAATTCTTCAACAGGGGGTCCGGGACCCCCAGGGGCTCCTCAGAGTAATGTCAGGGCATCTGTCAAATCTTTGTGTGATGGGGAACATTAGCTGAAAAATAGCAGATCCACAAGTTCACAATGCCTCGCGCTGCGAGGTGATGTGAGCTTGTAGATTGGCTACTTTCGGAGAGTCGGTACAGAGGGGATTTGGGGAAAAGAGCAGACCAAGTGCAGAGCCAACAGTCAAGTTGACTAAATGTTGAGTGTTATGGACGCTAGGTTGAATATGGACGCTAGGGTTCAAGTGGTTAATATAAAAAACACACACGTTTCTATCACTCAAAGATTTGGAGGACCCCCTGTAGTAACTCTGGGGACCCCGGACCCCCTGTTGAAGACCCCTGCTCTATATATCTTGTTTTGTTTTGTTTTGTTTTTTTTACAAATATGTCACAAAGTCCTGTAAAAAAAACTTAAATTAAAAACAAACTATTAAGAAGAGTGAAAAGTGATTTACTCCAGCCGATGGCCAAAACGTAATCATAGCCATGTTTCTCGTCCTGCGTATGCATGTATTTATGTGGAAAGTTTTAGCAGTTAAATAATAATATAACAGTACTATCAAGGTTTTTCTGTGTTTGATTACAGTACTGTAGTTTACAAGCAATAGCATGAATAGTCATTAATTGCTGGTGAAATGAGTTTAGTTCCTTCAAAGCCCCCTATTGATCACAGTTGGTATGAAATCAAAAGTCTCTGATGTCTGTTCAAAAAACCTCCACAAATGAAGAGGGTTTTTCCTTTTTCCTTTTTTTCCCTCTCGATGTGGCAAAACTCCCATCAGGGTTATAAAGACGTCCATGTGAACTTACTAATTTAACGTTTCTAACAGCCTGTGCTCCTTTCACACACATTAAACCCATGTGTCTAATGAACTGTGTGTGTGTGTGTGTGTGTGTGTGTGTGCGTGTGCGTGTGCGTGTGCGTGTGCGTGTGTGTGTGAGCGTGCGTGCATGTGCGTGGTATGAACACAAATCTTTAAGGAACTATAACCTTTGTGACACATTTTTTACAACATTTGATATGAATTTGTGGTTTGAAAATGAAAATAAATTGATACTTAAAGTGGATCCATTAACGAGAATTTGAAGAAATGCTCAGGTTTCATGAGCTTTTTCTTTTCTTTTTTTTTTTACATTGTTACAATATTTCATGGAGACCGCTCTCATATTATCACTATGGGTGGAAACCTTGAATGTAAAAAAAAAAGAAAAGATTATTGTCATTTAAAAATCTTTTTTAAAGCTCACAAGGCATCGCATTGCAATGCCTTGTGAGCTGGTATCTGCTATATTTTCACTACTTTTGTGCGACACTCTTGTATGATGGAGTAGGGCATTAATTTACCAAAAAACACGAGTTGAAATATGGATATGCTGTACGAGGTCTCTGACAGCTATACGATATACTGTATGTATGGAATAATTAGAATGGTGTGTGATGGAAAGACAGACAGACAGACAGACAGACAGACAGACAGAGAGCGAGCGAGCGAGCGAGTGTGTGTGTGTGTGTGTGTGTGTGTGTGTGTGTGAGAGAGAGAGAGAGAGAGAGAGAGAGAGAGAGACAGAGCCAGAGAGAGAGCGAGCTGAAAGGAGGGGGGGGGGGGGGGGTTGTTGCTAGTTCCTGGGCTGGTGGCCCATCTGGTTTTGGTTATGTAGTCCCCCCCCCCCCATCCCACCCCAACCCCCCTCTCCTCAATTAAACTCAGCATGATGTCAATAAAATGTCAGACTGGAGAAGCCATCACTTATATTAGGCCTGTCGTGTATTGTTCTTTTCCTTAACATTCCAGCTGGGCTAATCAATTTTGCAATGATTTGTAGTTTGATTAAGGTTACCACAATATGCCATTTGTGATTTCATTTGGTCACTTGGGCCTTGAAAACGTCCTCCCCCCCCCCCCCCCCAAGCTGTGAACCTGATGATGATACCACGTCTAAATGAAGGACAAATGTGTTGAGAGAGAGAGACAGACAGACAATATATCGTTGTTGACGGGCGGAAACCTTGTATGTCCAAAAACCTTGTATTTATCATTTAAAATGATTTAAAATAGTCACAATAGACGATCGACAAGCACACGACGCCTCGCACCGCAAAGCGTTGTGTGCTTGTAGATCTGCTTTTTTCCACTACAGTTTTGTGTGACAGTCTTGTATGGTGAAGCAGGTCTTCACTTACGAAAAATAGGTACAAATTTTGAAACTATGTGATACGAGGTTTCTGTCCGAGAGAGACGATATGTATGTAATGTAAGTACAGTACCATATATACAATATGTACTATGCATATAGGCTGTATATAGATGTATGTAATGTAAATACAGTACCATATATACAATATGTACTATGCATATAGGCTGTATATAGGTTACACTGTTTATTGTCAAAAAACCGTCTTTTTTGATGCATTGTGAGCTTGGAGATCTACTATTTTCACTACTTTTTTTGTGACACTCTTGGTATGATGAATTAGGCAATTAATTTACAAAGAAAAAAAAAACATGTTGAAATATGGAAAGAATAGATTTCTCCCCGACTACGATATACACACTGTGTATAACAATTTCTCAACTGAACAACATTTTCCATGCCTTTTCTTGTGGTCCTTCACTTTTCATAACGTTCCTTTTTCCCCCCCCACGCTTCACCTTTTGTCGTTTTTTCTCTTTCCACCAAGACATGCATGAAATGGTCCAAGGTTCACCCTCATACCGGAGCAGAGCTTATACAAACTGTGGTGACATTTCTATTGCTCCTCGCTCATTAAACCACTGATTTATTAGGAGTTCCCTTGTCTGAGTTTGAGGGAGTTTCTCAACAGGGTAGAAAACCATGGATCATCCAGAAAAACCTCGACGTGTTGATGTTTGGGATTATTATTGTCATCTTACATCTCTGGATGGTTGCACCGAATCCAGGCATGTTTCCAGCAGTGGTGGAAAATGTACACACATTCTTTACTTATAAGTATAAGTACCAATACCACATTGTACAGTGGAAATACTCCTTTAGGGTGCCCTCACACCAAAATGCTATGAGAGTGGAATCCGCGTTCCACCAATGCATTTCAATGAGAAGGGAGCGTTTTTTGCTGAAATCCTCTGCTGGCATGAAACCGCTTCACTCTCATTGGAATGCATTGGCGGAACGCGGATTCCACTCTCAGTCATAGGTATTTTGGTGTGAGGGCACCCTTATAAGTAAAGGTCCTGAATACAACATGTACTTGAATAAAAGTTCAAAAGTATTGGCATCAACATACTGTACTATACTTAAAGTACCAAAAGTGAAAGTACTCATTATGCATAATGTCCTGTTTAAATCTTTTTGGAAAATAGCATATCTACAAGCTCACAATGTGTCGTATTGTGAGCTTATATATCGTCTATTTTCAAATGGCCGAAATGTATATACTGTAGGGCTGAAGTGGTTTTGTGATAATAATCAAAATCTACAAAGTAACTAGTAACTAAAGTTGTCAAATAATTGTAGTGGAGTAAATGTATAATATTTGCCTCTGCAGGTGTAGTGGAGTTGAAGTAAAATTGTGAAAATCAGACAGACTCAAGTAAAGTAAAGAATACCTAAAAGTTTTACTGAAGTACAATACAAGAGTACATGTACTTGGTTACTTTACACCACTGGTTTCCAGATATTTGAGTGCGGGCCTGAAAACCGGTGGATCCCCATACAGTAAAAGGTCACACATTGTGCACCTCTCCCAGTGGGAAAACTAGGAGAGCTCCACACCTTCTCCCAGGCAGGAACGCACGCCTGGTACCCAGAAATCTGACAACAATTACCACGCGCATTTCAGCAAATTATAACGCCAAGCTCTATATGTGTGGACCTCAGTCAGCGCACTGTTCTTCTGTCTGGAGTTCATCATGACAGACAGGGTGAAGAACGACGTATTATTGGTTATTCACTGTTCCAGAACCACTGGAACAAACTGTAGCAAATGCTCTATAATCACTTTTGACGCAACCAAATAACCAGTGGCGTCAGTTCAGCAAAAGCTAAAGTATGGCAACATGACTGGTGTCTTGCACACAAGGCTTCGCGCGCGTGCAAGACGCCATACCGTAGCAACATGCATGATGAATTTATTTTAAGAAGCACATTTTTTTTTCTTGTAGCCAAGGTATTGCAGCTTCCATACCTTGCCATACCCAATTGACGCCTCTGCAAATCACCCAATTGATTGACTGATTGATTGAATACTTCTCGTCTGAGAAGTCAACAGCACGTGGTACGTGGTAATTGTTGTCAGATGGAGATATCTGTCTATTTGCGTCCATTTCACGCCCATATATGGAGATCTCTGAATCTGTTATGCCCATATATGCCCATATATGGAGATATCTGTCTATTTGCGTCCATTTCACGCCCATATATGGAGATCTCTGAATCTGTCTGTCTGTGTCCCTTTATCCATTTTATGCCCATATATGGGGGCATTCATTTTATGCCCATATATGGAGAACGCACGTGCCCGTGGGACGAACGGTTCTCATATGGGGGCATTCATTTTATGCCCATATATGGAGAACGCGCGTGCCCGTGGGACGAACGGTTCGTCTCGACCCGACCCGACGCGCGGTTTTCCCGAACCGGCGCGAAACGTTCGGAATCTCCTTATGCGGGGTTGATTGTTGACATCAGGCTGTTCCGGAGGAATCGGCGAAAGCTCTGACTCATTGTGACATCACTTCTCCATATATGGGCGTGAAATGGACGCAAATAGACAGATATCTCCATCTGACAACAATTACCACGCGCATTTCAGCAAATTATAACGCCAAGCTCTATATGTGTGGACCTCAGTCAGCGCACTGTTCTTCTGTCTGGAGTTCATCATGACAGACAGGGTGAAGAACGACGTATTATTGGTTATTCACTGTTCCAGAACCACTGGAACAAACTGTAGCAAATGCTCTATAATCACTTTTGACGCAACCAAATAACCAGTGGCGTCAGTTCAGCAAAAGCTAAAGTATGGCAACATGACTGGTGTCTTGCACACAAGGCTTCGCGCGCGTGCAAGACGCCATACCGTAGCAACATGCATGATGAATTTATTTTAAGAAGCACATTTTTTTTTCTTGTAGCCAAGGTATTGCAGCTTCCATACCTTGCCATACCCAATTGACGGCTCTGCAAATCACCCAATTGATTGACTGATTGATTGAATACTTCTCGTCTGAGAAGTCAACAGCACGTGGTACGTAGACATTAAAGCGAAAAGGATAACACAAAAAACTCCTGATGACTTTTTTCAATCAACATCACAGACAATTGGGTATGGCAGGGGTATGCAGCTGCCATAACCTGGGTCCAGGGGGGGAAATAAAAGTAACTTTTAAATATAAATGTCTATTGTCTATCTGCGCTGTTATTATCTATCTATAAATGCGAGAAGTCTCTGCGTGTGTGCGTGTGTGTGTGTCTGTAATCCGCGTATCTCGAGAACCGTTCGTCCCACCGGCTTCAGATTCGGCACGCGCGTTCCCCGCCGCGGCACGGAGTGCAGTGCCGGGTCTCGACCCGACCCGACGCGCGGTTTTCCCGAACCGGCGCGAAACGTTCGGAATCTCCTTATGCGGGGTTGATTGTTGACATCAGGCTGTTCCGGAGGAAATCGGCGAAAGCTCTGACTCATTGTGACATCACTTCATAAAAGGCTCTGACATCACGTACGCCACATGAGTCAACAAAAAATCTCTGTGAGTGTGTATGTATGTATGTATGTAATCCGCGTATCTCGAGAACCGTTCGTCCCACGGGCACGCGCGTTCTCCATATATGGGCATAAAATGAATGCCCCCATATGAGAACCGTTCGTCCCACGGGCACGCGCGTTCTCCATATATGGGCATAAAATGAATGCCCCCATATATGGGCATAAAATGGATAAAGGGACACAGATAGACAGATTCAGAGATCTCCATATATGGGCGTGAAATGGACGCAAATAGACAGATATCTCCATATATGGGCATATATGGGCATAAAATGGACCCAGAACTATATGGACGCAAATGGCATATATGGGCATAAAATTTACGCAGAATCACAAAGATCTCCATATACGGGCATAAAGGGACACAGACAGACACACAGACAGACGGATACAGAGATCTCCATAAATGGGCATAAAATGGACGCAAATGGCATATATGGGCATAAAATTTACGCAGAATCACAAAGATCTCCATATACGGGCATAAAGGGACACAGACAGACAGATTCAGAGATCTCCATATATGGGCGTGAAATGGACGCAAATAGACAGATATCTCCATATATGGGCATATATGGGCATAAAATGGACCCAGAACTATATATGCAGTGATCTCCATATATGGACATAAAATGGACGCTGACAGACAGACAGACAGATAACAGATATCTCCATATATGGGCATAAATGGACACAGGCAAACAGATGGTCAAAACGGGTCCTATGACAACAGGTATAATGGGGTTTGCATTAAAGGGCGGGGCATTCATTCCCTATTTACATTGTTCCGAGTTGGCCAGGTCGCCGACTAGACGCTGGGCCGCCCAAAGGGCGGCCCAGCTTCTAGTGTTGTTAAATTACAGTAAAACTACAAATGCACAATTTAACAAAACGGTCACTTTAACAAGTATTATAATTATATTCTCCACACTTGTATTCTCCCCATCTTACAAAATGGTGTTGGAACAACAGAAGTTCAGGAGAGAGAGAAACACACCATGACTCCTCCCCCCTCTCCACCTACCTGCTCTCACGCCACCTACCTGGCCTACCTGGCCCTTGGCTCCGCCCCCCAGACTTCTACCTAGCTCTATTTATCCTCACTCTAACTTCCCAGAACCCCTCTTGCTTTTTCGTATGAGGCTCAACAAGCAACAACGTTCGCTCTTACCTGCCTCGCCATGAGCTTGAGTTTTTCGCCTCGGATGGGAACCAGCCCGGTCGATTCCCCCGACACCCAGCCATGCCAGCCTCCCGTCCGGACAGCCCAACAACTCCTCCAGCCAGCCCAGCCATTCCCGCCGCTCCGGCACCGCCATCAACCCAACCGGCCAGTTCGCCTCTTCCCGCGCCTCCGGTTACTCCCGCCGCTCCTCCATTCCTGCCATTCCATCCATCCAACCCAGCCCGGTCCGATCAGTCCCATACAGCCACCCAAAACCGCCCGCTTCGCGGGACAGGGGCGATCAGACAACAACCAGCGACCGGCACGACGCTCCACGACCCGTAGCCGGCTCAGCCAGCGGTCCCAGGCTAGCGAGCGCCGCAACAACGGCCGCCGCTCGTCCCCACTCTCCTCAGGGGCTTCCCGCCAACAGCCACAAATCCCGCGCCACCGAACATCGGTGACCGGACCGTACCAGGACTCTAGCGGCAGCTGCAAGCCCGCAAATCTTCTCCACACAGAAGCTGGCCACCACAACAACAACACCGGGGCATCATCCAGCCGGGCGCGCAACGATGACGTCACCCGCCAACCCGAAGGACCCGAAGTTCCCACGGCTGCCCAGGCCGCGCCCGACCAGAAACAACAACCAAGCCACCATATCCTTTCATTATCATCCCTTCCTCCCTTTCCTATTCATTATCGTCCCTTCCTCGCATTTCCTTTATCATCATCCCTTCTTCCCATTTCTTTCCTTTCATTATCATCCCTTCCTCCTATTCCATTATCGATTCACCATTCATTGCTCATAATCTATTCACTAATTCCCTACAGCAACCTACTACCAATACCATTACTACCAATCCTACTTCTAGCTATTATCATTCCAACTAATTAACACCTGAATTAATGTAATACTCGACAATCAATCTATAACATTACTAATCCTTGCATACATTTCAAATGTATTTTCAAGTATTTTCAAACTACAAAATATGCATTCGATTTCAAATACATTTCTCTGGCCCGTATTTATATTTTGTATTGATACATTTCGACCCAGTACTCGTACTTGCATCAAAATACTTTCAATGTCTTTGCCATTATTACCATTCCACTTCTACTTACCATCCCCACCTCAATGTCTAATGCCATTTTTCCGTCTCATGACATTATTATCATTTCTACTTGCCATAGTATGGTCAATTTATTCTCAGACATACTGCCAGGCATTTAATTTTATACTTGACAATCAATCTATAAATTACTCATCATTGCATACATTTCAAAAAATGTATCTTCATGTATTTTTATAATACAAAATACGTATTTGAATCTCAATACATTTCTCTGGCCCGTATTTATATTTCGTATCTTGATATCATCCTTTCCTCCCATTCCTTCCTTATCGTCCCTTCCTCGCATTCCCTTCATCATCATCCCTTCTTCCCATTTCCTATTCATTATCATCCCTTCCTCCTATTCATTATCGTTTCATCATTCATTGCTCATAATTTATTCACTAATTCCCTACAGCAACCTACTACCAATACCATTACTACCAATCATTCTAGCCATTATCATTCCAACTTCCGTGTCTAATGTCATTATCCTGTGTCTAATGCCATTATTACCAATTCTATATATCAAAATTAATTTAATACTTGACAGTCAATCTATAAAATTACTCATCATTGCATACATCTTTATAAAATGCTCTTTAATGTATTTCACAATACAAAATACGTACTTGTTTTCAAATACATTTCTCTGGCCTGTATCTATATCTTGTACCTTGATAAATATTTGACCCAGCTTGTATTTCGTACCAAAATACTTCAACGTATTCGCCCACCTCCGACCTCTACCATTCCTACTTCCGTGTCATGTCTTTAACCCCGTGCCTGCCACCCACCCATTAACATCTCTTGTCTATCTTATCATCCCTTATCCAGCAGGTTGCACTTTCATCCCCTACCTGCACCCTCATCCCTACATCCCACTCAACTTTCCTCTTTTCTGTCCTCCCCTTCAACCGGCAACAACAACAGCACTGCCGTGGCCACACCTGGCACCAGCGCACCTCAGGCCCCGCCTGCTTCACTTTCCCTTCTCCCGGGCATGCCATCCCACAACCAGCGATGGCACTGCCCAACCCTCCCCCCCTGTTCTTTCCTGTCCTCCTCTTATCACCCCACCCCCCCTATCCCCCCCCCCCCCCCCCCCCCCCGTTCTCTCCCCACAGCCCGCCCACCATCCAACGCCACCACCCGGAACCCACAACCCATCCCAGCATCCCTCCGCAACCAGAACCTACAGGGCATTGACACAGACCTGGCTTCCCTCCTCCGTCCATCCGCTGCAAACACCGAATTCCGCTTCCTGGACTGCTGATACATCTCCATCCAGCCCCGCAGCTCCACCCCCACCAGATCATCATTCCTCACCGTAGCCCTGGCTTTCTCCATCCTCCGAGACGTCACCTGCTCCGCATTTCCCAACAGACGTCAGGACCTGGAGGACGACCTGGCGGTGGTGCTTGACCTGTCCGTCAGGTTTGGAGGGTCCCTCCTCCAAGAGTACCACCGCCAGTCCTCTGCCATGGCCTCCGCGAGGTTAAGGCAATGGAACCTGGCCACATACCGGGGCTACCTAGACCAGCCCACCAAGCCAGTCAGTGCAGCTTTGCCGCACCCCGCCCCTCCACCTCCCGAGACACCACTTCCCCTGCCCCAGCCAACAACCCACCCTCCCTACTAGGCGCTCAACACACAGCACTCCCCTAACAACGCTCAACACACATCAATCAGCACACTGCGTTCCCTGTGCTGATTGATGTGCGAACGCTGTGTACAGCTCAACACACAGCGTTCCCTACTACAGCGCTCAACACACAGCGTTCCCTACTACAGCGCTCAACACACAGCGTTCCCTACTACAGCGCTCAACACACAGCGTTCCCCCCACAGCGTTCCCTACTACAGCGCTCAACACACAGCGTTCCCTACTACAGCGCTCAACACACAGCGTTCCCTACTACAGCGCTCAACACACAGCGTTCCCCTCACAGCGTTCCCCACTACAGCGCTCAACACACAGCGTTCCCCCCACAGCGTTCCCTACTACAGCGCTCAACACACAGCGTTCCCTGCTACAGCGCTCAACACACAGCGTTCCCTACTACAGCGCTCAACACACAGCGTTCCCTGCTACAGCGCTCAACACACAGCGTTCCCTACTACAGCGCTCAACACACAGCGTTCCCCTCACAGCGTTCCCCACTACAGCGCTCAACACACAGCGTTCCCTACCACAGCGCTCAACACACAGCGTTCCCCTCACAGCTTTCCCTACTACAGCGCCCAACACACAGCGTCCCCTTCACAGCAGTCCCCACAGCGTTAAACACACAGCACTCGACACATAATGCTCAACACGCATCGCTCAACATCCTTCAACGGCCATCAATCAGAGCATCTGAGCGTCCACAACCTCAGAACCGCCACAACGCCGTAGTCCAGCAGTGGCCCTTCGTCTCTCAGCCCACATCCCATATTACCACAATGCCATAGCTGACTCACGTTACCGCTGCATGCTTCAGAAATCCAAGACACTGGCTCCACACTCAGATCCCCATCCAGTCCCGGTCCCACCATTTTCGGACATCATCTTCCCTTAAACCACCCCTCCACCACCCCATCCCGCAGTCCCAGCAGTCCGTCCTCCAGGGCGTTGCCGACTCCACCATATCGTCCTACTGGACCGCGTGGACCAATTTCAGGTCGTTCCACCACACACAACATTGAATCCCTTCCTTGACCCCATAACATTTCAGCCTACATCAGCTACAGCCAATCCACACACTCCCCCAGAGTTTCCACAATCAGAGCTTACCCCCGTGGAATCTCTCCTTTCACCAAACTCATCACTGGCTCGTCCCATCTGTTCACGCATTACCCACAAATCACCCTCTAACTGAAAGGCCTGCAGCGCCTCAACTCCCAACTCGAAATCTCGACCCCAGCATCGATCCTTGCTTATCAGACCTAGCTATCCACGACCACAACACCCCCGTGTTTACAATCAAAAAGAGCAAAGCCTCCCAGTGCCGTTTAACCCCCTTCTACCTATTCCGCCTCAACCCCCCCAACCAGCCCATACGAACCCCTAGCCAACCATATCCAAGCCAGTCTCTCCCTTAATGCCTGACCCTCAGACCCCTTGTTCACTACCGAAAACGGAACAGTAGCCACCAGCAGCTGGTTCCACCTCCGCCAAATTCTCACCATATCAGGGTTCTCGGCAGAGACCTTCCCGGGCCACCCTTTCCGCATCGGCGCCGCATCCACAGCCGCTAGCCAGCTACAAGATCACACCGTCCAACTGCTAGGCAGGTGGACCTCACAATCCTTGCGCTACACATGCACTAGCGTCCACGACCTCAGAGCAGCCGACCATGCCCTAGCGTAGTCCTGAAGTTGCCCTTCGTCTCTCCTTTTGGGGGTCAGTCCACACCGTCCCAACATCCAACGTAGTGGCCCTTATGTTTACTTTTTGGGGGTTCAGTCCACGTCGCCACTGACGCCGACGGTGCAGACGATTACGCTATACGACCCCTACCCCAAGACTCCAGGGTCTGCGACCCTCCCCGGAACCTACGCCCTCCCCAATCCCCCCTTTCCACTACTGACTCATTACTGCTTGATTTCATTATTATCATTGATCGATTTCATGATCGTTTACACCATAGATCCATGTCTGCTCATCGATCACTGCTCATTACTTATCTGCCCTTACTTCATTAAAACCCTTAAACCTTCATGGTGTGTTTCTTGTTTAGCTAGTGAAATGGTGTTGGAACAACAGAAGTTCAGGAGAGAGAGAAACACACCATGACTCCTCCCCCCTCTCCACCTACCTGCTCTCACGCCACCTACCTGGCCTACCTGGCCCTTGGCTCCGCCCCCCAGACTTCTACCTAGCTCTATTTATCCTCACTCTAACTTCCCAGAACCCCTCTTGCTATATTCCCAGGTTCCGCAGGTCAGCTGCACAATGCATTATTGTTAATTGTGGCACTTTTACTAATATGCCAAGTGTAGCTGCACTTGTGCACTTGAACAACCGTTCCAGGCTGCCATATCCAGCCCAAGAAACTGTAGAAACCCGGTAAAAAACGGACAAAACCCGATTTCTCGCGTACTCCCATCTTTGCCATACGCTAGCTTTTGCTGAACTGACGCCACTGCAGATAACATAGATCTACAAGATCACAACGCATTGCAACGGCTATTTTCACTGAAGATATTTAGTGTGGAGACAAAACCGGAGCGGGCCCACTAGTTTAGATCCCTGGGGGACTCTGGTCAAGTACTATCTATAAGTTCAAGTGGTTAAAGTTACATTTAGGCTACATTTCTATAGCAAGCGAACCGCTGAAACTCTCATACAGCGTCTCGTGTTTCAGTGTGCTTGGAAAGCACGGTGGGATAAAAAATGAAAATGTAATGGCAGTGGTCTAAAGGCAATGTGTTGAGCATGGGGAGGGACATGCTGGGCCCCTGATTCAGCCCGGGAAAAAGAGTTGGAGAGGCCCTCATTGCACGCTATAGAGAGAGATCTATCTCTATAGCGCTGCTGCTACTCAAAGATTTGCCATTTCAGATCATGACAAGTGACAAGCCAGTGGGCCAATTACATGAGTTTTATTTCGTTGTTGTTGGGTTGAAACCTTATATGTCCAAAACCGTTTGTTTTGTATTTATCATTTAAAAAATGATTTAAACTAGTGAAAACAGCCGATCTACAAGCACACAACGCCTCGCGGTGCGAGGCGTTGTGTGCTTGTAGATCTGCTGTTTTCACTACTTTTGTGCGACGGCCTTGTATGATGAAGCAGGGATTTGCTTTGCGAATAAAATTACAAATTTGAAACTTGGAGATTAAGGTTTCTGCCCGACAGTGACGATTTACTTTGTTGGCCGCCCAGCCCCCAAAATGGAACGAAGGCCGACATTTTTTATAGATTTTTTTCCTAATGGCCGGCCTGAAGGCCGACATTTTATTTCATTTTTTTTTCCTAATGGCCCGCCTGGACCGGCCGGGAATGAACCGGACGTTTGGGAGTTGTCCGGCTTTTCCCAATGGCCAGCACGTCCCTGTCTAAAGGCAATGTGTTGAGCATGGGGAGGGGATAGGTGACCTACTGGCTGCCTGTGAATATATGCCAGCATGCTCTGGAAGACCTCACATAGTTGGTGATCGCAATAATTGCCCGTGCAGTTTGGGATCTGATTTCTGGGACTGTTAAAAACTTTAATGTTCGTTTGTTTCTCCGGGAACCTTTTCTAGGTGTAGCCTGGGAGTCATATAGAGCTGTATTTGACACTTTTAATGAAGAACTTGAGGTTTATGTTACAATCGTGACTGTATATCGTCGCTGTCGGTTGGAAACCTTGTATGTCCAAAACCGTTTGTTTTGCATTTATCATTTAAAAAATGATTTAAACTGGTGAAAACAGCCGATCTACAAAATGATTTAAACTAGTGAAAACAGCAGATCTACAAGCCCGACTTATACTATGACAGCTAGAAGATTATGTTAAACTGCAATATGAATTCATTTAGTGTGGACAAATGTTTTGGGGTTGTGTCTAGTTCTATGTTCCTTCTGTTGGCAATAGTGTATGCCGGCTGTGGTCCTCAAAGTGGACCCTCCAGGGATCCTTGAGGGGGTTCCAAATAGACCCTTAAAGGTCTGTGACTCTGAAGAGTGTACGGAGCGTACCAGTTTGTACACTCTCAGTGTTATGGAGGTCTTTGCCCTCATTACTGAACAGGGCCGGATGTAAGCTCTAGTAGTAGGTGGGGCGAGAGGAAATGCCAGGGGGGCAACCTTTTTAGGGGGTCATAACGCCAGAAATGCATAAAAACCTATGCATTTTGGCACACTTATACCTATAACACAATACAGGTGTTGCCTTTTGTCTGTCCTCTACCCTGAAAATCTATCTATCTATCTATCTATATAGTGTCATGACACTAGACTAGATACTGAGACTAGATACTGACACTGATATGACACGAGACTAGATACTGGATGGATAGATTGATACATGTATCAATCTATCCATCCAGTATCATATCTATCATCCATCTAGTCTCATATCAGTGTATCAATCTATCCATCCAGTATCATATTTATCATCTATCTAGTGTCATATCAGTGTATCAATCTATCCATCCAGTATCATATTTATCATCTATAGTATCATATTTATCCCTAGTTCCATCACTTTTAATGCAAAACCCAGCATGATCTGCTTTGTTATATTTATATTTTACCTTATTTAAAACCATTTTTGCTAGTGTATCAATTATTTCATTTTGGATGTTGTGAGATTTGTATTTTGCAAATTCTGGGATGTTTTTGTTAATTTCATTAAATTTGGGGTCCTTTGCCAGAGTGTATTCAACCATTTTTGAGCGGTGGTCACAACGCTCCTATACGTGGCCGTGTGTGTGGGTCTGTCTGTCTGTCTGTCTGTCTGTCTGTCTGTCTGTCTCCGGGTATGTAGCCTGCAGTAACCTTTTCTGACCACACATGTTAAGGGAGGGGCGCTGTTGTTCAGGATAGGCCAGGCATAGGCCAGGCACACTCACACACAAACACACACAGGGGGCACACACACACACACACACACACACACACACACACACACACACACACACACACACACAGGGGGCACACACACACACACACACACCACCGCTCAGTTCACACAAGTGTGATTTTTAAGAAGAGTCCTGCAGAGAATTCCAATTCTTGTTCATCATGTGAACTTTTCCAGAGTGCCACGAAGTGGGAGTTCATTAACTACAAGGAACTGAACTACTTCTCCTATGATTTTAATGTAGTACCTATTTTTTTCTATTTGGGTTGGCCCTAGGAGATTTTCAATGTAGATTCTCTTTTTATCATTTCAGACCAGGCGTTGGCATTTTTCACGTGACATAGACTAGATTCGTGTTTTGTGAATCCCTTGTCTTTCTCCAATGCAGTTTTCCAATTATTAAACCCTTGTTTGGTGAAAACCAAATCCCTGTCATTATTTCCTCCAAATTTGCGACAAGGAAAACAAAAGCACGCATCTAACTTCACTGAATATTCCAGCCATGGTCTTCCACGGTACCAGCCCGGGCTGAATGCGCGTGCTGTCTTGCCAAAATGACGTTTGGAAACACAAGATTAGCGGGCTGTGATGGTGCTGTTGTGCTCAACCAAGTGCTGTTAGCAGCGGCATGGACGGATTAACCCCCGCGAGGGCCCCTGGCCGATTTTTTTTTAGGGGCCCCCGACCCCCAAATTTTTTTTTTTTTTTTTTTTTTTCAAATTTTTTTTTTTTTGGGTTTTTGGGGGGGGGGGGGGGGCGCAGTTCAGGCCAAAGGTGGTACTGCAGCTGGAAAATGCTCTGAGAGCCATTCAAAAATGAGAGGCTCTCTATTCCTTGCCTATGGGGAGATCCGGCCCCGTTACTGAAGCATCATTAAAGTCCATGTGTAGGGGGCGGGGCTGTCACAATTATTACATAATAATAGTCTAATCGCAGTTATTTGAGGTAATCGCAATTATTTTGCATACTCGTCATAATCGTTTCCATGTTGAGAAATGTTCATATAGTTTCAAACACTTTCAAAAAGTTGTGGAAATAGCACATCTACAAGCTCACAACGTGTCGCGATGTGACGCGTTGTGAAAACAGCAGATCTGATGTGACGCGTTGTGAAAACAGCAGATCTACAAGCACACAACGCCTCGCGGCGCGAGACGTTGTGTGCTTGTAGATCGGCTGTTTTCACTAGTTTAAATCATTTTAAAAATGATAAATACAAAACAACGGTAATCGTGACAGCCCTATGTGTGTGTGTGTTTCGTGTAGAGATGGAAGGAGGAGCTGTGCCACCCTAAGAGGCCCAGCATGTCGACGGGGAGCAGCTGCTCGGACCCAGACCTGGCCGCCAGCAGCAGCCCTGGCATGCAAGCCAAGAAGGACTCTGAGCAAGACCTGGACCTGCTGGACTACGACTTCATCCTGTCCAACTCCATGCTGCAGCAGCAGCAGCAGCAGCAGCAACAACAACAGCAACAACAACAGCAACAAGAGGCTGCCATGGCGTGCAGCTCGTCCCAGGCCCTGTCCCCGTCCCCCGGCTACCCCTCGTCCTACGCCCTCCCGTCCCCGCAGGGCAGCGAGCTGCTCTACACCATCCCGGACATCAACGACGTCTCCCCGTCCGGCGGCTTCGTGGCGGAGCTCATGAGGCCCGAGCTGGACCCCGCGTACCTCCACGCCACCAGCCTCCAGGGCAAGTTCGTGGTGAAAACCACGCTGGACGCGGGCGGCGACTACGGCCAGGGCGTGAGCGTCGTGAGCAAGGCCTGCGTGAGCGCCGCGCCGTCGGAGCCCGGCTCGGCGGCGGCGGCGTCGCTCCCGTTCCCGTGCCACAGGATAAAGCAGGAGAGCCCCAGCGACTGCTGCCTCCCCAGGGCTTCCATCACAGCTCCCCTCAGGGCTACTCCCCCTTCACACAGGCACCGTCCATGCAGTACCAAGGTCAGTGGACTGACCTGTTGTCATAGGCTATTAAATAATAATCATTGTATCTAATTCATATTTAACCACTTGAACCGTCAATACTTAATAAAGTTGATCTTTCACTATGTACTTAGGCTTCTCTTTTTCCCCTCTACACCAAATCTCTTTGCCCAAAGAATAGTCGATCTACAAGCACACAACGCCTCGCAGCGCAAAGAGTTGTGAGCTTGCAGATCTGCTATTTTTGGCTAAAGTTCTCAGAATAAGGACACGAGGGTTCACGTGGTTAATATAAAAAAGGAGAAAAAGGTTTCTATCACACAAAGATTTGGAGGACCCCCTGTAGTAACTCTGAGGACCCCCTAGGGGTCCCGGACCCACTGTTGAAGACCCCTGATCTAATTCATGTAGAAATTGATTCAAGTGAAACCTTTCTCTCTCTCTCTCTCTCTCTCTCTTTCTCTCTCTCTCTCTCTCTCTCTCTCTCTCTCTCTCTCTCTCTCTCTCACTCTCGCTGTAACAGACCTTACACTGTAGACAGATTTTAAAAATAAAAATATCATATTTATTTACCATAATATGGTAAATAAATATGATATTTTTATTTTTCAAATTATGCTCACAACGCCTCGCAGCACGCTGCGTTGTGAGCATGTAGATCTGCTATTTTCACAAGAGAACCAACCGTGTTAACAAAATGTAATGCCTCTTTTCCATGAGGATCATCTTTGCCATACCCTAGCTTTTGCTGAACTGACGCTACTGTGTGGAAGGCTTTCACTGAAAATAGCCGATCCACAAGCTTCTGCTCTGCGAACCGTTTGTCAGCTTGTAGATCTGCTATTTTCTGTGAAAGCTTTTCCCACAATAAGGATGCATGCATTTCATTCATCAACAAAATGAACACAATGATACATGTCATCACCAAATGCAAACACTATATGAGCATGGATGTTTAGTTGACAATTCATTGTTGTATGAATAATTGCAATTAATGGAGCACTTCACCTGTTTTGAACCTCATTATTATAAGATGGCACCATTTCTATCTAGCCAAAGGAGGATTGAGGAGTGTGTATAAAAACAACATCCCGGTTCCAACAATGGAACAAGGGCAGAGCGCTTGTTTTCGGTGGAGATGACGGAGGCGTGCCGGTGTTATATTATAAACACAATCTGATCTAGCTATAACAACAATCATGACATAGGCTATTTATTATACCGGTAATCACTAATTCACTATGAAGTTATAATTAAAGTAAAAATAGTCAAATAACAAGGTCACTGAGGACAGTTCTGAAACCTTCCTACCAGTGACATCACAGATGGGTAGGGCTGTCACGATTATGACATTTTACATGACGATTAATTGTCACTCAAATAATTGCGATTAATGATTTAATTGTGTCTTTGTCTTTGACAATTACATTTCTGTTTGGCTTGTAGGCTTTGAAGTTGCACATGGCAGATATGACACATAACCTAAATATAAAGAGATTACTGACATATTTTGACAACTTAATACTTAGATAATAAACGATAATAAGAGCATTGGTAGTGGAAATAGCCGATCTACAAACCTCCATTGTGGCTCTAGCTATGTCCTGCTAGTCCTGGCTGCTGAAATATCATTTCCCTCTAGGGAATAAACAGGCTAAAATTCTAGCTAATACTTTATCTTTTCCCTTATTCTTTGAAGGTTTGGCATCCTGGACCGGTGTAAAGAGTTGGTGGATGCTGGATATGATGTAAGACAGCCTGACAAAGAGAATGTATCACTTCTGCACTGGGCAGCCATCAACAACCGCTCTGAGCTGGTCAAGTAAGCATTGGAAACTCTGGCTGCATGTTATTGACATATACGCACACACGCACGCAAACGCTTTCCTAGACAGCTCATCCCCTTGGAGCCACGAAAAGTTACCTTCCTTACATAAAGATGAGGAAACCCATTTTAGATGTTGGACACAGAGATACTGACTTTCAGATGTTCAACAAAGCAACCCTCTCTCATGGACATTAGTTCCAACTTCCATGAAATGCATGCGAAGACAACAAAGTTGTTCAATTTGGAAATCAAAATGCAAAGACAATTGAAACACCGGCCGGCCGTCCGTCGGTCGTTCGGTCGGTCACACGTCACACCTTTGCCCTGCTCGCATCACACCACATGTGTACACAAACCTTTGTGTACGTTGCTGTGGCAACAGTCTGTTGTTGCTGGTCTGTTAGTGTACGTTAGCAACCACCTTAGCAACCATGGTTTTACCCTAGCAACCAACTGTTTACCCTAGCAACCAATTGTTTACCATAGCAACCATGATGAGGTCACGATGAGTCATCTATGCCCAAATATAGATTTCTAGGATAGATGGCCCATGGAGTTTGTGATGTCAAACCTAGCAACCCAATATAAACAAACCTGATGTCAGACCTGAAGTATCCTTTTATACCCATATATGGAGATACAGAGATATCCATATATGGGCATATTAGAAAGCCCATATATGGGCATATACGGATGACATCAGGGATATCCATATATGGCTTACAGTTAAGAGATCTCCATATATGGGCATATCAGAAAGCCCATATATGTTCATATACTGATGACATCAGGAATATCCATATATGGGCATAAAAGGGACAAGGACTTACAGTTAAGAGATCTCCATATATGGGCATAAAGGGACAAGGACTGTTACAGTAGATATAGAGATGTCCATATATGGGCATAAATGAACAAGGACTGACAAACACTGAGATCTCCATATAACCTATGGGAATATAAGGGACGAGGACAATGCGTAGCATTGTGAGCTTGTAGATCTATTTTCTAAATATTGTTGTACATTAAAAACTTGAAATGGGTCGTTCTACATAGTACTTGGGATTTGTTGATGTAAATGTTCACATAGAGTGTAATAATTGGTAAAACAAACTTTTGGCCTATTTGTGGAGATAAGCGACCAACGGTCGCTTATCTCCCGATTAGGGAGTCTTGTTAGTAAAGCCATGCAGGGCATTGGCGAGTTAGGGCCTGGGTTTGATGCCTGGAGATCTCCATATATGGGCATAATGGGGTACCCTAACAGCGCATTATCTGGGAATGCCCAGTTAGGGCCGGGGATTGATGACATCAGAAATCTCCAAATATGGGCATAAAAGGGATTTTGTTTCCGGGAATGCCCATATACAGTTTATTGATTTGATCCTTTATTAATAATAATATGTGGCAATCTGGATGTCATCAGTCTGTCATATTACTGATGTCATACAGTGACCTAGACTCCATATTTGGGTATGCCTGACACAGAAATCCATATATGTGCTTTTATGCCCATATATGGAGATGTCTGTATCTGTTTGCCCGTGCTTCTTTTATGCCCATATATCCAGGCATTCTCCATATCTTGGGATTTGCGGGTGTATTTTTAAGCGGTGCTAACCGCTCCTACATCTGGCTTTGTCTGTACTAGAGGTTTGTGACTCGTGTCAGGGCAACCACGCTTGCCAGAATTGCATCCTTCTAGTTCTTCTCTCCTCCAGTTAGTTGCATCAGGCGTATCCCATTATTCTCCTCTAGTTCTTCTCTCCTCCAGGTACGGTAGTTGTATCAGGCGTATCTAGTTATTCTTTCCTCCAGTTAGTTTCTTCTTCTTTCGTGTATCATTGGCATTGATGATTGGTTGACGACATTTTATTTCACAAGATTTCTTGTTACTTAGGGGAGGCCATGGAGCTGGCTGTCGTCTCCTCCCCCTTGTATCAAGCCGATCCCATTATTCTCCTCTTTGAGGTGCATGCAGTAGAGTGCCATGGAGGAAGCCATGAGCAATGCCTCCAAAGCTGTGACAAAAGCAATCACAGATAGAGTGAAAACCGCGTTCTCATCGATCAGTTTCACTGCTTCGGGGCCCAGGAGGTCGCTCAACACCCCCGGGACCCTCATGAAGACCGCCGCTGCGACCACCTGTGCCAGGATGGCCATCAGTGCTGTGACGAAGAACAGGAGCCACAGACACCTGCTGTATCTGAAAGTTGCCACGCAGCCCAGGATGCCCATGAGGACCAGGACCGGCCCCGTAGCCTTCAGCAGGCCTGAAGCACCTAACCCTATGAGCAGGGAACTGAAGCTACACGTGAATACTCTGAGGATCCCGGTTCTGCTTTCCATCTTGGTTCTGCTTTCTTTCTTTACTGGTGCTATTTAAACACTTCGAGGTTGTAGTAGATTCTGTCTGTCTATCTGACGCTATCTACACAGCTTTTATAGTATTTTGCTTTTGTCATCATGATGATGTCACGATGAGTCACAAGTGAAGTCCAAATATGGACTCCATATTGTGTCAACAGTGGTAACCATGACAAC
This sequence comes from Nannobrachium achirus, assembly GCF_963921795.1. Taxonomy (NCBI): domain Eukaryota; kingdom Metazoa; phylum Chordata; class Actinopteri; order Myctophiformes; family Myctophidae; genus Nannobrachium; species Nannobrachium achirus. The sequence continues at coordinate 5,607,063 of NC_137822.1, read as the reverse complement.
GTGGACTCAGACTCACTCTGACATGCTGAGTAACCATGGCAGTCTGATGTCATAGTAATGACATCATACAGACCTAGACACCATATTTGGGTATGCCTGACACGGAAATCCATATTATGTGCTTTTATGCCCATATATGGATATCTCTGTATCTGTTTGCCTGTGCCACTTTTATGCCCATATATGGAGTTGTCAGGCATGCCCATATATGGAGTTGTCAGGCATGCCCAAATATATAGTCCAGGCCAGTCATGACGTCCGTTCTATGAAGTGATATTAATGACATCTGGATTGGCCACATCTTTGGATTTGTGGGTTTATTTTGAAGCTTTGTCTATAATCGAGGTTATGGCCCGCTACTAGTAAGAAGTAACCTTCTTCTTCTTCTCTGTCCTAACCTATCTCTGTCTGTGGGAGCAGTCATTGACCAGCTGAAATCTACTCCTCTGCATTGGGCTATAAGGTGACGTCGACAATAGAAGTACATGTATTTTTAGGTTCATGCACTTTTAAGGATACACAACACTGATCACCCATTTAGTTTTGTCCTCAGGATTGGCTTAAAAACAAGTAGCAGTAGTTTCATTCTTTTGTCTGGGGTGATGGACGGTGGAGGCTGATGGGAACCGCCGTGGTGGTGTCGAGCTAGCCTTCATTCCTGTGACAAAAACTGAACTTTGTTGTTTACACTTTAAGAATTATTTTCCGGAGGAATGAATGACTTTATCAACTGAAGAATTACAAATATAAAGTTGGCTTGGAAAATTTACACTGTAGCTGGTCACGCTATCTTAGCATAACTAGAAAATATTGTTCCTTCGAAACAATTGTGGGCTCGCTTCAAGCCAGAAAACAATGGCTATAAAAGTACAAAATGTCAAGATCGCAGGTAGTGCTCTCTTTGACGTTACTGATGTCAAAGATTGGTCCATTTTGTTCCAAAAATGTGTTGTGCAAAAGTTGACCAAAGTTCACAGCATGGTGCATCACTCATGCTGTTATCAATACTATGTAAAAGTCTGGAATTCAAGATTTACTTGAGTAAAAGTACAAAAGTTGTCTTAAAAAATACAAAAGTGAAAGTGAGTATGTCCCAGCCATTTCAGAAGATTTCAAATGTATAAAGTGTAAATGTATTTAGGGCTGAAGTGATTAATGTATGTTTTGTAATAATAATCAAAATGTACAACTATAGTAACTAAAGACAGTTTTCAAACGATTGTAGCGGAGTAAAAGTACAATATTTGTCTCTGAGATGTTGAGATGTGATAGTAGTAAAATAAAAGTATAACATGTGTAAATAATCCAGTAAAAGTAAAATATACCTCAAAATTATACTTGAAGGGATATTCCACTTTCAAAAAAAACATTTGGTCACTTTATCATTTAATCAGGCATTTGTGAACTCCCTGAACAGTTTTTAATTTACTTCATTCAATATTTAGATATTTGATGTAAATGTTATCTGCCCCCCAGGCTCAGGGCCTCTCCACATACACACCCATTGTAACTTCAAACCTAATTTTAACCATGATAGATTCATTAAAAACACCCATTATTTTTTCTGGTGACTCATACTACCCTCCTAATACGTGAGCAGGCTTGTGTTTTCTCAATAACCTTTTTAATTTATCTTTAATAATTCTTTATACAGAAAAAGTAAATACAAATTAAATACAAACCAAAATAATTAAAAATAAAAATGTTATGGAAAAAACACGGTCTGCTCACGTATTAGGAGTGTAGTATGAGTCACCAGAAAAAATAACAACAACAACTAATCAGGACAAATGTAGGAATATTATCATTATTTAGTGCAATAAAAGTTCTTTAATCTTAACGCAACATTACAACTGATATCATACATTAACAATTGAACAGCAGCAGCTCAACTCAACCTGTCTAGATACATTTGTCATTTAGTTTCCATTTTAATGCAAATTCTAAATGGGGGGGAAACGAGGAGAACCCACAAAGATAAGGCAACAGATACTTTAAGACACCGGAAAATCAAATAATGTTGGCATCCTCAATAAATATGTTGTGTCAATTGTTGTGGAATCTGTATTTGATCGGACCAGACTCCATCTTTCCCACACTCAAGGCTGTGATGTCAGGAGTGGAATAAGTCCACGCCTGGTAAACTCACCCAAAATCCCTGTAGACAAATACAATGATACTTATATCATCAATATACATTTAATTTAACATTTAACAGTAAAAAAGAGGAAGAAAAAGAAAAGTTCCAGAACACCTTAAAAAGAAAACAGACATTTACAATGTAAATATCGTCGTTGTCGGGTGAAAACCTTGTATGTCCAAAACTGTACGTTTTGCATTTTTCATTTTAAAAATGATTTAAACTAGTGAAAACAGCCGATCGACAAGCACACAACGCCTCGCACCGCGAGGCGTTGTGTGCTTGGGTGCGAGGCGTTGTGTGCTTGTAGATCTGCTGTCTTCACTTGTGCGGCGGCCTTTTACGATGAAGCAGGGCTTTACTCTGCGAAAGAACATACAAATTAGAAACTTGGAGATACGAGGTTTCCACCCGACAACGACGATATAATAGGCTCATGTGATAAGTACTGTCAATACAGTATGTACACCTAGCAACGTCCTCCACTCACAATGTCATGATTATTCTTTTCAGGACTTCATTCATTTCCATATAATTGTATATTCAAAGAAAGAAAGCAACTGACATAGAGGGTATGCGTGTGACATCATCATCATACCCAGAAGTTACGCGGGAAAGCCTACTGAGTGGCAAAAAAAATACTTTCTGGCCTTGACAGCCCATACATCCAAACAGAAAAGTGATTGCATTAAACAACGTTAAATGACTTTAAACTCACTTTGCCACTCGATTTGCCACTCCCTCTATGCATGCGCATACCTCTATTGTTGTCTAGATATGTCGTAGTAAGATCTTATCTGTTGCCCTATCTACAAGAGGTCCTCAAAACCAGTGGTTCTCAACCTGTGGTCATGATTTGGGGGTGGGGTGGGGGCAGATGACATTAAAGTGACAATTTAAGGACTTTTAAGACCTTTTTAATAAAAAGAAAAGGGGAAAAAAAGAAAGAAGACCATTATGGCACCAAAGGTAATCAACAAACTATGCTATAAAAACTGGCAAAACATTGGCCAATAATTATTTGCAAATAATATAAGAAAGAGGCAAAACGTTCCAAAATAGCTACATTATGAGCTTGTAAATCAACTATTTTCACAATATTTATCTGTTGTAATGCCTCAACTCCTACAATTCCAAGTGCTTGTTAGGGTTGGGGGGTCCCAGGTTCAAAAATGATTATTTTAGGAGGGTCACGGCCTGAAAAGGTTGAGAACCACTACAGTAAACAATACAGCAAGAAACACATGTAAGACTGGGACTAATGGGTGGCAGAGGCAGACAGGATGTATTTATACCTACTATTGTTGATTAATAACTTAGCTGGGCACAAAAACGTTCTTTGGGAGAAAGGAAAACATGAAAAGGAGCAAATGTACCTTTTCTATAAAGTCAGAGACTTAAGGCTTGGCATGCTTGGTTGCATAAAAACACAAACGTTTTATGTCTAGTCTGCGACTAAAGGATTCCAGAACCACCTTCAGTGCAGGGACCAGGGTTCGATTTGCTGGGGGGGAGTGCGTTGTGTGCTTGTAGATCTGCTGTTTTCACTACTTTTGTGCGACGGCCTTGTATGATTTGCGAAATAACGTACAAATATGGAGATATGAGATTTCCACCCGACAACGACGATATACTAGTGTATATGCTCTTATACCACCATTATTACTGGGGTTGGTGGGGGCCAGACAGTAGCCCCCGCGGGCCGCAAATGGCCCACGGGCCGCCTATTGGGGAACCCTGCACTAGAGTAACAAAGTCCTGACAACACTCCTTCATCCTGCTGACGTTATTCTCTATGGAAAACAACATTGGGTCATCTTAAAATCTCATATAAGTCTCATATATGCATTGTGGTCCACAAATAAACAAACTGTCTCTTGTCAGAGAGGTTCAGGCTCTGTATCGTTTACAATAGTCAGTCACTCATATTTGATACAGCCTGTTTCTGGCAAAACTTTAACTAACTCGGCGGCAGTAACGTTAGCGTTTCCTCGCTGTCAGTTGATTCTTCTATATCCGTACGTGTCACAGTGCCGAGATAATTTGTTTATTTTTGGAACGCAGTTCTTATATGACACGGTATGAAAAAAGTCTATGGGAATTTGGGGAAAAAACGGGACCCAGGTAGGATGTGTAAATGACGTCAGACTTCGCTGCTCTATCGGCTGCCTGTACAACAGGATGGGGGTACCACTACAGACAGATAGAAAGAGTCCTCGCTACCAACTGCTTCCAACAGTAAGCCAGTGTATCCCAAACAGCGTCACATTTCTTTTTTGGGTCACATTTCCTTTTTTTAGTTTTTTTTTTTTGCATTATTATTTGAATTGTACATAAATAAATAAAATAAAAATCAAAGAAATTCCATGAATAAATAATAATAATAATAAGTTGTGATCTTGTAGATTTGATATTTTCACTAGTTTGCGTCCTGGAGAGACATAACATTTTGGGGAAAAACAGGTTTGGGAACCAGCGGGGGCCAAACAAAGAACTCTCTTATTTTTTTCCAGTTTAACCTCTTTCAACCTGGTGTTCCTATTTTGGTTCGACAGTTTGGCCAGTCCTGTCGAATATTCGAATACTTTGAGGTCGAATAATTCGGATACTAAAAATCACTATTCGTGAATGCCCTAGTATGTATTATGTACATTTTCAGGAAATACTTATTGCAGGTTTCATTAAAACCTTTCTTCCTCTCTTCTTCAGGTCTTCGGCACCACTCCAACACTCTGACCAGTGGCAAACGCCACAGCGAGGACTCCGGGGATGGTGTTGGTACCAAACTCCAGAGACAGAGCACCCATTAAACTGGTCAGTTGGAAAGACAATACGACAATACATACCTGCATTACTTACATAGCACTGTAACAAATTGTATTCCCATTTTATATCAAATAAGCATTTCCCCCATTTTCAACCCTGTCTTCATATAATTGGTCCTGGTCATCTTAACCCATTTAGGCCTGAACACATTATGACGCAATATTTTATGCTTTAAATATAAAAAAATTGCAGATATACAAGCTCACAGCGCGGCACAGAGTGCCGCGCTGCGAGCTTGTAGATCTGCTATTTTTGAAAAATCGTGAAAATTAGAATTTTGACCCGATTCTATAAGTGTCTTGAATGCTTCTAAGGTTTTTTGAAAAACCTATGTTTCTATGTGAGCAATCTGGCCAGCCATCGTCAAAGAAAAGGTCCTTTTCACTTAACTGGAGCTCAGTTAGTCTGTTCTTGAGAGACTACTATGTCAGTGGCTCTCAAACCTTTTCATGTGAAGGACCCCCAAAATGATATTTATTTGGCCACGGACCCCCATCTCAAAATATTTAGTTCCAGGGACCCCCCAGAAGCAAAATTTGAGTTACAAACGTTCGCTTTGAAAATACATAATACACTCAGAATATACACAGACACAGCCTATAGATACTGTGTATAGGTCATTAAATTTTTCTCAAAAGGATTTTTGTTTTTACATTGTGAAATGATTTTAAAAAAATGATTTAAAAAATGTTGGCAAAAAGAGAGGGAAAAGAAATGCTGACATTGACGTGACTCCTTTCTAAATAATAGGACTTGTTATTGCATTGGGTTCCGCCCTCTGTTCAACTGCAGTGAGTTGAGAATGGAAACACTGCCCTCATGTGGATTCTTTCATATCACACTGTAACACTGTTAGTGAACAAAGACTCGGTGGGAACGATTCCTGTCACAATATAGAGCCGTTTAACACTGTTACTGAACAAACACTCTATAGCAATGATTAGTGAACACACATACTGTATGAGTGATTCCTACCTCGAGGCAGCAGCAGCAGTGCAACATGCATGTTGCTTCTCCAACACAGACTGGTGCACTGCACTTCCTGGTGTGTCAGGTGAGTGACTGGGGGAGAATTCCTTGGCTACAGCGCCATCTATGGATGGGGACCTACTGATAGGTTCTAGAGGCATGCAGTCTACCGCACTTCCAGGGGGTTGGGGGGGGCAGCGGCCTTCGGCCGCTGCCTGGGCTCGCAAGTCCGGCTTGGTGCCGTCCCCCCACCTCGGCGCCTGACTCTGGCTGGAGCTTTACAAAAAAAAAAAACAAAAAAAAAAAGCCAGCTGCTGAGCTGAGCTGACCTGCGCAGCGTGCGTGCGTGCGTGCGTTCGTTCAGTGCAATGTGAATGCATGTGACTTAGGAAGATAGATAGATAGATACGTAATAAACATGATTTGGTACAAGCTCAACTAAAAGGAGATCCTAGTAATGTTTTTGGCTTATTTCCACAGGGAAGTCATTCACGAATGAACTAATTATTGATATAGGACTGTATACAGTGTCATTGACAGTACAGTTCACTGGTACAAGCTCAACTAAAAGGTGATCCTAGAAAAGACTAAGTCAGGGGGAAAAAAGGGGGAAACAATTTAATAACTAAAACAATAAAAACAGCCGATCTACAAGGCTGCATGTGGGCTTGTGGATCAGCTGTTTTGGGTAAATGTGGGTTATTTATCTAATGCAGTATTGATCCCTTTATCGAGTGATTGATTGAAGACTTTATGACAAGTTTCATGACAGTACAGTTCACTGGTACAAGCTCAACTAAAAGGAGCTTTATTCGTTTATTGCAGAGGCGTAGCCATGGGTGGGCCTGACTAGGCCTAGGCCCACCCATTTCGTTTTTTGTGCCCACCCAAAAAAAAAAAAAAAAAAATTATATATATTTTTTATTTATTTTATTTTATTACATATATTATATTTTTTATAGCATATTAAGTCATTTTGATGATAGTCGCATCCTTACAACAACTAAAATAACATAACATCATCATGTGGACGCTAGTGATATACAGTATAATATATAATGTGCAACAAGCGTCCTTCCCTGCTCGCAGCCAAGCATGTCTAGACTAGTGTGTCATGTAATTCTAATTTAGTCCATTTACTTCCTGTAAGTAGTCGACTTAAAAATAAAACCAATTGCTTATAAATCATCATATTACGGCAGGGTCTTATTTTGAAATCCACCGTTACAGGAAATGCTTAAGCGTGTTGGGCTACTTGTCAAGAGTTGTTGCAGCCTGCACAATGTATACAGGATTCACGTGGATTACTGACACAAGCTTTTTGACTAATCTAAAGTTCATATTCATGATATGAAAACCATGCTCCTGGGACTTAAAACAATACACAGCGTTTGAAAGCAGCAATAGGTGAGTGAGACTGGTTAATTACGTTCTGCTGGCTTGGCTGTTTTTGTTGTGGGAGAGGGAGAAGCGTCAGAGCTCTGATAAAAAGTTGACGGTGCAATTAAACATTTCGGTCTTTTCTCTTCATAGTTGTTTATTTTGTCTTGCACCAGTGACAAGGCTACTGGGTCAGTCTGCAATATCTCTCTGTGATACATTAGCGTTGTGCTCCGTGTGTATAGTCTTATACTAACAGGAGTGTTGTCAATTAAAATAAGCATCTCATGCCTGATCGGCTTCTTTTAAAGGGATTTTTTAAAACCCATTTTTGGACACTACTCCTACAGATTTTGCCCTAAAATCACGCAAATCGCTACGCAGTCAGTATATATTAGGGAGTCTTACTGGTTTAATTATTTATTTATCTATTTATTTATTTACTTCCCGACTATGTTTCCGAGACTGATTATTTATTTATTTATTTCCCGACTGTTTACGAGACTGATTATTTATGTAATTAATTATTTATTTATTTCCGCCCCTGGACTCCGCCCCCCCCCCAGGCGTCTGCCTATCGATCGGCTGGGCTTTAAAGAGCCATAACTCCGCTTTGCAGCGTGCTACCGTCTCCAAACTCGCTGTCTGGCTTCTCGTGTTACTGGTATTAAATAACACATACAAGCTCACGGAAGCTCCATCCAACTTCTGCGCAATGCATTATGGGATGTTGGAAAGTTGTGGATACTAGCAACAGAGTATTTAAATAAATAAATAAATAAATATATAATGAATGAACGAACACATGAATAAATAAATAAATAAAGAAAGTGTGTGTGCATGCATGCATGCGTGCGTAATTACTGCCTCCTCGTTAAGAACCCCACACATTTAGGCAAATTCTTTCTTTCTTTCTTTCTTTCCTTCCTTCCTTCCTTCCTTCCTTCCTTCCTTCCTTCCTGTAAATGAGGCCGCATGACAAGCGTTGTCGTCACCGCGCTGACGTGCTAATTACACGCAAATACAAGGGGTGGAGTCGAACTTAACGAGTGGGCGTGTTTTCAACTACAAGCTCACAACGCGTCGCATCAAGACGCGTTGTGAGCTTGTAGATCTGCTATTAACGAGTGGGCGTGGTTTCAACAAGAGGGAGGAGTCTGACTTAACGAGTGAGTTTTGTGGGCGTCGCACGCATTAATTATGTAAATTAAGCCGACTTATGCAAATGGGGGGGGCAGGGCATGGTTTGGAAATGCGTGTGGGCGTGGTTTGCATACATTATGCTCGCATACATTATGCTAATGAGGGCGTTAAGGTGGGTTTTCCAGCGCGTAAAAAATGCAGACGACCGTATGTAAATGAAGGGGAGGAGCTTAGTCGACGTATGCAAATTGGGGGCGGGGCATGGTTTGGAAATGTGTGTGGGTGTGGTTCGCATAAATTATGCTAATGAGGCTGTTAAGTGGCGTTTCCCAGCGCGTAAAAAATGCAGACGACCGTATGTAAATGAAGGGGAGGAGCTTAGTCGACGTATGAAAATTGGGGGCGGGGCATGGTTTGGAAATGCGTGTGGGCGTGGTTTGCATACATTATGCTCGCATACATTATGCTAATGAGGGCGTTAAGGTGGGTTTTCCAGCGCGTAAAAAATGCAGACGACCGTATGTAAATGAAGGGGAGGAGCTTAGTCGACGTATGCAAATTGGGGCGGGGCATGGTTTGGAAATGCGTGTGGGCGTGGTTTGCATACATTATGCTCGCATACATTATGCTAATGAGGGCGTTAAGGTGGGTTTTCCAGCGCGTAAAAAATGCAGACGACCGTATGTAAATGAAGGGGAGGAGCTTAGTCGACGTATGCAAATTGGGGGCGGGGCATGGTTTGGAAATGCGTGTGGGCGTGGTTTGCATACATTATGCTCGCATACATTATGCTAATGAGGGCGTTAAGGTGGGTTTTCCAGCGCGTAAAAAATGCAGACGACCGTATGTAAATGAAGGGGAGGAGCTTAGTCGACGTATGCAAATTGGGGGCGGGGCATGGTTTGGAAATGCGTGTGGGCGTGGTTTGCATACATTATGCTCGCATACATTATGCTAATGAGGGCGTTAAGGTGGGTTTTCCAGCGCGTAAAAAATGCAGACGACCGTATGTAAATGAAGGGGAGGAGCTTAGTCGACGTATGCAAATTGGGGGCGGGGCATGGTTTGGAAATGCGTGTGGGCGTGGTTTGCATACATTATGCTCGCATACATTATGCTAATGAGGGCGTTAAGGTGGGTTTTCCAGCGCGTAAAAAATGCAGACGACCGTATGTAAATGAAGGGGAGGAGCTTAGTCGACGTATGCAAATTGGGGGCGGGGCATGGTTTGGAAATGCGTGTGGGCGTGGTTTGCATACATTATGCTCGCATACATTATGCTAATGAGGGCGTTAAGGTGGGTTTTCCAGCGCGTAAAAAATGCAGACGACCGTATGTAAATGAAGGGGAGGAGCTTAGTCGACGTATGCAAATTGGGGGCGGGGCATGGTTTGGAAATGCGTGTGGGCGTGGTTTGCATACATTATGCTCGCATACATTATGCTAATGAGGGCGTTAAGGTGGGTTTTCCAGCGCGTAAAAAATGCAGACGACCGTATGTAAATGAAGGGGAGGAGCTTAGTCGACGTATGCAAATTGGGGGCGGGGCATGGTTTGGAAATGTGTGTGGGTGTGGTTCGCATAAATTATGCTAATGAGGCTGTTAAGTGGCGTTTCCCAGCGCGTAAAAAATGCAGAAGGCCGTATGTAAATGAAGGGGAGGAGCTTAGTCGAAGTATGCAAATTGGGGGCGGGGCGTGGTTTGGAAATGCGTGTGGGCGTGGTTTGCATACATTATGCTCGCATACATTATGCTAATGAGGGTGTTAAGGTAGGTTTCCCAGCGCGTAAAAAATTCAGACAACCGTATGTAAATGAAGGGGAGGAGCTTAGTCGACGTATGAAAATTGGGGGCGGTGCATGGTTTGGAAATGTGTGTGGGTGTGGTGCGCATACATTATGCTCGCATACATTATGCTAATGAGGGCGTTAAGGTAGGTTTCCCAGCGCGTAAAAAAAGCAGACGACCGTATGTAAATGAAGGGGAGGAGTTTAGTCGACTTAAAAAAATTGGGGGCGGGGCATGGTTTGGAAATGCGTGTGGGTGTGGTCCGCATAAATTATGCTAATGAGGCTGTTAAGTGGCGTTTCCCAGCGCGTAAAAAATGCAGACGACCGTATGTAAATGAAGGGGAGGAGCTTAGTCGAAGTATGCAAATTGGGGGCGGGCATGGTTTGGAAATGCGTTTGGGTGTGGTTCGCATACATTATGCTCGCATACATTATGCTAATGAGGGTGTTAAGGTAGGTTCCCCAGCGCGTAAAAAATTCAGACGACCGCATGTAAATGAAGGGGAGGAGCTTAGTCGACGTATGAAAATTGGGGGCGGTGCATGGTTTGGAAATGTGTGTGGGTGTGGTTCGCATAAATTATGCTAATGAGGCTGTTAAGTGGCGTTTCCCAGCGCGTAAAAAATGCAGAAGGCCGTATGTAAATGAAGGGGAGGAGCTTAGTCGAAGTATGCAAATTGGGGGCGGGGCGTGGTTTGGAAATGCGTGTGGGCGTGGTTTGCATACATTATGCTCGCATACATTATGCTAATGAGGGTGTTAAGGTAGGTTTCCCAGCGCGTAAAAAATTCAGACGACCGTATGTAAATGAAGGGGAGGAGCTTAGTCGAAGTATGCAAATTGGGGGCGGGGCATGGTTTGGAAATGCGTTTGGGTGTGGTTCGCATACATTATGCTCGCATACATTATGCTAATGAGGGTGTTAAGGTTCTGTCTGTCTATCTGACGCTATCTACACAGCTTTTTTAGTATTTTGCTTTTGTCATCATGATGATGTCACGATGAGTCACAAGTGAAGTCCAAATATGGACTCCATATTGTGTCAACAGTGGTAACCATGACAACGTGGACTCAGACTCACTCTGACATGCTGAGTAACCATGGCAGTCTGATGTCATAGTAATGACATCATTACAGACCTAGACACCATATTTGGGTATGCCTGACACGGAAATCCATATTATGTGCTTTTATGCCCATATATGGATATCTCTGTATCTGTTTGCCTGTGCCACTTTTATGCCCATGATATATGGAGTTGTCAGGCATGCCCATATATGGAGTTGTCAGGCATGCCCAAATATATAGTCCAGGCCAGTCATGACGTCCGTTCTATGAAGTGATATTAATGACATCTGGATTGGCCACATCTTTGGATTTGTGGGTTTATTTTGAAGCTTTGTCTATAATAGAGGTTATGGCCCGCTACTAGTAAGAAGTAACCTTCTTCTTCTTCTCTGTCCTAACCTATCTCTGTCTGTGGGAGCAGTCATTGACCAGCTGAAATCTACTCCTCTGCATTGGGCTATAAGGTGACGTCGACAATATAAGTACATGTATTTTTAGGTTCATGCAGTTTTAAGGATACACAACACTGATCACCCATTTAGTTTTGTCCTCAGGATTGGCTTAAAAACAAGTAGCAGTAGTTTCATTCTTTTGTCTGGGGTGATGATGGTGGAGGCTGATGGGAACCGCCGTGGTGGTGTCGAGCTAGCCTTCATTCCTGTGACAAAAACTGAACTTTGTTGTTTACACTTTAAGAATTATTTTCCGGAGGAATGAATGACTTTATCAACTGAAGAATTACAAATATAAAGTTGGCTTGGAAAGTTTACACTGTAGCTGGTCACGCTATCTTAGCATAACTAGAAAATATTGTTCCTTCGAAACAATTGTGGGCTCGCTTCAAGCCAGAAAACAATGGCTATAAAAGTACAAAATGTCAAGATCGCAGGTAGTGCTCTCTTTGACGTTACTGATGTCAAAGATTGGTCCATTTTGTTCCAAAAATGTGTTGTGCAAAAGTTGACCCGCTGGTGGCGCTATAACAGGCCAATGTAAGAAGGGTGATATCTGTTCCTTGACCTATTGGGAATGTGCTTGCAAGATTTCACGCACATTGCAGGCTGTGTTCATGATTTGAGGTGTTTTTGGCTTTGGCCACTTTATCGCTGCTTGCAGCTATATTCATTATTATTATTTTTTGTGTGTGTGTGCACTTCATAGGCATATTAGATAAAGGTCCTTAGATTGTTTGTAGAATGTTTCATGCAAATTGCAAAAAAAATATCCTAACGGGTTTAAGCGTTTCACAAACTGCTCAAAATGATATAGCGCCCCCCTTTGGCCAATTGGGGTAAGATTGGTTTTAGTGATATTTGGACTAACACTACATCTTTGCCAAATGCCATGAACATGTTACTTTGCATGTATGATTTAGAGGCAGAAGAATAATTTGCATAAAACTGCAATATTCATTGAATTTATTTAAAAAAGCATGTTTCAATTTTAAAGAAATCTGATATGACAGATCTTTAGATATCGGTCCAAAGTTCACGTAAAAAACGTTTTGTGCACGTGGAGCGAAAATTCCAGAATAAAAGCGGGTTTACGCGTTTTACAAACTGCTCAAAATGGCGGAAAATCGAAGGGCGGAGCTTACTTAACAATGACACAGATGTCTTCCGCTCGAGTCAAAGCACGCGTGTAACAAGTTGCATGTCTTCAAACGAAACGAGTCATGACTAGAGATGCACCGATCAGGTTTTTTGGGGCCGATACCGATCACCGATCAGCTGGAATCAATATCTGCCGATACCGATATTACCGATCGATCAAAGCACCGATATTACCACCGATATTACCGATCGATCACAGCGTGAAATCCATAAATTCTTCTATTGTGTCACTGTCGGAGCATTTATATATTTAATGATTCCTCTTACACAACATTGACATTGTATATATTAATTCAATTCAACTTTATATTTTAAGGTCATGATTTGATTCGATTCTCAATATGATATATTATCGTAAATCATTTTAGTCCTAGGAAAATTCCTCCTCAAGAAAAACAAAACAAAAAGGTTTTCTCATAAAGACAGTGGCAATATTGTCTATCCTTCATTATTTTCAAGGTTATTTGGCTATAATGGTTAATAGCAACAATAATAGGCCAAATAGGCCCTTAAGATTTTCTGTACACTATATACATATTTGGGGTCCTTGCTCTTGGCATGAAAATGTTTGAGAACCACTGTTCTTAAACAATATCAGACAACAACATTTCTGTTTGACTGACCTTCCCAGTTTTTTATTTTTATAGACCTGTTTGCTGGAAAAAACAGGATATGGCAACACTTTTTATAGACCTGTTTGCTTGTTTCTGTCGCAGAAACTAAATGGCAACGCGTCATCCTCCTTACATCTAGTGCTAACGGTTAGCACCTGTGGAAATGACTGTTTTAAACTATATAAGGGAACTACAAACGTTATCCTTAGATCGACAACAACTACCTCCAACTGTTGTCCTCCAATGACTTTGGAATTATGTTTTTTGGAATTAAGTTTAACATCAACGTTACAGCCTCTCTCTCTTCTCTCACGTCGCAGAGAGAGAGAGAGAGAGAGAGAGAGAGAGAGAGAGAGAGAGAGAGACGAGCAGAGCCTCGTTAACCCAAAGAGAGAGAGAGAGAGAGAGAGAGAGAGAGAGAGACACGAGCGGAGCCTCGTTAACCCAACACAGCTGAAAACGCATTCATCTGATCACTCAAATCGTGGATTTTACTTTGAGAAGTCAACACCTACAAAGGTAGAAGTAGGCTACTATTCCAATGGTGTATCCAATATGTTTAAAACAAACAACTTTCATCTCACTCTGTCCCCCTTTCTTCGGTGCATGTCTGTGTGTGGTGTGGGAGGAGGGGGGGGATTAAGTGGCTCACAGACAGAAGTGAACATGGAGCCGCACGCACGCACGCACACACACACACACACACACACACACACACACACACACACACACACACACACACACACACACATTTTAACCATTTATTTATGTCCACACAAAGGAAATGCATACAAGGACACAAATAATATAGGTGCAGTAGAGTTACATTTACAAAATCATGGCATATGTCCTTCATGATACAATAGCAAGTCACTCAGTACTCTACGGGTATAAGTAACAGCGTCTCCGCCATATGTGGCGGCTGCCGATTATAGCGGAGACGGCACAATACTTTGCCAGCCTTTTTGCCTCTTTTTTAGGCACTCCAAGTTGTTGAAACCCTCTAACAACCAGCCTGTGGGTATGTCCTAGGCTGCCAAATATAAAAACAAATAGTCTGCACCTGTACCCCAGCTCTGAGATGGTATGTAGGAGAGGTTGATATTTAATGACCTTAGTCATGAAAGCTTCCTCTAGGCTAGGGTCAAAGGTACAGGCCATCTCTAATACAGACACTTCCATGGACTCTTCATCAACCACAACAACATCTGGTGTATTAGCTGTCAAAGATGCAAAAATGTCAGAGTTATCACAGAGATGAAACATGGATGGAATGACACGGGAATGTTTGTACATTCTCACTGAGGGTGCATGATATTTTGATATGTCCTTTGCTATGAGTTCCACTATTCTATCATGGCGTGCTATGTACATCCCTTTGTATGCATAGCAGCCATTCAAGATGTGTGACAGTGTTTCAGTGATCTGTTCTGTGGTGTGATGCAAGCAATGAGGAACCTGAGTGCTGGGGAACCAGATGGAAAGATTGAGTCTGGTGGGAAGGACTTGTAATCTGGCTTTAACTGTGAATGTGATGATGTCCTCATTGAGTGCAGTGTTCTTTAGGAATGAGTGTGAGACAGAGTGGTCAGCATAGGGGAGACATGCAAGTTTCCCTTGGAGTTTTAGTCCAGTCCAGTGTTGTTGTTGTTGATGCTGGTGTAGATCCATAAGGGCCCGTCTGGCACCTGTAGCTGTTAGCAGGTGACTGTGACCAGCATAGGTGGCACACACACACACACACACACACACACACACAAGAGAAGAGAGGAGAACAGAGCTCTCCTTCGTCCGAAGCACGCATGCACAACGCGCACGTGAATCGAACGTCAACGTCCCTTTTGCTTCAATCCCTTGATCGGCTCGCTTTGATCCAATTATGGAAACACCGATCAAAACCGATATGGCCTTGATCGGCCGATCTGATATCGGAACCGATCAATCGGTTCACCTCTAGTCATGACTTATGCCCGTTTGAAGTTTGAATTTTCAAACGCTTCGTATAGCGCCCCCCTTTGGCCGATTGGAATAAAATTGGTTTCAGTGATACTTTGACTAACCCTCCACATCTTTGCCAAATGCCATGAACGTGTAACTTTGCATGTATGATTTAGAGGCAGAAGAATAATTTGCATAAAAACGCAATATTGATTGAATTATTAAACAATTATATTTCACTTTAAAAGAAATCCGCCGATACTAGTTTGACCGTATTGGTCCAAAGTTCATGTGAAAAAAGTTTCATGCGCGTATCGCAAAATTCCCAGGAGGAGATAGATTTTTACTGTTTTTCATATAATTCCAAATTCTGGGGGATCTAAAGGTCAGAGGTCAAAAGTCAGAGCGTAAAAGTTGTTCGGCATGAGGAGACGCATACGTGTATACAGGTTTCATGGCTGTACGTATAACAGAGCATGAGCTATACCTGTTCAAAGTTCGCACTTTCGAAGGCTTCCTACAGCGCCACCATTTGGCCGATTGCTGTAAAAAGTAATAGCACACGTCGCCACAGTAAGCTGAACACATTGATGTTTTTATTTTCATTTTCTCACTAAGTATGTAGGAGTTGAAAGGGGACAAAGTATTGAGGAGAACTTGATATGCTCTGGTCTGGTTGATAGATAAATAATGACAATATCTAAAGTGTGCTCGCCTTATAGGCGAGCCCACAATAATGACAATATCTAAAGTGTGCTCGCCTTATAGGCGAGCCCACAATTACATGCAAAACTGCATATCTTTTGTTTCAGGCAACTCGGACATGTTTGTTCGTTTAGGGGCATCTTTCATCACCATTGATTTGTTTGATTAAATACTTTGTCAGAAATGTAAACAGCATGAAATTTAAAAAATTACACAAAACAGTCGTGGGGACTTATTTCCATTGTGGTCCTATCTATCTGTATTATCAATGTAGCATAAAGAAAATGTACACAATAGCATTGTACATGCATGTCATCAACAAATAACAACACTCTGGGCCCTATTTTGCCTTACCCCTTATCCCTAATATCTTTTGCCATTTTTTACTATTTTGAAAAACATGTTTTTTATTATTTCAAATGGCTGATCTACAAGCTCACAACGTGTCGATGTAGATCAGCTGTTTGAAGTTTTCTTTTTTTGAATGTTTTTCAAAATTGTAAAAAAAATAAAGCAAAGAAGTTTAGGGGTAAGGCAATATAGCTCTATATGTACAGTACACAGGAGATGGGACATTTACATTTACTTCCTCTTGTGGTGTCCTAGATGTTTTAGTTTAGAAAGAAACCAGTGTTTCATATCCTTTAATGGATGGTGGCACTGGCAGAGGAGTAGTAGTAGTAGTTGTAGTAGTAGTATTAGTACAGGGTTCCCACGGTCATGAAATTCCTGGAAATGTTTTGAAATTAGAAAAATATTTTTCCAGTACTGGAAAAGTTTTGGAATTGATCAAGGGTCCTGGAAGGTCCTGGAAAAAATAGCTATGCATTGTCTTTGGTTATTCTGGAAAAGTTTTGGAAAAGTTTTGGAAATGAATTGGTAAAGATGTGCGGGAACCCTGGTAGGCCTAATAGTATTAGTAGAATTGAAGAGGAGATGATGTTGACTTATGTTTCCTGTGCAGACAAGGTCATCTGTCCATTGTCATCCAGCTGTTGAGGTACGGAGCAGACCCCTGCATAGCAGATGGAGAAGGCTACAGAGGTCTCCACCTGTCTTGTTCCAGCACATGGCCATAGCAGCGTATCTCATGGCTAAAGGCCAGGTTGGTCCTCCTCTCCTCACTGTGCTTTTACACTGATTTCCTATTGTGCCTTTTCTTTATGTCTTGTGCCTCCATGAAGGGACGTTGCATTTTGATTTGTATTCTATGCTGTACGTCATGGTTCCCCAATTAGTTTTCCCCAAGGGCCGAATTATGTCTCGGGTACCAAGCCGAGGGCCACAACATTGCAGGGGGCGACGGTGGCGTTCCCGCTACTCCAGCGACAGGTTTCGTCGTTGTCGGGTGAAAATCTTGTATGTCCAAAACCGTTCGTTTTGAATTTATCATTTTAAAAATGATTTAAACTAGTGAAAATAGCCGATCTACAAGCACACAACGCTGTGCTTGTAGATCTGCTGTTTACACTACTTTTGTGCGACGGCCTTGTATGATTTGCGAAAGAACGTACAAATTTGGAGATACGAGGTTTCCACCCGGCAACGATGATATACTAGTGTTGTTGCTGCTCTTATACCACCATTATTACTGGGGTTGGTGGGGGCCAGACAGTGCAAATGGCCCGTGGGCCGCCTATTGGGGAACCCTGCTGTACGTGCTTGTTACCATGTTGAATGTGTATGTGATAAACAAGAAATCACATTACCTTTTCCGCCGTATGATGCTTACTGTAACTCGTGTTCACTATTTAAATCACAATTATAGTATTTTCTCCAGTGCTGCTTGTGATTTTTATTTATTTATTTTATAGTCATTTTTGTCCTGATTATTCTCTTTTTTTGTGTTTCCAGGAAGTGGATGCCCCTGATTGTAATGGTCAGACCCCGTTGATGTTAGCAGCTCAGAAGATTATTGGGTAAAGTAAATTGCTGGGGGAAACTCGGGCCTGGCCACCCAAAGACATCGGGAATAACTCGGGTAAACTCAGGCTTGGCAGTCAATGAGTCGGTGTTGCATGTCTCCTATACTCCCTCCTCTATAACCTTGCGGTTAAACACCGGGCGAAAAGATGCCTATATGTGTATCAGAGGAGACATGTCTATCTATAGGTCAGTATATACTCCACTTTTAGAGCCAAACTTTTTCGATTCGGCTCTGTCTAAACTACAATATGAACTCATTCAGAGGTTTGGGCTCATACCGTCATTAAAGGCTTTATCATAGTCCGAGGTGAAGAGCTATCACCTAAAAATGAGAAAACAAGTGGAGGCCATCATAGTCACAGACTCACGATGAAGTCCTATCATCGCGAGTCTGTGCCTCTGAAACCAGGGGGCACACTGATTGGTCAAGATCGACCAATCAGTTAACGGGGAGATGGTAAAGTAAAAACAGAGGAGAGATGTCTAGGTCCGCGGTGATGGCTCTTCACCGCGGCCGATGACGTAATGTTGAAGTTTTCTGACTTTAAAAGACTACACCGCGGTGATAGCTTATCACCGCAGACTGTACTATGATACCCCCTTAATTCGGCTGTTCGGTGCTGCCGAGATTGTGTGACTCCCCGAACCGAACCGAAATAAATTCATCTCTATAAGTGGAGTACGGTATGCATCGGCTCTTATGCTGACTGAGTGAGTATACTGTAAGTCAGCGTTTCTCAACCTTTTTTCTGCATGGGCACACTTTTCATGTCCCAAGAATCCATGGGCACACCAACATAATACAGGGGTGTAAATATCGTCACTGTCGGGAAGAGACCTTGTATCTCCAAGTTTCAAATTTGTACGTTTCTTCGCAAAGTAAAGCCCCGCTTCATCATACAAGGCTGTCGCACAACAGTAGTGAAAACAGCAGATCTACAAGCAAGCACACAACATGCTTGTAGATAAATTTGTAAGTTTCTTCGCAAAGTAAAGTCCTGCTTCATCATACAAGGCTGTCGCACAACAGTAGTGAAAACAGCAGATCTACAAGCACACAACGCCTCACGATGCGAGGCGTTGTGTGCTTGTAGATCGGCTGTTTTCACTACTTTTGTGCGACGGCCTTGTATGATTTGCGAAATAACGTACAAATATGGAGATATGAGATTTCCACCCGACAACGACGATATACTAGTGTATATGCTCTTATACCACCATTATTACTGGGGTTGGTGGGGGCCAGACAGTAGCCCCCGCGGGCCGCAAATGGCCCACGGGCCGCCTATTGGGGAACCCTGCACTAGAGTAACAAAGTCCTGACAACACTCCTTCATCCTGCTGACGTTATTCTCTATGGAAAACAACATTGGGTCATCTTAAAATCTCATATAAGTCTCATATATGCATTGTGGTCCACAAATAAACAAACTGTCTCTTGTCAGAGAGGTTCAGGCTCTGTATCGTTTACAATAGTCAGTCACTCATATTTGATACAGCCTGTTTCTGGCAAAACTTTAACTAACTCGGCGGCAGTAACGTTAGCGTTTCCTCGCTGTCAGTTGATTCTTCTATATCCGTACGTGTCACAGTGCCGAGATAATTTGTTTATTTTTGGAACGCAGTTCTTATATGACACGGTATGAAAAAAGTCTATGGGAATTTGGGGAAAAAACGGGACCCAGGTAGGATGTGTAAATGACGTCAGACTTCGCTGCTCTATCGGCTGCCTGTACAACAGGATGGGGGTACCACTACAGACAGATAGAAAGAGTCCTCGCTACCAACTGCTTCCAACAGTAAGCCAGTGTATCCCAAACAGCGTCACATTTCTTTTTTGGGTCACATTTCCTTTTTTTAGTTTTTTTTTTTTGCATTATTATTTGAATTGTACATAAATAAATAAAATAAAAATCAAAGAAATTCCATGAATAAATAATAATAATAATAAGTTGTGATCTTGTAGATTTGATATTTTCACTAGTTTGCGTCCTGGAGAGACATAACATTTTGGGGAAAAACAGGTTTGGGAACCAGCGGGGGCCAAACAAAGAACTCTCTTATTTTTTTCCAGTTTAACCTCTTTCAACCTGGTGTTCCTATTTTGGTTCGACAGTTTGGCCAGTCCTGTCGAATATTCGAATACTTTGAGGTCGAATAATTCGGATACTAAAA
Organism: Nannobrachium achirus; assembly: GCF_963921795.1. NCBI lineage: Eukaryota > Metazoa > Chordata > Actinopteri > Myctophiformes > Myctophidae > Nannobrachium > Nannobrachium achirus. The sequence continues at coordinate 5,586,775 of NC_137822.1, read as the reverse complement.
ATCACTATTCGTGAATGCCCTAGTATGTATTATGTACATTTTCAGGAAATACTTATTGCAGGTTTCATTAAAACCTTTCTTCCTCTCTTCTTCAGGTCTTCGGCACCACTCCAACACTCTGACCAGTGGCAAACGCCACAGCGAGGACTCCGGGGATGGTGTTGGTACCAAACTCCAGAGACAGAGCACCCATTAAACTGGTCAGTTGGAAAGACAATACGACAATACATACCTGCATTACTTACATAGCACTGTAACAAATTGTATTCCCATTTTATATCAAATAAGCATTTCCCCCATTTTCAACCCTGTCTTCATATAATTGGTCCTGGTCATCTTAACCCATTTAGGCCTGAACACATTATGACGCAATATTTTATGCTTTAAATATAAAAAAATTGCAGATATACAAGCTCACAGCGCGGCACAGAGTGCCGCGCTGCGAGCTTGTAGATCTGCTATTTTTGAAAAATCGTGAAAATTAGAATTTTGACCCGATTCTATAAGTGTCTTGAATGCTTCTAAGGTTTTTTGAAAAACCTATGTTTCTATGTGAGCAATCTGGCCAGCCATCGTCAAAGAAAAGGTCCTTTTCACTTAACTGGAGCTCAGTTAGTCTGTTCTTGAGAGACTACTATGTCAGTGGCTCTCAAACCTTTTCATGTGAAGGACCCCCAAAATGATATTTATTTGGCCACGGACCCCCATCTCAAAATATTTAGTTCCAGGGACCCCCCAGAAGCAAAATTTGAGTTACAAACGTTCGCTTTGAAAATACATAATACACTCAGAATATACACAGACACAGCCTATAGATACTGTGTATAGGTCATTAAATTTTTCTCAAAAGGATTTTTGTTTTTACATTGTGAAATGATTTTAAAAAAATGATTTAAAAAATGTTGGCAAAAAGAGAGGGAAAAGAAATGCTGACATTGACGTGACTCCTTTCTAAATAATAGGACTTGTTATTGCATTGGGTTCCGCCCTCTGTTCAACTGCAGTGAGTTGAGAATGGAAACACTGCCCTCATGTGGATTCTTTCATATCACACTGTAACACTGTTAGTGAACAAAGACTCGGTGGGAACGATTCCTGTCACAATATAGAGCCGTTTAACACTGTTACTGAACAAACACTCTATAGCAATGATTAGTGAACACACATACTGTATGAGTGATTCCTACCTCGAGGCAGCAGCAGCAGTGCAACATGCATGTTGCTTTCTCCAACACAGACTGGTGCACTGCACTTCCTGGTGTGTCAGGTGAGTGACTGGGGGAGAATTCCTTGGCTACAGCGCCATCTATGGATGGGGACCTACTGATTCTTCTAGAGGCATGCAGTCTACCGCACTTCCAGGGGGTTGGGGGGGGCAGCGGCCTTCGGCCGCTGCCTGGGCTCGCAAGTCCGGCTTGGTGCCGTCCCCCCACCTCGGCGCCTGACTCTGGCTGGAGCTTTACAAAAAAAAAAAACAAAAAAAAAAAGCCAGCTGCTGAGCTGAGCTGACCTGCGCAGCGTGCGTGCGTGCGTGCGTTCGTTCAGTGCAATGTGAATGCATGTGACTTAGGAAGATAGATAGATAGATACGTAATAAACATGATTTGGTACAAGCTCAACTAAAAGGAGATCCTAGTAATGTTTTTGGCTTATTTCCACAGGGAAGTCATTCACGAATGAACTAATTATTGATATAGGACTGTATACAGTGTCATTGACAGTACAGTTCACTGGTACAAGCTCAACTAAAAGGTGATCCTAGAAAAGACTAAGTCAGGGGGAAAAAAGGGGGAAACAATTTAATAACTAAAACAATAAAAACAGCCGATCTACAAGGCTGCATGTGGGCTTGTGGATCAGCTGTTTTGGGTAAATGTGGGTTATTTATCTAATGCAGTATTGATCCCTTTATCGAGTGATTGATTGAAGACTTTATGACAAGTTTCATGACAGTACAGTTCACTGGTACAAGCTCAACTAAAAGGAGCTTTATTCGTTTATTGCAGAGGCGTAGCCATGGGTGGGCCTGACTAGGCCTAGGCCCACCCATTTCGTTTTTTGTGCCCACCCAAAAAAAAAAAAAAAAAAATTATATATATTTTTTATTTATTTTATTTTATTACATATATTATATTTTTTATAGCATATTAAGTCATTTTGATGATAGTCGCATCCTTACAACAACTAAAATAACATAACATCATCATGTGGACGCTAGTGATATACAGTATAATATATAATGTGCAACAAGCGTCCTTCCCTGCTCGCAGCCAAGCATGTCTAGACTAGTGTGTCATGTAATTCTAATTTAGTCCATTTACTTCCTGTAAGTAGTCGACTTAAAAATAAAACCAATTGCTTATAAATCATCATATTACGGCAGGGTCTTATTTTGAAATCCACCGTTACAGGAAATGCTTAAGCGTGTTGGGCTACTTGTCAAGAGTTGTTGCAGCCTGCACAATGTATACAGGATTCACGTGGATTACTGACACAAGCTTTTTGACTAATCTAAAGTTCATATTCATGATATGAAAACCATGCTCCTGGGACTTAAAACAATACACAGCGTTTGAAAGCAGCAATAGGTGAGTGAGACTGGTTAATTACGTTCTGCTGGCTTGGCTGTTTTTGTTGTGGGAGAGGGAGAAGCGTCAGAGCTCTGATAAAAAGTTGACGGTGCAATTAAACATTTCGGTCTTTTCTCTTCATAGTTGTTTATTTTGTCTTGCACCAGTGACAAGGCTACTGGGTCAGTCTGCAATATCTCTCTGTGATACATTAGCGTTGTGCTCCGTGTGTATAGTCTTATACTAACAGGAGTGTTGTCAATTAAAATAAGCATCTCATGCCTGATCGGCTTCTTTTAAAGGGATTTTTTAAAACCCATTTTTGGACACTACTCCTACAGATTTTGCCCTAAAATCACGCAAATCGCTACGCAGTCAGTATATATTAGGGAGTCTTACTGGTTTAATTATTTATTTATCTATTTATTTATTTACTTCCCGACTATGTTTCCGAGACTGATTATTTATTTATTTATTTCCCGACTGTTTACGAGACTGATTATTTATGTAATTAATTATTTATTTATTTCCGCCCCTGGACTCCGCCCCCCCCCCAGGCGTCTGCCTATCGATCGGCTGGGCTTTAAAGAGCCATAACTCCGCTTTGCAGCGTGCTACCGTCTCCAAACTCGCTGTCTGGCTTCTCGTGTTACTGGTATTAAATAACACATACAAGCTCACGGAAGCTCCATCCAACTTCTGCGCAATGCATTATGGGATGTTGGAAAGTTGTGGATACTAGCAACAGAGTATTTAAATAAATAAATAAATAAATATATAATGAATGAACGAACACATGAATAAATAAATAAATAAAGAAAGTGTGTGTGCATGCATGCATGCGTGCGTAATTACTGCCTCCTCGTTAAGAACCCCACACATTTAGGCAAATTCTTTCTTTCTTTCTTTCTTTCCTTCCTTCCTTCCTTCCTTCCTTCCTTCCTTCCTTCCTGTAAATGAGGCCGCATGACAAGCGTTGTCGTCACCGCGCTGACGTGCTAATTACACGCAAATACAAGGGGTGGAGTCGAACTTAACGAGTGGGCGTGTTTTCAACTACAAGCTCACAACGCGTCGCATCAAGACGCGTTGTGAGCTTGTAGATCTGCTATTAACGAGTGGGCGTGGTTTCAACAAGAGGGAGGAGTCTGACTTAACGAGTGAGTTTTGTGGGCGTCGCACGCATTAATTATGTAAATTAAGCCGACTTATGCAAATGGGGGGGGCAGGGCATGGTTTGGAAATGCGTGTGGGCGTGGTTTGCATACATTATGCTCGCATACATTATGCTAATGAGGGCGTTAAGGTGGGTTTTCCAGCGCGTAAAAAATGCAGACGACCGTATGTAAATGAAGGGGAGGAGCTTAGTCGACGTATGCAAATTGGGGGCGGGGCATGGTTTGGAAATGTGTGTGGGTGTGGTTCGCATAAATTATGCTAATGAGGCTGTTAAGTGGCGTTTCCCAGCGCGTAAAAAATGCAGACGACCGTATGTAAATGAAGGGGAGGAGCTTAGTCGACGTATGAAAATTGGGGGCGGGGCATGGTTTGGAAATGCGTGTGGGCGTGGTTTGCATACATTATGCTCGCATACATTATGCTAATGAGGGCGTTAAGGTGGGTTTTCCAGCGCGTAAAAAATGCAGACGACCGTATGTAAATGAAGGGGAGGAGCTTAGTCGACGTATGCAAATTGGGGCGGGGCATGGTTTGGAAATGCGTGTGGGCGTGGTTTGCATACATTATGCTCGCATACATTATGCTAATGAGGGCGTTAAGGTGGGTTTTCCAGCGCGTAAAAAATGCAGACGACCGTATGTAAATGAAGGGGAGGAGCTTAGTCGACGTATGCAAATTGGGGGCGGGGCATGGTTTGGAAATGCGTGTGGGCGTGGTTTGCATACATTATGCTCGCATACATTATGCTAATGAGGGCGTTAAGGTGGGTTTTCCAGCGCGTAAAAAATGCAGACGACCGTATGTAAATGAAGGGGAGGAGCTTAGTCGACGTATGCAAATTGGGGGCGGGGCATGGTTTGGAAATGCGTGTGGGCGTGGTTTGCATACATTATGCTCGCATACATTATGCTAATGAGGGCGTTAAGGTGGGTTTTCCAGCGCGTAAAAAATGCAGACGACCGTATGTAAATGAAGGGGAGGAGCTTAGTCGACGTATGCAAATTGGGGGCGGGGCATGGTTTGGAAATGCGTGTGGGCGTGGTTTGCATACATTATGCTCGCATACATTATGCTAATGAGGGCGTTAAGGTGGGTTTTCCAGCGCGTAAAAAATGCAGACGACCGTATGTAAATGAAGGGGAGGAGCTTAGTCGACGTATGCAAATTGGGGGCGGGGCATGGTTTGGAAATGCGTGTGGGCGTGGTTTGCATACATTATGCTCGCATACATTATGCTAATGAGGGCGTTAAGGTGGGTTTTCCAGCGCGTAAAAAATGCAGACGACCGTATGTAAATGAAGGGGAGGAGCTTAGTCGACGTATGCAAATTGGGGGCGGGGCATGGTTTGGAAATGCGTGTGGGCGTGGTTTGCATACATTATGCTCGCATACATTATGCTAATGAGGGCGTTAAGGTGGGTTTTCCAGCGCGTAAAAAATGCAGACGACCGTATGTAAATGAAGGGGAGGAGCTTAGTCGACGTATGCAAATTGGGGGCGGGGCATGGTTTGGAAATGTGTGTGGGTGTGGTTCGCATAAATTATGCTAATGAGGCTGTTAAGTGGCGTTTCCCAGCGCGTAAAAAATGCAGAAGGCCGTATGTAAATGAAGGGGAGGAGCTTAGTCGAAGTATGCAAATTGGGGGCGGGGCGTGGTTTGGAAATGCGTGTGGGCGTGGTTTGCATACATTATGCTCGCATACATTATGCTAATGAGGGTGTTAAGGTAGGTTTCCCAGCGCGTAAAAAATTCAGACAACCGTATGTAAATGAAGGGGAGGAGCTTAGTCGACGTATGAAAATTGGGGGCGGTGCATGGTTTGGAAATGTGTGTGGGTGTGGTGCGCATACATTATGCTCGCATACATTATGCTAATGAGGGCGTTAAGGTAGGTTTCCCAGCGCGTAAAAAAAGCAGACGACCGTATGTAAATGAAGGGGAGGAGTTTAGTCGACTTAAAAAAATTGGGGGCGGGGCATGGTTTGGAAATGCGTGTGGGTGTGGTCCGCATAAATTATGCTAATGAGGCTGTTAAGTGGCGTTTCCCAGCGCGTAAAAAATGCAGACGACCGTATGTAAATGAAGGGGAGGAGCTTAGTCGAAGTATGCAAATTGGGGGCGGGCATGGTTTGGAAATGCGTTTGGGTGTGGTTCGCATACATTATGCTCGCATACATTATGCTAATGAGGGTGTTAAGGTAGGTTCCCCAGCGCGTAAAAAATTCAGACGACCGCATGTAAATGAAGGGGAGGAGCTTAGTCGACGTATGAAAATTGGGGGCGGTGCATGGTTTGGAAATGTGTGTGGGTGTGGTTCGCATAAATTATGCTAATGAGGCTGTTAAGTGGCGTTTCCCAGCGCGTAAAAAATGCAGAAGGCCGTATGTAAATGAAGGGGAGGAGCTTAGTCGAAGTATGCAAATTGGGGGCGGGGCGTGGTTTGGAAATGCGTGTGGGCGTGGTTTGCATACATTATGCTCGCATACATTATGCTAATGAGGGTGTTAAGGTAGGTTTCCCAGCGCGTAAAAAATTCAGACGACCGTATGTAAATGAAGGGGAGGAGCTTAGTCGAAGTATGCAAATTGGGGGCGGGGCATGGTTTGGAAATGCGTTTGGGTGTGGTTCGCATACATTATGCTCGCATACATTATGCTAATGAGGGTGTTAAGGTTCTGTCTGTCTATCTGACGCTATCTACACAGCTTTTTTAGTATTTTGCTTTTGTCATCATGATGATGTCACGATGAGTCACAAGTGAAGTCCAAATATGGACTCCATATTGTGTCAACAGTGGTAACCATGACAACGTGGACTCAGACTCACTCTGACATGCTGAGTAACCATGGCAGTCTGATGTCATAGTAATGACATCATTACAGACCTAGACACCATATTTGGGTATGCCTGACACGGAAATCCATATTATGTGCTTTTATGCCCATATATGGATATCTCTGTATCTGTTTGCCTGTGCCACTTTTATGCCCATGATATATGGAGTTGTCAGGCATGCCCATATATGGAGTTGTCAGGCATGCCCAAATATATAGTCCAGGCCAGTCATGACGTCCGTTCTATGAAGTGATATTAATGACATCTGGATTGGCCACATCTTTGGATTTGTGGGTTTATTTTGAAGCTTTGTCTATAATAGAGGTTATGGCCCGCTACTAGTAAGAAGTAACCTTCTTCTTCTTCTCTGTCCTAACCTATCTCTGTCTGTGGGAGCAGTCATTGACCAGCTGAAATCTACTCCTCTGCATTGGGCTATAAGGTGACGTCGACAATAGAAGTACATGTATTTTTAGGTTCATGCACTTTTAAGGATACACAACACTGATCACCCATTTAGTTTTGTCCTCAGGATTGGCTTAAAAACAAGTAGCAGTAGTTTCATTCTTTTGTCTGGGGTGATGATGGTGGAGGCTGATGGGAACCGCCGTGGTGGTGTCGAGCTAGCCTTCATTCCTGTGACAAAAACTGAACTTTGTTGTTTACACTTTAAGAATTATTTTCCGGAGGAATGAATGACTTTATCAACTGAAGAATTACAAATATAAAGTTGGCTTGGAAAGTTTACACTGTAGCTGGTCACGCTATCTTAGCATAACTAGAAAATATTGTTCCTTCGAAACAATTGTGGGCTCGCTTCAAGCCAGAAAACAATGGCTATAAAAGTACAAAATGTCAAGATCGCAGGTAGTGCTCTCTTTGACGTTACTGATGTCAAAGATTGGTCCATTTTGTTCCAAAAATGTGTTGTGCAAAAGTTGACCCGCTGGTGGCGCTATAACAGGCCAATGTAAGAAGGGTGATATCTGTTCCTTGACCTATTGGGAATGTGCTTGCAAGATTTCACGCACATTGCAGGCTGTGTTCATGATTTGAGGTGTTTTTGGCTTTGGCCACTTTATCGCTGCTTGCAGCTATATTCATTATTATTATTTTTTGTGTGTGTGTGCACTTCATAGGCATATTAGATAAAGGTCCTTAGATTGTTTGTAGAATGTTTCATGCAAATTGCAAAAAAAATATCCTAACGGGTTTAAGCGTTTCACAAACTGCTCAAAATGATATAGCGCCCCCCTTTGGCCAATTGGGGTAAGATTGGTTTTAGTGATATTTGGACTAACACTACATCTTTGCCAAATGCCATGAACATGTTACTTTGCATGTATGATTTAGAGGCAGAAGAATAATTTGCATAAAACTGCAATATTCATTGAATTTATTTAAAAAAGCATGTTTCAATTTTAAAGAAATCTGATATGACAGATCTTTAGATATCGGTCCAAAGTTCACGTAAAAAACGTTTTGTGCACGTGGAGCGAAAATTCCAGAATAAAAGCGGGTTTACGCGTTTTACAAACTGCTCAAAATGGCGGAAAATCGAAGGGCGGAGCTTACTTAACAATGACACAGATGTCTTCCGCTCGAGTCAAAGCACGCGTGTAACAAGTTGCATGTCTTCAAACGAAACGAGTCATGACTAGAGATGCACCGATCAGGTTTTTTGGGGCCGATACCGATCACCGATCAGCTGGAATCAATATCTGCCGATACCGATATTACCGATCGATCAAAGCACCGATATTACCACCGATATTACCGATCGATCACAGCGTGAAATCCATAAATTCTTCTATTGTGTCACTGTCGGAGCATTTATATATTTAATGATTCCTCTTACACAACATTGACATTGTATATATTAATTCAATTCAACTTTATATTTTAAGGTCATGATTTGATTCGATTCTCAATATGATATATTATCGTAAATCATTTTAGTCCTAGGAAAATTCCTCCTCAAGAAAAACAAAACAAAAAGGTTTTCTCATAAAGACAGTGGCAATATTGTCTATCCTTCATTATTTTCAAGGTTATTTGGCTATAATGGTTAATAGCAACAATAATAGGCCAAATAGGCCCTTAAGATTTTCTGTACACTATATACATATTTGGGGTCCTTGCTCTTGGCATGAAAATGTTTGAGAACCACTGTTCTTAAACAATATCAGACAACAACATTTCTGTTTGACTGACCTTCCCAGTTTTTTATTTTTATAGACCTGTTTGCTGGAAAAAACAGGATATGGCAACACTTTTTATAGACCTGTTTGCTTGTTTCTGTCGCAGAAACTAAATGGCAACGCGTCATCCTCCTTACATCTAGTGCTAACGGTTAGCACCTGTGGAAATGACTGTTTTAAACTATATAAGGGAACTACAAACGTTATCCTTAGATCGACAACAACTACCTCCAACTGTTGTCCTCCAATGACTTTGGAATTATGTTTTTTGGAATTAAGTTTAACATCAACGTTACAGCCTCTCTCTCTTCTCTCACGTCGCAGAGAGAGAGAGAGAGAGAGAGAGAGAGAGAGAGAGAGAGAGAGAGACGAGCAGAGCCTCGTTAACCCAAAGAGAGAGAGAGAGAGAGAGAGAGAGAGAGAGAGACACGAGCGGAGCCTCGTTAACCCAACACAGCTGAAAACGCATTCATCTGATCACTCAAATCGTGGATTTTACTTTGAGAAGTCAACACCTACAAAGGTAGAAGTAGGCTACTATTCCAATGGTGTATCCAATATGTTTAAAACAAACAACTTTCATCTCACTCTGTCCCCCTTTCTTCGGTGCATGTCTGTGTGTGGTGTGGGAGGAGGGGGGGGATTAAGTGGCTCACAGACAGAAGTGAACATGGAGCCGCACGCACGCACGCACACACACACACACACACACACACACACACACACACACACACACACACACACACATTTTAACCATTTATTTATGTCCACACAAAGGAAATGCATACAAGGACACAAATAATATAGGTGCAGTAGAGTTACATTTACAAAATCATGGCATATGTCCTTCATGATACAATAGCAAGTCACTCAGTACTCTACGGGTATAAGTAACAGCGTCTCCGCCATATGTGGCGGCTGCCGATTATAGCGGAGACGGCACAATACTTTGCCAGCCTTTTTGCCTCTTTTTTAGGCACTCCAAGTTGTTGAAACCCTCTAACAACCAGCCTGTGGGTATGTCCTAGGCTGCCAAATATAAAAACAAATAGTCTGCACCTGTACCCCAGCTCTGAGATGGTATGTAGGAGAGGTTGATATTTAATGACCTTAGTCATGAAAGCTTCCTCTAGGCTAGGGTCAAAGGTACAGGCCATCTCTAATACAGACACTTCCATGGACTCTTCATCAACCACAACAACATCTGGTGTATTAGCTGTCAAAGATGCAAAAATGTCAGAGTTATCACAGAGATGAAACATGGATGGAATGACACGGGAATGTTTGTACATTCTCACTGAGGGTGCATGATATTTTGATATGTCCTTTGCTATGAGTTCCACTATTCTATCATGGCGTGCTATGTACATCCCTTTGTATGCATAGCAGCCATTCAAGATGTGTGACAGTGTTTCAGTGATCTGTTCTGTGGTGTGATGCAAGCAATGAGGAACCTGAGTGCTGGGGAACCAGATGGAAAGATTGAGTCTGGTGGGAAGGACTTGTAATCTGGCTTTAACTGTGAATGTGATGATGTCCTCATTGAGTGCAGTGTTCTTTAGGAATGAGTGTGAGACAGAGTGGTCAGCATAGGGGAGACATGCAAGTTTCCCTTGGAGTTTTAGTCCAGTCCAGTGTTGTTGTTGTTGATGCTGGTGTAGATCCATAAGGGCCCGTCTGGCACCTGTAGCTGTTAGCAGGTGACTGTGACCAGCATAGGTGGCACACACACACACACACACACACACACACACAAGAGAAGAGAGGAGAACAGAGCTCTCCTTCGTCCGAAGCACGCATGCACAACGCGCACGTGAATCGAACGTCAACGTCCCTTTTGCTTCAATCCCTTGATCGGCTCGCTTTGATCCAATTATGGAAACACCGATCAAAACCGATATGGCCTTGATCGGCCGATCTGATATCGGAACCGATCAATCGGTTCACCTCTAGTCATGACTTATGCCCGTTTGAAGTTTGAATTTTCAAACGCTTCGTATAGCGCCCCCCTTTGGCCGATTGGAATAAAATTGGTTTCAGTGATACTTTGACTAACCCTCCACATCTTTGCCAAATGCCATGAACGTGTAACTTTGCATGTATGATTTAGAGGCAGAAGAATAATTTGCATAAAAACGCAATATTGATTGAATTATTAAACAATTATATTTCACTTTAAAAGAAATCCGCCGATACTAGTTTGACCGTATTGGTCCAAAGTTCATGTGAAAAAAGTTTCATGCGCGTATCGCAAAATTCCCAGGAGGAGATAGATTTTTACTGTTTTTCATATAATTCCAAATTCTGGGGGATCTAAAGGTCAGAGGTCAAAAGTCAGAGCGTAAAAGTTGTTCGGCATGAGGAGACGCATACGTGTATACAGGTTTCATGGCTGTACGTATAACAGAGCATGAGCTATACCTGTTCAAAGTTCGCACTTTCGAAGGCTTCCTACAGCGCCACCATTTGGCCGATTGCTGTAAAAAGTAATAGCACACGTCGCCACAGTAAGCTGAACACATTGATGTTTTTATTTTCATTTTCTCACTAAGTATGTAGGAGTTGAAAGGGGACAAAGTATTGAGGAGAACTTGATATGCTCTGGTCTGGTTGATAGATAAATAATGACAATATCTAAAGTGTGCTCGCCTTATAGGCGAGCCCACAATAATGACAATATCTAAAGTGTGCTCGCCTTATAGGCGAGCCCACAATTACATGCAAAACTGCATATCTTTTGTTTCAGGCAACTCGGACATGTTTGTTCGTTTAGGGGCATCTTTCATCACCATTGATTTGTTTGATTAAATACTTTGTCAGAAATGTAAACAGCATGAAATTTAAAAAATTACACAAAACAGTCGTGGGGACTTATTTCCATTGTGGTCCTATCTATCTGTATTATCAATGTAGCATAAAGAAAATGTACACAATAGCATTGTACATGCATGTCATCAACAAATAACAACACTCTGGGCCCTATTTTGCCTTACCCCTTATCCCTAATATCTTTTGCCATTTTTTACTATTTTGAAAAACATGTTTTTTATTATTTCAAATGGCTGATCTACAAGCTCACAACGTGTCGATGTAGATCAGCTGTTTGAAGTTTTCTTTTTTTGAATGTTTTTCAAAATTGTAAAAAAAATAAAGCAAAGAAGTTTAGGGGTAAGGCAATATAGCTCTATATGTACAGTACACAGGAGATGGGACATTTACATTTACTTCCTCTTGTGGTGTCCTAGATGTTTTTTCAGTCCAGTTTAGAAAGAAACCAGTGTTTCATATCCTTTAATGGATGGTGGCACTGGCAGAGGAGTAGTAGTAGTAGTTGTAGTAGTAGTATTAGTACAGGGTTCCCACGGTCATGAAATTCCTGGAAATGTTTTGAAATTAGAAAAATATTTTTCCAGTACTGGAAAAGTTTTGGAATTGATCAAGGGTCCTGGAAGGTCCTGGAAAAAATAGCTATGCATTGTCTTTGGTTATTCTGGAAAAGTTTTGGAAAAGTTTTGGAAATGAATTGGTAAAGATGTGCGGGAACCCTGGTAGGCCTAATAGTATTAGTAGAATTGAAGAGGAGATGATGTTGACTTATGTTTCCTGTGCAGACAAGGTCATCTGTCCATTGTCATCCAGCTGTTGAGGTACGGAGCAGACCCCTGCATAGCAGATGGAGAAGGCTACAGAGGTCTCCACCTGTCTTGTTCCAGCACATGGCCATAGCAGCGTATCTCATGGCTAAAGGCCAGGTTGGTCCTCCTCTCCTCACTGTGCTTTTACACTGATTTCCTATTGTGCCTTTTCTTTATGTCTTGTGCCTCCATGAAGGGACGTTGCATTTTGATTTGTATTCTATGCTGTACGTCATGGTTCCCCAATTAGTTTTCCCCAAGGGCCGAATTATGTCTCGGGTACCAAGCCGAGGGCCACAACATTGCAGGGGGCGACGGTGGCGTTCCCGCTACTCCAGCGACAGGTTTCGTCGTTGTCGGGTGAAAATCTTGTATGTCCAAAACCGTTCGTTTTGAATTTATCATTTTAAAAATGATTTAAACTAGTGAAAATAGCCGATCTACAAGCACACAACGCTGTGCTTGTAGATCTGCTGTTTACACTACTTTTGTGCGACGGCCTTGTATGATTTGCGAAAGAACGTACAAATTTGGAGATACGAGGTTTCCACCCGGCAACGATGATATACTAGTGTTGTTGCTGCTCTTATACCACCATTATTACTGGGGTTGGTGGGGGCCAGACAGTGCAAATGGCCCGTGGGCCGCCTATTGGGGAACCCTGCTGTACGTGCTTGTTACCATGTTGAATGTGTATGTGATAAACAAGAAATCACATTACCTTTTCCGCCGTATGATGCTTACTGTAACTCGTGTTCACTATTTAAATCACAATTATAGTATTTTCTCCAGTGCTGCTTGTGATTTTTATTTATTTATTTTATAGTCATTTTTGTCCTGATTATTCTCTTTTTTTGTGTTTCCAGGAAGTGGATGCCCCTGATTGTAATGGTCAGACCCCGTTGATGTTAGCAGCTCAGAAGATTATTGGGTAAAGTAAATTGCTGGGGGAAACTCGGGCCTGGCCACCCAAAGACATCGGGAATAACTCGGGTAAACTCAGGCTTGGCAGTCAATGAGTCGGTGTTGCATGTCTCCTATACTCCCTCCTCTATAACCTTGCGGTTAAACACCGGGCGAAAAGATGCCTATATGTGTATCAGAGGAGACATGTCTATCTATAGGTCAGTATATACTCCACTTTTAGAGCCAAACTTTTTCGATTCGGCTCTGTCTAAACTACAATATGAACTCATTCAGAGGTTTGGGCTCATACCGTCATTAAAGGCTTTATCATAGTCCGAGGTGAAGAGCTATCACCTAAAAATGAGAAAACAAGTGGAGGCCATCATAGTCACAGACTCACGATGAAGTCCTATCATCGCGAGTCTGTGCCTCTGAAACCAGGGGGCACACTGATTGGTCAAGATCGACCAATCAGTTAACGGGGAGATGGTAAAGTAAAAACAGAGGAGAGATGTCTAGGTCCGCGGTGATGGCTCTTCACCGCGGCCGATGACGTAATGTTGAAGTTTTCTGACTTTAAAAGACTACACCGCGGTGATAGCTTATCACCGCAGACTGTACTATGATACCCCCTTAATTCGGCTGTTCGGTGCTGCCGAGATTGTGTGACTCCCCGAACCGAACCGAAATAAATTCATCTCTATAAGTGGAGTACGGTATGCATCGGCTCTTATGCTGACTGAGTGAGTATACTGTAAGTCAGCGTTTCTCAACCTTTTTTCTGCATGGGCACACTTTTCATGTCCCAAGAATCCATGGGCACACCAACATAATACAGGGGTGTAAATATCGTCACTGTCGGGAAGAGACCTTGTATCTCCAAGTTTCAAATTTGTACGTTTCTTCGCAAAGTAAAGCCCCGCTTCATCATACAAGGCTGTCGCACAACAGTAGTGAAAACAGCAGATCTACAAGCAAGCACACAACATGCTTGTAGATAAATTTGTAAGTTTCTTCGCAAAGTAAAGTCCTGCTTCATCATACAAGGCTGTCGCACAACAGTAGTGAAAACAGCAGATCTACAAGCACACAACGCCTCACGATGCGAGGCGTTGTGTGCTTGTAGATCGGCTGTTTTCACTACTTTTGTGCGACGGCCTTGTATGATTTGCGAAATAACGTACAAATATGGAGATATGAGATTTCCACCCGACAACGACGATATACTAGTGTATATGCTCTTATACCACCATTATTACTGGGGTTGGTGGGGGCCAGACAGTAGCCCCCGCGGGCCGCAAATGGCCCACGGGCCGCCTATTGGGGAACCCTGCACTAGAGTAACAAAGTCCTGACAACACTCCTTCATCCTGCTGACGTTATTCTCTATGGAAAACAACATTGGGTCATCTTAAAATCTCATATAAGTCTCATATATGCATTGTGGTCCACAAATAAACAAACTGTCTCTTGTCAGAGAGGTTCAGGCTCTGTATCGTTTACAATAGTCAGTCACTCATATTTGATACAGCCTGTTTCTGGCAAAACTTTAACTAACTCGGCGGCAGTAACGTTAGCGTTTCCTCGCTGTCAGTTGATTCTTCTATATCCGTACGTGTCACAGTGCCGAGATAATTTGTTTATTTTTGGAACGCAGTTCTTATATGACACGGTATGAAAAAAGTCTATGGGAATTTGGGGAAAAAACGGGACCCAGGTAGGATGTGTAAATGACGTCAGACTTCGCTGCTCTATCGGCTGCCTGTACAACAGGATGGGGGTACCACTACAGACAGATAGAAAGAGTCCTCGCTACCAACTGCTTCCAACAGTAAGCCAGTGTATCCCAAACAGCGTCACATTTCTTTTTTGGGTCACATTTCCTTTTTTTAGTTTTTTTTTTTTGCATTATTATTTGAATTGTACATAAATAAATAAAATAAAAATCAAAGAAATTCCATGAATAAATAATAATAATAATAAGTTGTGATCTTGTAGATTTGATATTTTCACTAGTTTGCGTCCTGGAGAGACATAACATTTTGGGGAAAAACAGGTTTGGGAACCAGCGGGGGCCAAACAAAGAACTCTCTTATTTTTTTCCAGTTTAACCTCTTTCAACCTGGTGTTCCTATTTTGGTTCGACAGTTTGGCCAGTCCTGTCGAATATTCGAATACTTTGAGGTCGAATAATTCGGATACTAAAAATCACTATTCGTGAATGCCCTAGTATGTATTATGTACATTTTCAGGAAATACTTATTGCAGGTTTCATTAAAACCTTTCTTCCTCTCTTCTTCAGGTCTTCGGCACCACTCCAACACTCTGACCAGTGGCAAACGCCACAGCGAGGACTCCGGGGATGGTGTTGGTACCAAACTCCAGAGACAGAGCACCCATTAAACTGGTCAGTTGGAAAGACAATACGACAATACATACCTGCATTACTTACATAGCACTGTAACAAATTGTATTCCCATTTTATATCAAATAAGCATTTCCCCCATTTTCAACCCTGTCTTCATATAATTGGTCCTGGTCATCTTAACCCATTTAGGCCTGAACACATTATGACGCAATATTTTATGCTTTAAATATAAAAAAATTGCAGATATACAAGCTCACAGCGCGGCACAGAGTGCCGCGCTGCGAGCTTGTAGATCTGCTATTTTTGAAAAATCGTGAAAATTAGAATTTTGACCCGATTCTATAAGTGTCTTGAATGCTTCTAAGGTTTTTTGAAAAACCTATGTTTCTATGTGAGCAATCTGGCCAGCCATCGTCAAAGAAAAGGTCCTTTTCACTTAACTGGAGCTCAGTTAGTCTGTTCTTGAGAGACTACTATGTCAGTGGCTCTCAAACCTTTTCATGTGAAGGACCCCCAAAATGATATTTATTTGGCCACGGACCCCCATCTCAAAATATTTAGTTCCAGGGACCCCCCAGAAGCAAAATTTGAGTTACAAACGTTCGCTTTGAAAATACATAATACACTCAGAATATACACAGACACAGCCTATAGATACTGTGTATAGGTCATTAAATTTTTCTCAAAAGGATTTTTGTTTTTACATTGTGAAATGATTTTAAAAAAATGATTTAAAAAATGTTGGCAAAAAGAGAGGGAAAAGAAATGCTGACATTGACGTGACTCCTTTCTAAATAATAGGACTTGTTATTGCATTGGGTTCCGCCCTCTGTTCAACTGCAGTGAGTTGAGAATGGAAACACTGCCCTCATGTGGATTCTTTCATATCACACTGTAACACTGTTAGTGAACAAAGACTCGGTGGGAACGATTCCTGTCACAATATAGAGCCGTTTAACACTGTTACTGAACAAACACTCTATAGCAATGATTAGTGAACACACATACTGTATGAGTGATTCCTACCTCGAGGCAGCAGCAGCAGTGCAACATGCATGTTGCTTTCTCCAACACAGACTGGTGCACTGCACTTCCTGGTGTGTCAGGTGAGTGACTGGGGGAGAATTCCTTGGCTACAGCGCCATCTATGGATGGGGACCTACTGATTCTTCTAGAGGCATGCAGTCTACCGCACTTCCAGGGGGTTGGGGGGGGCAGCGGCCTTCGGCCGCTGCCTGGGCTCGCAAGTCCGGCTTGGTGCCGTCCCCCCACCTCGGCGCCTGACTCTGGCTGGAGCTTTACAAAAAAAAAAAACAAAAAAAAAAAGCCAGCTGCTGAGCTGAGCTGACCTGCGCAGCGTGCGTGCGTGCGTGCGTTCGTTCAGTGCAATGTGAATGCATGTGACTTAGGAAGATAGATAGATAGATACGTAATAAACATGATTTGGTACAAGCTCAACTAAAAGGAGATCCTAGTAATGTTTTTGGCTTATTTCCACAGGGAAGTCATTCACGAATGAACTAATTATTGATATAGGACTGTATACAGTGTCATTGACAGTACAGTTCACTGGTACAAGCTCAACTAAAAGGTGATCCTAGAAAAGACTAAGTCAGGGGGAAAAAAGGGGGAAACAATTTAATAACTAAAACAATAAAAACAGCCGATCTACAAGGCTGCATGTGGGCTTGTGGATCAGCTGTTTTGGGTAAATGTGGGTTATTTATCTAATGCAGTATTGATCCCTTTATCGAGTGATTGATTGAAGACTTTATGACAAGTTTCATGACAGTACAGTTCACTGGTACAAGCTCAACTAAAAGGAGCTTTATTCGTTTATTGCAGAGGCGTAGCCATGGGTGGGCCTGACTAGGCCTAGGCCCACCCATTTCGTTTTTTGTGCCCACCCAAAAAAAAAAAAAAAAAAATTATATATATTTTTTATTTATTTTATTTTATTACATATATTATATTTTTTATAGCATATTAAGTCATTTTGATGATAGTCGCATCCTTACAACAACTAAAATAACATAACATCATCATGTGGACGCTAGTGATATACAGTATAATATATAATGTGCAACAAGCGTCCTTCCCTGCTCGCAGCCAAGCATGTCTAGACTAGTGTGTCATGTAATTCTAATTTAGTCCATTTACTTCCTGTAAGTAGTCGACTTAAAAATAAAACCAATTGCTTATAAATCATCATATTACGGCAGGGTCTTATTTTGAAATCCACCGTTACAGGAAATGCTTAAGCGTGTTGGGCTACTTGTCAAGAGTTGTTGCAGCCTGCACAATGTATACAGGATTCACGTGGATTACTGACACAAGCTTTTTGACTAATCTAAAGTTCATATTCATGATATGAAAACCATGCTCCTGGGACTTAAAACAATACACAGCGTTTGAAAGCAGCAATAGGTGAGTGAGACTGGTTAATTACGTTCTGCTGGCTTGGCTGTTTTTGTTGTGGGAGAGGGAGAAGCGTCAGAGCTCTGATAAAAAGTTGACGGTGCAATTAAACATTTCGGTCTTTTCTCTTCATAGTTGTTTATTTTGTCTTGCACCAGTGACAAGGCTACTGGGTCAGTCTGCAATATCTCTCTGTGATACATTAGCGTTGTGCTCCGTGTGTATAGTCTTATACTAACAGGAGTGTTGTCAATTAAAATAAGCATCTCATGCCTGATCGGCTTCTTTTAAAGGGATTTTTTAAAACCCATTTTTGGACACTACTCCTACAGATTTTGCCCTAAAATCACGCAAATCGCTACGCAGTCAGTATATATTAGGGAGTCTTACTGGTTTAATTATTTATTTATCTATTTATTTATTTACTTCCCGACTATGTTTCCGAGACTGATTATTTATTTATTTATTTCCCGACTGTTTACGAGACTGATTATTTATGTAATTAATTATTTATTTATTTCCGCCCCTGGACTCCGCCCCCCCCCCAGGCGTCTGCCTATCGATCGGCTGGGCTTTAAAGAGCCATAACTCCGCTTTGCAGCGTGCTACCGTCTCCAAACTCGCTGTCTGGCTTCTCGTGTTACTGGTATTAAATAACACATACAAGCTCACGGAAGCTCCATCCAACTTCTGCGCAATGCATTATGGGATGTTGGAAAGTTGTGGATACTAGCAACAGAGTATTTAAATAAATAAATAAATAAATATATAATGAATGAACGAACACATGAATAAATAAATAAATAAAGAAAGTGTGTGTGCATGCATGCATGCGTGCGTAATTACTGCCTCCTCGTTAAGAACCCCACACATTTAGGCAAATTCTTTCTTTCTTTCTTTCTTTCCTTCCTTCCTTCCTTCCTTCCTTCCTTCCTTCCTTCCTGTAAATGAGGCCGCATGACAAGCGTTGTCGTCACCGCGCTGACGTGCTAATTACACGCAAATACAAGGGGTGGAGTCGAACTTAACGAGTGGGCGTGTTTTCAACTACAAGCTCACAACGCGTCGCATCAAGACGCGTTGTGAGCTTGTAGATCTGCTATTAACGAGTGGGCGTGGTTTCAACAAGAGGGAGGAGTCTGACTTAACGAGTGAGTTTTGTGGGCGTCGCACGCATTAATTATGTAAATTAAGCCGACTTATGCAAATGGGGGGGGCAGGGCATGGTTTGGAAATGCGTGTGGGCGTGGTTTGCATACATTATGCTCGCATACATTATGCTAATGAGGGCGTTAAGGTGGGTTTTCCAGCGCGTAAAAAATGCAGACGACCGTATGTAAATGAAGGGGAGGAGCTTAGTCGACGTATGCAAATTGGGGGCGGGGCATGGTTTGGAAATGTGTGTGGGTGTGGTTCGCATAAATTATGCTAATGAGGCTGTTAAGTGGCGTTTCCCAGCGCGTAAAAAATGCAGACGACCGTATGTAAATGAAGGGGAGGAGCTTAGTCGACGTATGAAAATTGGGGGCGGGGCATGGTTTGGAAATGCGTGTGGGCGTGGTTTGCATACATTATGCTCGCATACATTATGCTAATGAGGGCGTTAAGGTGGGTTTTCCAGCGCGTAAAAAATGCAGACGACCGTATGTAAATGAAGGGGAGGAGCTTAGTCGACGTATGCAAATTGGGGCGGGGCATGGTTTGGAAATGCGTGTGGGCGTGGTTTGCATACATTATGCTCGCATACATTATGCTAATGAGGGCGTTAAGGTGGGTTTTCCAGCGCGTAAAAAATGCAGACGACCGTATGTAAATGAAGGGGAGGAGCTTAGTCGACGTATGCAAATTGGGGGCGGGGCATGGTTTGGAAATGCGTGTGGGCGTGGTTTGCATACATTATGCTCGCATACATTATGCTAATGAGGGCGTTAAGGTGGGTTTTCCAGCGCGTAAAAAATGCAGACGACCGTATGTAAATGAAGGGGAGGAGCTTAGTCGACGTATGCAAATTGGGGGCGGGGCATGGTTTGGAAATGCGTGTGGGCGTGGTTTGCATACATTATGCTCGCATACATTATGCTAATGAGGGCGTTAAGGTGGGTTTTCCAGCGCGTAAAAAATGCAGACGACCGTATGTAAATGAAGGGGAGGAGCTTAGTCGACGTATGCAAATTGGGGGCGGGGCATGGTTTGGAAATGCGTGTGGGCGTGGTTTGCATACATTATGCTCGCATACATTATGCTAATGAGGGCGTTAAGGTGGGTTTTCCAGCGCGTAAAAAATGCAGACGACCGTATGTAAATGAAGGGGAGGAGCTTAGTCGACGTATGCAAATTGGGGGCGGGGCATGGTTTGGAAATGCGTGTGGGCGTGGTTTGCATACATTATGCTCGCATACATTATGCTAATGAGGGCGTTAAGGTGGGTTTTCCAGCGCGTAAAAAATGCAGACGACCGTATGTAAATGAAGGGGAGGAGCTTAGTCGACGTATGCAAATTGGGGGCGGGGCATGGTTTGGAAATGCGTGTGGGCGTGGTTTGCATACATTATGCTCGCATACATTATGCTAATGAGGGCGTTAAGGTGGGTTTTCCAGCGCGTAAAAAATGCAGACGACCGTATGTAAATGAAGGGGAGGAGCTTAGTCGACGTATGCAAATTGGGGGCGGGGCATGGTTTGGAAATGTGTGTGGGTGTGGTTCGCATAAATTATGCTAATGAGGCTGTTAAGTGGCGTTTCCCAGCGCGTAAAAAATGCAGAAGGCCGTATGTAAATGAAGGGGAGGAGCTTAGTCGAAGTATGCAAATTGGGGGCGGGGCGTGGTTTGGAAATGCGTGTGGGCGTGGTTTGCATACATTATGCTCGCATACATTATGCTAATGAGGGTGTTAAGGTAGGTTTCCCAGCGCGTAAAAAATTCAGACAACCGTATGTAAATGAAGGGGAGGAGCTTAGTCGACGTATGAAAATTGGGGGCGGTGCATGGTTTGGAAATGTGTGTGGGTGTGGTGCGCATACATTATGCTCGCATACATTATGCTAATGAGGGCGTTAAGGTAGGTTTCCCAGCGCGTAAAAAAAGCAGACGACCGTATGTAAATGAAGGGGAGGAGTTTAGTCGACTTAAAAAAATTGGGGGCGGGGCATGGTTTGGAAATGCGTGTGGGTGTGGTCCGCATAAATTATGCTAATGAGGCTGTTAAGTGGCGTTTCCCAGCGCGTAAAAAATGCAGACGACCGTATGTAAATGAAGGGGAGGAGCTTAGTCGAAGTATGCAAATTGGGGGCGGGCATGGTTTGGAAATGCGTTTGGGTGTGGTTCGCATACATTATGCTCGCATACATTATGCTAATGAGGGTGTTAAGGTAGGTTCCCCAGCGCGTAAAAAATTCAGACGACCGCATGTAAATGAAGGGGAGGAGCTTAGTCGACGTATGAAAATTGGGGGCGGTGCATGGTTTGGAAATGTGTGTGGGTGTGGTTCGCATAAATTATGCTAATGAGGCTGTTAAGTGGCGTTTCCCAGCGCGTAAAAAATGCAGAAGGCCGTATGTAAATGAAGGGGAGGAGCTTAGTCGAAGTATGCAAATTGGGGGCGGGGCGTGGTTTGGAAATGCGTGTGGGCGTGGTTTGCATACATTATGCTCGCATACATTATGCTAATGAGGGTGTTAAGGTAGGTTTCCCAGCGCGTAAAAAATTCAGACGACCGTATGTAAATGAAGGGGAGGAGCTTAGTCGAAGTATGCAAATTGGGGGCGGGGCATGGTTTGGAAATGCGTTTGGGTGTGGTTCGCATACATTATGCTCGCATACATTATGCTAATGAGGGTGTTAAGGTTCTGTCTGTCTATCTGACGCTATCTACACAGCTTTTTTAGTATTTTGCTTTTGTCATCATGATGATGTCACGATGAGTCACAAGTGAAGTCCAAATATGGACTCCATATTGTGTCAACAGTGGTAACCATGACAACGTGGACTCAGACTCACTCTGACATGCTGAGTAACCATGGCAGTCTGATGTCATAGTAATGACATCATTACAGACCTAGACACCATATTTGGGTATGCCTGACACGGAAATCCATATTATGTGCTTTTATGCCCATATATGGATATCTCTGTATCTGTTTGCCTGTGCCACTTTTATGCCCATGATATATGGAGTTGTCAGGCATGCCCATATATGGAGTTGTCAGGCATGCCCAAATATATAGTCCAGGCCAGTCATGACGTCCGTTCTATGAAGTGATATTAATGACATCTGGATTGGCCACATCTTTGGATTTGTGGGTTTATTTTGAAGCTTTGTCTATAATAGAGGTTATGGCCCGCTACTAGTAAGAAGTAACCTTCTTCTTCTTCTCTGTCCTAACCTATCTCTGTCTGTGGGAGCAGTCATTGACCAGCTGAAATCTACTCCTCTGCATTGGGCTATAAGGTGACGTCGACAATATAAGTACATGTATTTTTAGGTTCATGCAGTTTTAAGGATACACAACACTGATCACCCATTTAGTTTTGTCCTCAGGATTGGCTTAAAAACAAGTAGCAGTAGTTTCATTCTTTTGTCTGGGGTGATGATGGTGGAGGCTGATGGGAACCGCCGTGGTGGTGTCGAGCTAGCCTTCATTCCTGTGACAAAAACTGAACTTTGTTGTTTACACTTTAAGAATTATTTTCCGGAGGAATGAATGACTTTATCAACTGAAGAATTACAAATATAAAGTTGGCTTGGAAAGTTTACACTGTAGCTGGTCACGCTATCTTAGCATAACTAGAAAATATTGTTCCTTCGAAACAATTGTGGGCTCGCTTCAAGCCAGAAAACAATGGCTATAAAAGTACAAAATGTCAAGATCGCAGGTAGTGCTCTCTTTGACGTTACTGATGTCAAAGATTGGTCCATTTTGTTCCAAAAATGTGTTGTGCAAAAGTTGACCCGCTGGTGGCGCTATAACAGGCCAATGTAAGAAGGGTGATATCTGTTCCTTGACCTATTGGGAATGTGCTTGCAAGATTTCACGCACATTGCAGGCTGTGTTCATGATTTGAGGTGTTTTTGGCTTTGGCCACTTTATCGCTGCTTGCAGCTATATTCATTATTATTATTTTTTGTGTGTGTGTGCACTTCATAGGCATATTAGATAAAGGTCCTTAGATTGTTTGTAGAATGTTTCATGCAAATTGCAAAAAAAATATCCTAACGGGTTTAAGCGTTTCACAAACTGCTCAAAATGATATAGCGCCCCCCTTTGGCCAATTGGGGTAAGATTGGTTTTAGTGATATTTGGACTAACACTACATCTTTGCCAAATGCCATGAACATGTTACTTTGCATGTATGATTTAGAGGCAGAAGAATAATTTGCATAAAACTGCAATATTCATTGAATTTATTTAAAAAAGCATGTTTCAATTTTAAAGAAATCTGATATGACAGATCTTTAGATATCGGTCCAAAGTTCACGTAAAAAACGTTTTGTGCACGTGGAGCGAAAATTCCAGAATAAAAGCGGGTTTACGCGTTTTACAAACTGCTCAAAATGGCGGAAAATCGAAGGGCGGAGCTTACTTAACAATGACACAGATGTCTTCCGCTCGAGTCAAAGCACGCGTGTAACAAGTTGCATGTCTTCAAACGAAACGAGTCATGACTAGAGATGCACCGATCAGGTTTTTTGGGGCCGATACCGATCACCGATCAGCTGGAATCAATATCTGCCGATACCGATATTACCGATCGATCAAAGCACCGATATTACCACCGATATTACCGATCGATCACAGCGTGAAATCCATAAATTCTTCTATTGTGTCACTGTCGGAGCATTTATATATTTAATGATTCCTCTTACACAACATTGACATTGTATATATTAATTCAATTCAACTTTATATTTTAAGGTCATGATTTGATTCGATTCTCAATATGATATATTATCGTAAATCATTTTAGTCCTAGGAAAATTCCTCCTCAAGAAAAACAAAACAAAAAGGTTTTCTCATAAAGACAGTGGCAATATTGTCTATCCTTCATTATTTTCAAGGTTATTTGGCTATAATGGTTAATAGCAACAATAATAGGCCAAATAGGCCCTTAAGATTTTCTGTACACTATATACATATTTGGGGTCCTTGCTCTTGGCATGAAAATGTTTGAGAACCACTGTTCTTAAACAATATCAGACAACAACATTTCTGTTTGACTGACCTTCCCAGTTTTTTATTTTTATAGACCTGTTTGCTGGAAAAAACAGGATATGGCAACACTTTTTATAGACCTGTTTGCTTGTTTCTGTCGCAGAAACTAAATGGCAACGCGTCATCCTCCTTACATCTAGTGCTAACGGTTAGCACCTGTGGAAATGACTGTTTTAAACTATATAAGGGAACTACAAACGTTATCCTTAGATCGACAACAACTACCTCCAACTGTTGTCCTCCAATGACTTTGGAATTATGTTTTTTGGAATTAAGTTTAACATCAACGTTACAGCCTCTCTCTCTTCTCTCACGTCGCAGAGAGAGAGAGAGAGAGAGAGAGAGAGAGAGAGAGAGAGAGAGAGACGAGCAGAGCCTCGTTAACCCAAAGAGAGAGAGAGAGAGAGAGAGAGAGAGAGAGAGACACGAGCGGAGCCTCGTTAACCCAACACAGCTGAAAACGCATTCATCTGATCACTCAAATCGTGGATTTTACTTTGAGAAGTCAACACCTACAAAGGTAGAAGTAGGCTACTATTCCAATGGTGTATCCAATATGTTTAAAACAAACAACTTTCATCTCACTCTGTCCCCCTTTCTTCGGTGCATGTCTGTGTGTGGTGTGGGAGGAGGGGGGGGATTAAGTGGCTCACAGACAGAAGTGAACATGGAGCCGCACGCACGCACGCACACACACACACACACACACACACACACACACACACACACACACACACACACACACACACACATTTTAACCATTTATTTATGTCCACACAAAGGAAATGCATACAAGGACACAAATAATATAGGTGCAGTAGAGTTACATTTACAAAATCATGGCATATGTCCTTCATGATACAATAGCAAGTCACTCAGTACTCTACGGGTATAAGTAACAGCGTCTCCGCCATATGTGGCGGCTGCCGATTATAGCGGAGACGGCACAATACTTTGCCAGCCTTTTTGCCTCTTTTTTAGGCACTCCAAGTTGTTGAAACCCTCTAACAACCAGCCTGTGGGTATGTCCTAGGCTGCCAAATATAAAAACAAATAGTCTGCACCTGTACCCCAGCTCTGAGATGGTATGTAGGAGAGGTTGATATTTAATGACCTTAGTCATGAAAGCTTCCTCTAGGCTAGGGTCAAAGGTACAGGCCATCTCTAATACAGACACTTCCATGGACTCTTCATCAACCACAACAACATCTGGTGTATTAGCTGTCAAAGATGCAAAAATGTCAGAGTTATCACAGAGATGAAACATGGATGGAATGACACGGGAATGTTTGTACATTCTCACTGAGGGTGCATGATATTTTGATATGTCCTTTGCTATGAGTTCCACTATTCTATCATGGCGTGCTATGTACATCCCTTTGTATGCATAGCAGCCATTCAAGATGTGTGACAGTGTTTCAGTGATCTGTTCTGTGGTGTGATGCAAGCAATGAGGAACCTGAGTGCTGGGGAACCAGATGGAAAGATTGAGTCTGGTGGGAAGGACTTGTAATCTGGCTTTAACTGTGAATGTGATGATGTCCTCATTGAGTGCAGTGTTCTTTAGGAATGAGTGTGAGACAGAGTGGTCAGCATAGGGGAGACATGCAAGTTTCCCTTGGAGTTTTAGTCCAGTCCAGTGTTGTTGTTGTTGATGCTGGTGTAGATCCATAAGGGCCCGTCTGGCACCTGTAGCTGTTAGCAGGTGACTGTGACCAGCATAGGTGGCACACACACACACACACACACACACACACACAAGAGAAGAGAGGAGAACAGAGCTCTCCTTCGTCCGAAGCACGCATGCACAACGCGCACGTGAATCGAACGTCAACGTCCCTTTTGCTTCAATCCCTTGATCGGCTCGCTTTGATCCAATTATGGAAACACCGATCAAAACCGATATGGCCTTGATCGGCCGATCTGATATCGGAACCGATCAATCGGTTCACCTCTAGTCATGACTTATGCCCGTTTGAAGTTTGAATTTTCAAACGCTTCGTATAGCGCCCCCCTTTGGCCGATTGGAATAAAATTGGTTTCAGTGATACTTTGACTAACCCTCCACATCTTTGCCAAATGCCATGAACGTGTAACTTTGCATGTATGATTTAGAGGCAGAAGAATAATTTGCATAAAAACGCAATATTGATTGAATTATTAAACAATTATATTTCACTTTAAAAGAAATCCGCCGATACTAGTTTGACCGTATTGGTCCAAAGTTCATGTGAAAAAAGTTTCATGCGCGTATCGCAAAATTCCCAGGAGGAGATAGATTTTTACTGTTTTTCATATAATTCCAAATTCTGGGGGATCTAAAGGTCAGAGGTCAAAAGTCAGAGCGTAAAAGTTGTTCGGCATGAGGAGACGCATACGTGTATACAGGTTTCATGGCTGTACGTATAACAGAGCATGAGCTATACCTGTTCAAAGTTCGCACTTTCGAAGGCTTCCTACAGCGCCACCATTTGGCCGATTGCTGTAAAAAGTAATAGCACACGTCGCCACAGTAAGCTGAACACATTGATGTTTTTATTTTCATTTTCTCACTAAGTATGTAGGAGTTGAAAGGGGACAAAGTATTGAGGAGAACTTGATATGCTCTGGTCTGGTTGATAGATAAATAATGACAATATCTAAAGTGTGCTCGCCTTATAGGCGAGCCCACAATAATGACAATATCTAAAGTGTGCTCGCCTTATAGGCGAGCCCACAATTACATGCAAAACTGCATATCTTTTGTTTCAGGCAACTCGGACATGTTTGTTCGTTTAGGGGCATCTTTCATCACCATTGATTTGTTTGATTAAATACTTTGTCAGAAATGTAAACAGCATGAAATTTAAAAAATTACACAAAACAGTCGTGGGGACTTATTTCCATTGTGGTCCTATCTATCTGTATTATCAATGTAGCATAAAGAAAATGTACACAATAGCATTGTACATGCATGTCATCAACAAATAACAACACTCTGGGCCCTATTTTGCCTTACCCCTTATCCCTAATATCTTTTGCCATTTTTTACTATTTTGAAAAACATGTTTTTTATTATTTCAAATGGCTGATCTACAAGCTCACAACGTGTCGATGTAGATCAGCTGTTTGAAGTTTTCTTTTTTTGAATGTTTTTCAAAATTGTAAAAAAAATAAAGCAAAGAAGTTTAGGGGTAAGGCAATATAGCTCTATATGTACAGTACACAGGAGATGGGACATTTACATTTACTTCCTCTTGTGGTGTCCTAGATGTTTTTTCAGTCCAGTTTAGAAAGAAACCAGTGTTTCATATCCTTTAATGGATGGTGGCACTGGCAGAGGAGTAGTAGTAGTAGTTGTAGTAGTAGTATTAGTACAGGGTTCCCACGGTCATGAAATTCCTGGAAATGTTTTGAAATTAGAAAAATATTTTTCCAGTACTGGAAAAGTTTTGGAATTGATCAAGGGTCCTGGAAGGTCCTGGAAAAAATAGCTATGCATTGTCTTTGGTTATTCTGGAAAAGTTTTGGAAAAGTTTTGGAAATGAATTGGTAAAGATGTGCGGGAACCCTGGTAGGCCTAATAGTATTAGTAGAATTGAAGAGGAGATGATGTTGACTTATGTTTCCTGTGCAGACAAGGTCATCTGTCCATTGTCATCCAGCTGTTGAGGTACGGAGCAGACCCCTGCATAGCAGATGGAGAAGGCTACAGAGGTCTCCACCTGTCTTGTTCCAGCACATGGCCATAGCAGCGTATCTCATGGCTAAAGGCCAGGTTGGTCCTCCTCTCCTCACTGTGCTTTTACACTGATTTCCTATTGTGCCTTTTCTTTATGTCTTGTGCCTCCATGAAGGGACGTTGCATTTTGATTTGTATTCTATGCTGTACGTCATGGTTCCCCAATTAGTTTTCCCCAAGGGCCGAATTATGTCTCGGGTACCAAGCCGAGGGCCACAACATTGCAGGGGGCGACGGTGGCGTTCCCGCTACTCCAGCGACAGGTTTCGTCGTTGTCGGGTGAAAATCGTGTATGTCCAAAACCGTTCGTTTTGAATTTATCATTTTAAAAATGATTTAAACTAGTGAAAATAGCCGATCTACAAGCACACAACGCTGTGCTTGTAGATCTGCTGTTTACACTACTTTTGTGCGACGGCCTTGTATGATTTGCGAAAGAACGTACAAATTTGGAGATATGAGATTTCCACCCGACAACGACGATATACTAGTGTATATGCTCTTATACCACCATTATTACTGGGGTTGGTGGGGGCCAGACAGTAGCCCCCGCGGGCCGCAAATGGCCCACGGGCCGCCTATTGGGGAACCCTGCACTAGAGTAACAAAGTCCTGACAACACTCCTTCATCCTGCTGACGTTATTCTCTATGGAAAACAACATTGGGTCATCTTAAAATCTCATATAAGTCTCATATATGCATTGTGGTCCACAAATAAACAAACTGTCTCTTGTCAGAGAGGTTCAGGCTCTGTATCGTTTACAATAGTCAGTCACTCATATTTGATACAGCCTGTTTCTGGCAAAACTTTAACTAACTCGGCGGCAGTAACGTTAGCGTTTCCTCGCTGTCAGTTGATTCTTCTATATCCGTACGTGTCACAGTGCCGAGATAATTTGTTTATTTTTGGAACGCAGTTCTTATATGACACGGTATGAAAAAAGTCTATGGGAATTTGGGGAAAAAACGGGACCCAGGTAGGATGTGTAAATGACGTCAGACTTCGCTGCTCTATCGGCTGCCTGTACAACAGGATGGGGGTACCACTACAGACAGATAGAAAGAGTCCTCGCTACCAACTGCTTCCAACAGTAAGCCAGTGTATCCCAAACAGCGTCACATTTCTTTTTTGGGTCACATTTCCTTTTTTTAGTTTTTTTTTTTTGCATTATTATTTGAATTGTACATAAATAAATAAAATAAAAATCAAAGAAATTCCATGAATAAATAATAATAATAATAAGTTGTGATCTTGTAGATTTGATATTTTCACTAGTTTGCGTCCTGGAGAGACATAACATTTTGGGGAAAAACAGGTTTGGGAACCAGCGGGGGCCAAACAAAGAACTCTCTTATTTTTTTCCAGTTTAACCTCTTTCAACCTGGTGTTCCTATTTTGGTTCGACAGTTTGGCCAGTCCTGTCGAATATTCGAATACTTTGAGGTCGAATAATTCGGATACTAAAAATCACTATTCGTGAATGCCCTAGTATGTATTATGTACATTTTCAGGAAATACTTATTGCAGGTTTCATTAAAACCTTTCTTCCTCTCTTCTTCAGGTCTTCGGCACCACTCCAACACTCTGACCAGTGGCAAACGCCACAGCGAGGACTCCGGGGATGGTGTTGGTACCAAACTCCAGAGACAGAGCACCCATTAAACTGGTCAGTTGGAAAGACAATACGACAATACATACCTGCATTACTTACATAGCACTGTAACAAATTGTATTCCCATTTTATATCAAATAAGCATTTCCCCCATTTTCAACCCTGTCTTCATATAATTGGTCCTGGTCATCTTAGCCCATTTAGGCCTGAACACATTATGACGCAATATTTTATGCTTTAAATATAAAAAAATTGCAGATATACAAGCTCACAGCGCGGCACAGAGTGCCGCGCTGCGAGCTTGTAGATCTGCTATTTTTGAAAAATCGTGAAAATTAGAATTTTGACCCGATTCTATAAGTGTCTTGAATGCTTCTAAGGTTTTTTGAAAAACCTATGTTTCTATGTGAGCAATCTGGCCAGCCATCGTCAAAGAAAACGTCCTTTTCACTTAACTGGAGCTCAGTTAGTCTGTTCTTGAGAGACTACTATGTCAGTGGCTCTCAAACCTTTTCATGTGAAGGACCCCCAAAATGATATTTATTTGGCCACGGACCCCCATCTCAAAATATTTAGTTCCAGGGACCCCCCAGAAGCAAAATTTGAGAATACACTCAGAATATACACAGACACAGCCTATAGATACTGTGTATAGGTCATTAAATTTTTCTCAAAAGGATTTTTGTTTTTACATTGTGAAATGATTTTAAAAAAATGATTTAAAAAATGTTGGCAAAAAGAGAGGGAAAAGAAATGCTGACATTGACGTGACTCCTTTCTAAATAATAGGACTTGTTATTGCATTGGGTTCCGCCCTCTGTTCAACTGCAGTGAGTTGAGAATGGAAACACTGCCCTCATGTGGATTCTTTCATATCACACTGTAACACTGTTAGTGAACAAAGACTCGGTGGGAACGATTCCTGTCACAATATAGAGCCGTTTAACACTGTTACTGAACAAACACTCTATAGCAATGATTAGTGAACACACATACTGTATGAGTGATTCCTACCTCGAGGCAGCAGCAGCAGTGCAACATGCATGTTGCTTCTCCAACACAGACTGGTGCACTGCACTTCCTGGTGTGTCAGGTGAGTGACTGGGGGAGAATTCCTTGGCTACAGCGCCGTCTATGGATGGGGACCTACTGATAGGTTCTAGAGGCATGCAGTCTACCGCACTTCCAGGGGGTTGGGGGGGGCAGCGGCCTTCGGCCGCTGCCTGGGCTCGCAAGTCCGGCTTGGTGCCGTCCCCCCACCTCGGCGCCTGACTCTGGCTGGAGCTTTACAAAAAAAAAAAAAAAAAAAAAAAGCCAGCTGCTGAGCTGAGCTGACCTGCGCAGCGTGCGTGCGTGCGTGCGTGCGTTCGTTCAGTGCAATGTGAATGCATGTGACTTAGGAAGATAGATAGATAGATACGTAATAAACATGATTTGGTACAAGCTCAACTAAAAGGAGATCCTAGTAATGTTTTTGGCTTATTTCCACAGGGAAGTCATTCACGAATGAACTAATTATTGATATAGGACTGTCATAGGTATACAGTGTCATTGACAGTACAGTTCACTGGTACAAGCTCAACTAAAAGGTGATCCTAGAAAAGACTAAGTCAGGGGGAAAAAAGGGGGAAACAATTTAATAACTAAATTTGGGGAAAAAACGGGACCCAGGTAGGATGTGTAAATGACGTCAGACTTCGCTGCTCTATCGGCTGCCTGTACAACAGGATGGGGGTACCACTACAGACAGATAGAAAGAGTCCTCGCTACCAACTGCTTCCAACAGTAAGCCAGTGTATCCCAAACAGCGTCACATTTCTTTTTTGGGTCACATTTCCTTTTTTTAGTTTTTTTTTTTTGCATTATTATTTGAATTGTACATAAATAAATAAAATAAAAATCAAAGAAATTCCATGAATAAATAATAATAATAATAAGTTGTGATCTTGTAGATTTGATATTTTCACTAGTTTGCGTCCTGGAGAGACATAACATTTTGGGGAAAAACAGGTTTGGGAACCAGCGGGGGCCAAACAAAGAACTCTCTTATTTTTTTCCAGTTTAACCTCTTTCAACCTGGTGTTCCTATTTTGGTTCGACAGTTTGGCCAGTCCTGTCGAATATTCGAATACTTTGAGGTCGAATAATTCGGATACTAAAAATCACTATTCGTGAATGCCCTAGTATGTATTATGTACATTTTCAGGAAATACTTATTGCAGGTTTCATTAAAACCTTTCTTCCTCTCTTCTTCAGGTCTTCGGCACCACTCCAACACTCTGACCAGTGGCAAACGCCACAGCGAGGACTCCGGGGATGGTGTTGGTACCAAACTCCAGAGACAGAGCACCCATTAAACTGGTCAGTTGGAAAGACAATACGACAATACATACCTGCATTACTTACATAGCACTGTAACAAATTGAACTAATTATTAAAGACTAAGTCAGGGGGAAAAAAGGGGGAAACAATTTAATAACTAAAACAATAAAAACAGCCGATCTACAAGGCTGCATGTGGGCTTGTGGATCAGCTGTTTTGGGTAAATGTGGGTTATTTATCTAATGCAGTATTGATCCCTTTATCGAGTGATTGATTGAAGACTTTATGACAAGTTTCATGACAGTACAGTTCACTGGTACAAGCTCAACTAAAAGGAGCTTTATTCGTTTATTGCAGAGGCGTAGCCATGGGTGGGCCTGACTAGGCCTAGGCCCACCCATTTCGTTTTTTGTGCCCACCCAAAAAAAAAAATATATATATATATATTTTTTTTATTTATTTTATTTGATTACATATATTATATTTTTTATAGCATATTAAGTCATTTTGATGATAGTCGCATCCTTACAACAACTAAAATAACATAACATCATCATGTGGACGCTAGTGATATACAGTATAATATATAATGTGCAACAAGCGTCCTTCCCTGCTCGCAGCCAAGCATGTCTAGACTAGTGTGTCATGTAATTCTAATTTAGTCCATTTACTTCCTGTAAGTAGTCGACTTAAAAATAAAACCAATTGCTTATAAATCATCATATTACGGCAGGGTCTTATTTTGAAATCCACCGTTACAGGAAATGCTTAAGCGTGTTGGGCTACTTGTCAAGAGTTGTTGCAGCCTGCACAATGTATACAGGATTCACGTGGATTATACTGACTCAAGCTTTTTGACTAATCTAAAGTTCATATTCATGATATGAAAACCATGCTCCTGGGACTTAAAACAATACACAGCGTTTGAAAGCAGCAATAGGTGAGTGAGACTGGTTAATTACGTTCTGCTGGCTTGGCTGTTTTTGTTGTGGGAGAGGGAGAAGCGTCAGAGCTCTGATAAAAAGTTGACGGTGCAATTAAACATTTCGGTCTTTTCTCTTCATAGTTGTTTATTTTGTCTTGCACCAGTGACAAGGCTACTGGGTCAGTCTGCAATATCTCTCTGTGATACATTAGCGTTGTGCTCCGTGTGTATAGTCTTATACTAACAGGAGTGTTGTCAATTAAAATAAGCATCTCATGCCTGATCGGCTTCTTTTAAAGGGATTTTTTAAAACCCATCTTTGGACACTACTCCTACAGATTTTGCCCTAAAATCACGCAAATCGCTACGCAGTCAGTATATATTAGGGAGTCTTACTGGTTTAATTATTTATTTATCTATTTATTTATTTACTTCCCGACTATGTTTCCGAGACTGATTATTTATTTATTTATTTCCCGACTGTTTACGAGACTGATTATTTATGTAATTAATTATTTATTTATTTCCGCCCCTGGACTCCGCCCCCCCCCCCCAGGCGTCTGCCTATCGATCGGCTGGGCTTTAAAGAGCCATAACTCCGCTTTGCAGCGTGCTACCGTCTCCAAACTCGCTGTCTGGCTTCTCGTGTTACTGGTATTAAATAACACATACAAGCTCACGGAAGCTCCATCCAACTTCTGCGCAATGCATTATGGGATGTTGGAAAGTTGTGGATACTAGCAACAGAGTATTTAAATAAATAAATAAATAAATAAATATATAATGAATGAACGAACACATGAATAAATAAATAAATAAAGAAAGTGTGTGTGCATGCATGCATGCGTGCGTAATTACTGCCTCCTCGTTAAGAACCCCACACATTTAGGCAAATTCTTTCTTTCTTTCTTTCTTTCCTTCCTTCCTTCCTTCCTTCCTTCCTTCCTTCCTTCCTTCCTTCCTTCCTGTAAATGAGGCCGCATGACAAGCGTTCTCGTCACCGCGCTGACGTGCTAATTACACGCAAATACAAGGGGTGGAGTCGAACTTAACGAGTGGGCGTGTTTTCAACTACAAGCTCACAACGCGTCGCATCAAGACGCGTTGTGAGCTTGTAGATCTGCTATTAACGAGTGGGCGTGGTTTCAACAAGAGGGAGGAGTCTGACTTAACGAGTGAGTTTTGTGGGCGTCGCACGCATTAATTATGTAAATTAAGCCGACTTATGCAAATGGGGGGGGCAGGGCATGGTTTGGAAATGCGTGTGGGCGTGGTTTGCATACATTATGCTCGCATACATTATGCTAATGAGGGCGTTAAGGTGGGTTTTCCAGCACGTAAAAAATGCAGACGACCGTATGTAAATGAAGGGGAGGAGCTTAGTCGACGTATGCAAATTGGGGGCGGGGCATGGTTTGGAAATGTGTGTGGGTGTGGTTCGCATAAATTATGCTAATGAGGCTGTTAAGTGGCGTTTCCCAGCGCGTAAAAAATGCAGACGACCGTATGTAAATGAAGGGGAGGAGCTTAGTCGACGTATGAAAATTGGGGGCGGGGCATGGTTTGGAAATGCGTGTGGGCGTGGTTTGCATACATTATGCTCGCATACATTATGCTAATGAGGGCGTTAAGGTGGGTTTTCAAAAGCGTAAAAAATGCAGACGACCGTATGTAAATGAAGGGGAGGAGCTTAGTCGACGTATGCAAATTGGGGGCGGGGCATGGTTTGGAAATGCGTGTGGGCGTGGTTTGCATACATTATGCTTGCATTCATTATGCTAATGAGGGTGTTAAGGTAGGTTTCCCAGCGCGTAAAAAATTCAGACGACCGTATGTAAATGAAGGGGAGGAGCTTAGTCGAAGTATGCAAATTGGGGGCGGGGCATGGTTTGGAAATGCGTTTGGGTGTGGTTCGCATACATTATGCTCGCATACATTATGCTAATGAGGGTGTTAAGGTAGGTTCCCCAGCGCGTAAAAAATGCAGACGACCGTATGTAAATGAAGGGGAGGAGCTTAGTCGACGTATGAAAATTGGGGGCGGTGCATGGTTTGGAAATGTGTGTGGGTGTGGTTCGCATAAATTATGCTAATGAGGCTGTTAAGTGGCGTTTCCCAGCGCGTAAAAAATGCAGAAGGCCGTATGTAAATGAAGGGGAGGAGCTTAGTCGAAGTATGCAAATTGGGGGCGGGGCATGGTTTGGAAATGCGTGTGGGCGTGGTTTGCATACATTATGCTCGCATACATTATGCTAATGAGGGTGTTAAGGTAGGTTTCCCAGCGCGTAAAAAATTCAGACGACCGTATGTAAATGAAGGGGAGGAGCTTAGTCGAAGTATGCAAATTGGGGGCGGGGCATGGTTTGGAAATGCGTTTGGGTGTGGTTCGCATACATTATGCTCGCATACATTATGCTAATGAGGGTGTTAAGGTAGGTTCCCCAGCGCGTAAAAAATGCAGACGACCGTATGTAAATGAAGGGGAGGAGCTTAGTCGACGTATGAAAATTGGGGGCGGTGCATGGTTTGGAAATGTTTGTGGGTGTGGTTCGCATAAATTATGCTAATGAGGCTGTTAAGTGGCGTTTCCCAGCGCGTAAAAAATGCAGAAGGCCGTATGTAAATGAAGGGGAGGAGCTTAGTCGAAGTATGCAAATTGGGGGCGGGGCATGGTTTGGAAATGCGTGTGGGCGTGGTTTGCATACATTATGCTCGCATACATTATGCTAATGAGGGTGTTAAGGTAGGTTTCCCAGCGCGTAAAAAATTCAGACGACCGTATGTAAATGAAGGGGAGGAGCTTAGTCGAAGTATGCAAATTGGGGGCGGGGCATGGTTTGGAAATGCGTTTGGGTGTGGTTCGCATACATTATGCTCGCATACATTATGCTAATGAGGGTGTTAAGGTAGGTTCCCCAGCGCGTAAAAAATGCAGACGACCGTATGTAAATGAAGGGGAGGAGCTTAGTCGACGTATGAAAATTGGGGGCGGTGCATGGTTTGGAAATGTGTGTGGGTGTGGTTCGCATAAATTATGCTAATGAGGCTGTTAAGTGGCGTTTCCCAGCGCGTAAAAAATGCAGAAGGCCGTATGTAAATGAAGGGGAGGAGCTTAGTCGAAGTATGCAAATTGGGGGCGGGGCGTGGTTTGGAAATGCGTGTGGGCGTGGTTTGCATACATTATGCTCGCATACATTATGCTAATGAGGGTGTTAAGGTAGGTTTCCCAGCGCGTAAAAAATTCAGACGACCGTATGTAAATGAAGGGGAGGAGCTTAGTCGAAGTATGCAAATTGGGGGCGGGGCATGGTTTGGAAATGCGTTTGGGTGTGGTTCGCATACATTATGCTCGCATACATTATGCTAATGAGGGTGTTAAGGTAGGTTCCCCAGCGCGTAAAAAATGCAGACGACCGTATGTAAATGAAGGGGAGGAGCTTAGTCGACATATGCAAATTGGGGGAGGGGCATGGTTTGGAAATGCGTTTGGGTGTGGTTCGCATACATTATGCTCGCATACATTATGCTAATGAGGGTGTTAAGGTAGGTTCCCCAGCGCGTAAAAAATTCAGACGACCGTATGTAAATGAAGGGGAGGAGCTTAGTCGACGTATGAAAATTGGGGGCGGTGCATGGTTTGGAAATGTGTGTGGGTGTGGTTCGCATAAATTATGCTAATGAGGCTGTTAAGTGGCGTTTCCCAGCGCGTAAAAAATGCAGACGGCCGTATGTAAATGAAGGGGAGGAGCTTAGTCGAAGTATGCAAATTGGGGGCGGGGCATGGTTTGGAAATGCGTGTGGGCGTGGTTTGCATACATTATGCTCGGATACATTATGCTAATGAGGGTGTTAAGGTAGGTTTCCCAGCGCGTAAAAAATTCAGACGACCGTATGTAAATGAAGGGGAGGAGCTTAGTCGAAGTATGCAAATTGGGGGAGGGGCATGGTTTGGAAATGCGTTTGGGTGTGGTTCGCATACATTATGCTCGCATACATTATGCTAATGAGGGTGTTAAGGTTCTGTCTGTCTATCTGACGCTATCTACACAGCTTTTATAGTATTTTGCTTTTGTCATCATGATGATGTCACGATGAGTCACAAGTGAAGTCCAAATATGGACTCCATATTGTGTCAACAGTGGTAACCATGACAACGTGGACTCAGACTCACTCTGACATGCTGAGTAACCATGGCAGTCTGATGTCATAGTAATGACATCATACAGACCTAGACACCATATTTGGGTATGCCTGACACGGAAATCCATATTATGTGCTTTTATGCCCATATATGGATATCTCTGTATCTGTTTGCCTGTGCCACTTTTATGCCCATATATGGAGTTGTCAGGCATGCCCATATATGGAGTTGTCAGGCATGCCCAAATATATAGTCCAGGCCAGTCATGACGTCCGTTCTATGAAGTGATATTGATGACATCTGGATTGGCCACATCTTTGGATTTGTGGGTTTATTTGTAAGCTTTGTCTATAATAGAGGTTATGGCCCGCTACTAGTAAGAAGTAACCTTCTTCTTCTTCTCTGTCCTAACCTATCTCTGTCTGTGGGAGCAGTCATTGACCAGCTGAAATCTACTCCTCTGCATTGGGCTATAAGGTGACGTCGACAATAGAAGTACATGTATTTTTAGGTTCATGCAGTTTGAAGGATACACAACACTGATCACCCATTTAGTTTTGTCCTCAGGATTGGCTTAAAAACAAGTAGCAGTAGTTTCATTCTTTTGTCTGGGGTGATGGACGGTGGAGGCTGATGGGAACCGCCGTGGTGGTGTCGAGCTAGCCTTCATTCCTGTGACAAAAAACTGAACTTTGTTGTTTACACTTTAAGAATTATTTTCCGGAGGAATGAATGACTTTATCAACTGAAGAATTACAAATATATAAAGTTGGCTTGGAAAATTTACACTGTAGCTGGTCACGCTATCTTAGCATAACTAGAAAATATTGTTCCTTCGAAACAATTGTGGGCTCGCTTCAAGCCAGAAAACAATGTCTAGGGTACCAAGCCGAGCGCCACAACATTGCAGGGGGCGACGGGGGTGTTCCCGCTACTCCAGTGACAGTTCAGATATTGTCGTTGTCGGGTGAAAATCTTGTATGTCCAAAACCGTTCGCTTTGAATTTATCATAATAAAAATGATTTAAACTAGTGAAAACAGCCGATCTACAAGCACACAACGCCTCGCACCGCGAGGCGTTGTGTGCTTGTAGATCTGCTGTTTTCACTACTTTTGTGCGACGGCCTTGTATGATTTGCGAAATAACGTACAAATATGGAGATATGAGATTTCCACCCGACAACGACGATATACTAGTGTATATGCTCTTATACCACCATTATTACTGGGGTTGGTGGGGGCCAGACAGTAGCCCCCGCGGGCCGCAAATGGCCCACGGGCCGCCTATTGGGGAACCCTGCACTAGAGTAACAAAGTCCTGACAACACTCCTTCATCCTGCTGACGTTATTCTCTATGGAAAACAACATTGGGTCATCTTAAAATCTCATATAAGTCTCATATATGCATTGTGGTCCACAAATAAACAAACTGTCTCTTGTCAGAGAGGTTCAGGCTCTGTATCGTTTACAATAGTCAGTCACTCATATTTGATACAGCCTGTTTCTGGCAAAACTTTAACTAACTCGGCGGCAGTAACGTTAGCGTTTCCTCGCTGTCAGTTGATTCTTCTATATCCGTACGTGTCACAGTGCCGAGATAATTTGTTTATTTTTGGAACGCAGTTCTTATATGACACGGTATGAAAAAAGTCTATGGGAATTTGGGGAAAAAACGGGACCCAGGTAGGATGTGTAAATGACGTCAGACTTTGCTGCTCTATCGGCTGCCTGTACAACAGGATGGGGGTACCACTACAGACAGATAGAAAGAGTCCTCGCTACCAACTGCTTCCAACAGTAAGCCAGTGTATCCCAAACAGCGTCACATTTCTTTTTTGGGTCACATTTCCTTTTTTTAGTTTTTTTTTTTGCATTATTATTTGAATTGTACATAAATAAATAAAATAAAAATCAAAGAAATTCCATGAATAAATAATAATAATAATAAGTTGTGATCTTGTAGATTTGATATTTTCACTAGTTTGCGTCCT
Organism: Nannobrachium achirus; assembly: GCF_963921795.1. NCBI lineage: Eukaryota > Metazoa > Chordata > Actinopteri > Myctophiformes > Myctophidae > Nannobrachium > Nannobrachium achirus. Next base: position 5,547,736 of record NC_137822.1, on the reverse strand, counting down.
GGAGAGACATAACATTTTGGGGAAAAACAGGTTTGGGAACCAGCGGGGGCCAAACAAAGAACTCTCTTATTTTTTTCCAGTTTAACCTCTTTCAACCTGGTGTTCCTATTTTGGTTCGACAGTTTGGCCAGTCCTGTCGAATATTCGAATACTTTGAGGTCGAATAATTCGGATACTAAAAATCACTATTCGTGAATGCCCTAGTATGTATTATGTACATTTTCAGGAAATACTTATTGCAGGTTTCATTAAAACCTTTCTTCCTCTCTTCTTCAGGTCTTCGGCACCACTCCAACACTCTGACCAGTGGCAAACGCCACAGCGAGGACTCCGGGGATGGTGTTGGTACCAAACTCCAGAGACAGAGCACCCATTAAACTGGTCAGTTGGAAAGACAATACGACAATACATACCTGCATTACTTACATAGCACTGTAACAAATTGTATTCCCATTTTATATCAAATAAGCATTTCCCCCATTTTCAACCCTGTCTTCATATAATTGGTCCTGGTCATCTTAACCCATTTAGGCCTGAACACATTATGACGCAATATTTTATGCTTTAAATATAAAAAAATTGCAGATATACAAGCTCACAGCGCGGCACAGAGTGCCGCGCTGCGAGCTTGTAGATCTGCTATTTTTGAAAAATCGTGAAAATTAGAATTTTGACCCGATTCTATAAGTGTCTTGAATGCTTCTAAGGTTTTTTGAAAAACCTATGTTTCTATGTGAGCAATCTGGCCAGCCATCGTCAAAGAAAACGTCCTTTTCACTTAACTGGAGCTCATTTAGTCTGTTCTTGAGAGACTACTATGTCAGTGGCTCTCAAACCTTTTCATGTGAAGGACCCCCAAAATGATATTTATTTGGCCACGGACCCCCATCTCAAAATATTTAGTTCCAGGGACCCCCCAGAAGCAAAATTTGAGTTACAAACGTTCGCTTTGAAAATACATAATACACTCAGAATATACACAGACACAGCCTATAGATACTGTGTATAGGTCATTAAATTTTTCTCAAAAGGATTTTTGTTTTTACATTGTGAAATGATTTTAAAAAAATGATTTAAAAAATGTTGGCAAAAAGAGAGGGAAAAGAAATGCTGACATTGACGTGACTCCTTTCTAAATAATAGGACTTGTTATTGCATTGGGTTCCGCCCTCTGTTCAACTGCAGTGAGTTGAGAATGGAAACACTGCCCTCATGTGGATTCTTTCATATCACACTGTAACACTGTTAGTGAACAAAGACTCGGTGGGAACGATTCCTGTCACAATATAGAGCCGTTTAACACTGTTACTGAACAAACACTCTATAGCAATGATTAGTGAACACACATACTGTATGAGTGATTCCTACCTCGAGGCAGCAGCAGCAGTGCAACATGCATGTTGCTTCTCCAACACAGACTGGTGCACTGCACTTCCTGGTGTGTCAGGTGAGTGACTGGGGGAGAATTCCTTGGCTACAGCGCCGTCTATGGATGGGGACCTACTGATAGGTTCTAGAGGCATGCAGTCTACCGCACTTCCAGGGGGTTGGGGGGGGCAGCGGCCTTCGGCCGCTGCCTGGGCTCGCAAGTCCGGCTTGGTGCCGTCCCCCCACCTCGGCGCCTGACTCTGGCTGGAGCTTTACAAAAAAAACAAACAAAAAAAAAAAGCCAGCTGCTGAGCTGAGCTGACCTGCGCAGCGTGCGTGCGTGCGTGCGTTCGTTCAGTGCAATGTGAATGCATGTGACTTAGGTAGATACGTAATAAACATGATTTGGTACAAGCTCAACTAAAAGGAGATCCTAGTAATGTTTTTGGCTTATTTCCACAGGGAAGTCATTCACGAATGAACTAATTATTGATATAGGACTGTCATAGGTATACAGTGTCATTGACAGTACAGTTCACTGGTACAAGCTCAACTAAAAGGTGATCCTAGAAAAGACTAAGTCAGGGGGAAAAAAGGGGGAAACAATTTAATAACTAAAACAATAAAAACAGCCGATCTACAAGGCTGCATGTGGGCTTGTGGATCAGCTGTTTTGGGTAAATGTGGGTTATTTATCTAATGCAGTATTGATCCCTTTATCGAGTGATTGATTGAAGACTTTATGACAAGTTTCATGACAGTACAGTTCACTGGTACAAGCTCAACTAAAAGGAGCTTTATTCGTTTATTGCAGAGGCGTAGCCATGGGTGGGCCTGACTAGGCCTAGGCCCACCCATTTCGTTTTTTGTGCCCACCCAAAAAAAAAAAAAAAAAATTATATATATTTTTTATTTATTTTATTTTATTACATATATTATATTTTTTATAGCATATTAAGTCATTTTGATGATAGTCGCATCCTTACAACAACTAAAATAACATAACATCATCATGTGGACGCTAGTGATATACAGTATAATATATAATGTGCAACAAGCGTCCTTCCCTGCTCGCAGCCAAGCATGTCTAGACTAGTGTGTCATGTAATTCTAATTTAGTCCATTTACTTCCTGTAAGTAGTCGACTTAAAAATAAAACCAATTGCTTATAAATCATCATATTACGGCAGGGTCTTATTTTGAAATCCACCGTTACAGGAAATGCTTAAGCGTGTTGGGCTACTTGTCAAGAGTTGTTGCAGCCTGCACAATGTATACAGGATTCACGTGGATTACTGACACAAGCTTTTTGACTAATCTAAAGTTCATATTCATGATATGAAAACCATGCTCCTGGGACTTAAAACAATACACAGCGTTTGAAAGCAGCAATAGGTGAGTGAGACTGGTTAATTACGTTCTGCTGGCTTGGCTGTTTTTGTTGTGGGAGAGGGAGAAGCGTCAGAGCTCTGATAAAAAGTTGACGGTGCAATTAAACATTTCGGTCTTTTCTCTTCATAGTTGTTTATTTTGTCTTGCACCAGTGACAAGGCTACTGGGTCAGTCTGCAATATCTCTCTGTGATACATTAGCGTTGTGCTCCGTGTGTATAGTCTTATACTAACAGGAGTGTTGTCAATTAAAATAAGCATCTCATGCCTGATCGGCTTCTTTTAAAGGGATTTTTTAAAACCCATTTTTGGACACTACTCCTACAGATTTTGCCCTAAAATCACGCAAATCGCTACGCAGTCAGTATATATTAGGGAGTCTTACTGGTTTAATTATTTATTTATCTATTTATTTATTTACTTCCCGACTATGTTTCCGAGACTGATTATTTATTTATTTATTTCCCGACTGTTTACGAGACTGATTATTTATGTAATTAATTATTTATTTATTTCCGCCCCTGGACTCCGCCCCCCCCCCAGGCGTCTGCCTATCGATCGGCTGGGCTTTAAAGAGCCATAACTCCGCTTTGCAGCGTGCTACCGTCTCCAAACTCGCTGTCTGGCTTCTCGTGTTACTGGTATTAAATAACACATACAAGCTCACGGAAGCTCCATCCAACTTCTGCGCAATGCATTATGGGATGTTGGAAAGTTGTGGATACTAGCAACAGAGTATTTAAATAAATAAATAAATAAATATATAATGAATGAACGAACACATGAATAAATAAATAAATAAAGAAAGTGTGTGTGCATGCATGCATGCGTGCGTAATTACTGCCTCCTCGTTAAGAACCCCACACATTTAGGCAAATTCTTTCTTTCTTTCTTTCTTTCTTTCTTTCCTTCCTTCCTTCCTTCCTTCCTTCCTTCCTTCCTTCCTTCCTTCCTTCCTTCCTTCCTTCCTTCCTTCCTTCCTTCCTTCCTTCCTTCCTTCCTTCTTTCCTTCCTTCCTTCCTTCCTTCCTGTAAATGAGGCCGCATGACAAGCGTTCTCGTCACCGCGCTGACGTGCTAATTACACGCAAATACAAGGGGTGGAGTCGAACTTAACGAGTGGGCGTGTTTTCAACTACAAGCTCACAACGCGTCGCATCAAGACGCGTTGTGAGCTTGTAGATCTGCTATTAACGAGTGGGCGTGGTTTCAACAAGAGGGAGGAGTCTGACTTAACGAGTGAGTTTTGTGGGCGTCGCACGCATTAATTATGTAAATTAAGCCGACTTATGCAAATGGGGGGGGCAGGGCATGGTTTGGAAATGCGTGTGGGCGTGGTTTGCATACATTATGCTCGCATACATTATGCTAATGAGGGCGTTAAGGTGGGTTTTCCAGCGCGTAAAAAATGCAGACGACTGTATGTAAATGAAGGGGAGGAGCTTAGTCGACGTATGCAAATTGGGGGCGGGGCATGGTTTGGAAATGTGTGTGGGTGTGGTTCGCATAAATTATGCTAATGAGGCTGTTAAGTGGCGTTTCCCAGCGCGTAAAAAATGCAGAAGGCCGTATGTAAATGAAGGGGAGGAGCTTAGTCGAAGTATGCAAATTGGGGGCGGGGCGTGGTTTGGAAATGCGTGTGGGCGTGGTTTGCATACATTATGCTCGCATACATTATGCTAATGAGGGTGTTAAGGTAGGTTTCCCAGCGCGTAAAAAATTCAGACGACCGTATGTAAATGAAGGGGAGGAGCTTAGTCGACGTATGCAAATTGGGGGCGGGGCATGGTTTGGAAATGCGTGTGGGCGTGGTTTGCATACATTATGCTCGCATTCATTATGCTAATGAGGGTGTTAAGGTAGGTTTCCCAGCGCGTAAAAAATTCAGACGACCGTATGTAAATGAAGGGGAGGAGCTTAGTCGACGTATGAAAATTGGGGGCGGTGCATGGTTTGGAAATGTGTGTGGGTGTGGTCCGCATAAATTATGCTAATGAGGCTGTTAAGTGGCGTTTCCCAGCGCGTAAAAAATGCAGAAGGCCGTATGTAAATGAAGGGGAGGAGCTTAGTCGAAGTATGCAAATTGGGGGCGGGGCGTGGTTTGGAAATGCGTGTGGGCGTGGTTTGCATACATTATGCTCGCATACATTATGCTAATGAGGGTGTTAAGGTAGGTTTCCCAGCGCGTAAAAAATTCAGACGACCGTATGTAAATGAAGGGGAGGAGCTTAGTCGAAGTATGCAAATTGGGGGCGGGGCATGGTTTGGAAATGCGTTTGGGTGTGGTTCGCATACATTATGCTCGCATACATTATGCTAATGAGGGTGTTAAGGTTCTGTCTGTCTATCTGACGCTATCTACACAGCTTTTTTAGTATTTTGCTTTTGTCATCATGATGATGTCACGATGAGTCACAAGTGAAGTCCAAATATGGACTCCATATTGTGTCAACAGTGGTAACCATGACAACGTGGACTCAGACTCACTCTGACATGCTGAGTAACCATGGCAGTCTGATGTCATAGTAATGACATCATACAGACCTAGACACCATATTTGGGTATGCCTGACACGGAAATCCATATTATGTGCTTTTATGCCCATATATGGATATCTCTGTATCTGTTTGCCTGTGCCACTTTTATGCCCATATATGGAGTTGTCAGGCATGCCCATATATGGAGTTGTCAGGCATGCCCAAATATATAGTCCAGGCCAGTCATGACGTCCGTTCTATGAAGTGATATTAATGACATCTGGATTGGCCACATCTTTGGATTTGTGGGTTTATTTGTAAGCTTTGTCTATAATAGAGGTTATGGCCCGCTACTAGTAAGAAGTAACCTTCTTCTTCTTCTCTGTCCTAACCTATCTCTGTCTGTGGGAGCAGTCATTGACCAGCTGAAATCTACTCCTCTGCATTGGGCTATAAGGTGACGTCGACAATAGAAGTACATGTATTTTTAGGTTCATGCACTTTTAAGGATACACAACACTGATCACCCATTTAGTTTTGTCCTCAGGATTGGCTTAAAAACAAGTAGCAGTAGTTTCATTCTTTTGTCTGGGGTGATGATGGTGGAGGCTGATGGGAACCGCCGTGGTGGTGTCGAGCTAGCCTTCATTCCTGTGACAAAAACTGAACTTTGTTGTTTACACTTTAAGAATTATTTTCCGGAGGAATGAATGACTTTATCAACTGAAGAATTACAAATATAAAGTTGGCTTGGAAAATTTACACTGTAGCTGGTCACGCTGTCTTAGCATGACTAGAAAATATTGTTCCTTCGAAACAATTGTGGGCTCGCTTCAAGCCAGAAAACAATGGCTATAAATGAATTTATCATAATAAAAATGATTTAAACTAGTGAAAACAGCCGATCTACAAGCACACAACGCCTCGCGTGCTTGTAGATCTGCTGTTTTCACTACTTTTGTGCGACGGCCTTGTATGATTTGCGAAATAACGTACAAATATGGAGATATGAGATTTCCACCCGACAACGACGATATACTAGTGTATATGCTCTTATACCACCATTATTACTGGGGTTGGTGGGGGCCAGACAGTAGCCCCCGCGGGCCGCAAATGGCCCACGGGCCGCCTATTGGGGAACCCTGCACTAGAGTAACAAAGTCCTGACAACACTCCTTCATCCTGCTGACGTTATTCTCTATGGAAAACAACATTGGGTCATCTTAAAATCTCATATAAGTCTCATATATGCATTGTGGTCCACAAATAAACAAACTGTCTCTTGTCAGGGAGGTTCAGGCTCTGTATCGTTTACAATAGTCAGTCACTCATATTTGATACAGCCTGTTTCTGGCAAAACTTTAACTAACTCGGCGGCAGTAACGTTAGCGTTTCCTCGCTGTCAGTTGATTCTTCTATATCCGTACGTGTCACAGTGCCGAGATAATTTGTTTATTTTTGGAACGCAGTTCTTATATGACACGGTATGAAAAAAGTCTATGGGAATTTGGGGAAAAAACGGGACCCAGGTAGGATGTGTAAATGACGTCAGACTTCGCTGCTCTATCGGCTGCCTGTACAACAGGATGGGGGTACCACTACAGACAGATAGAAAGAGTCCTCGCTACCAACTGCTTCCAACAGTAAGCCAGTGTATCCCAAACAGCGTCACATTTCTTTTTTGGGTCACATTTCCTTTTTTTAGTTTTTTTTTTTTGCATTATTATTTGAATTGTACATAAATAAATAAAATAAAAATCAAAGAAATTCCATGAATAAATAATAATAATAATAAGTTGTGATCTTGTAGATTTGATATTTTCACTAGTTTGCGTCCTGGAGAGACATAACATTTTGGGGAAAAACAGGTTTGGGAACCAGCGGGGGCCAAACAAAGAACTCTCTTATTTTTTTCCAGTTTAACCTCTTTCAACCTGGTGTTCCTATTTTGGTTCGACAGTTTGGCCAGTCCTGTCGAATATTCGAATACTTTGAGGTCGAATAATTCGGATACTAAAAATCACTATTCGTGAGTGCCCTAGTATGTATTATGTACATTTTCAGGAAATACTTATTGCAGGTTTCATTAAAACCTTTCTTCCTCTCTTCTTCAGGTCTTCGGCACCACTCCAACACTCTGACCAGTGGCAAACGCCACAGCGAGGACTCCGGGGATGGTGTTGGTACCAAACTCCAGAGACAGAGCACCCATTAAACTGGTCAGTTGGAAAGACAATACGACAATACATACCTGCATTACTTACATAGCACTGTAACAAATTGTATTCCCATTTTATATCAAATAAGCATTTCCCCCATTTTCAACCCTGTCTTCATATAATTGGTCCTGGTCATCTTAACCCATTTAGGCCTGAACACATTATGACGCAATATTTTATGCTTTAAATATAAAAAAATTGCAGATATACAAGCTCACAGCGCGGCACAGAGTGCCGCGCTGCGAGCTTGTAGATCTGCTATTTTTGAAAAATCGTGAAAATTAGAATTTTGACCCGATTCTATAAGTGTCTTGAATGCTTCTAAGGTTTTTTGAAAAACCTATGTTTCTATGTGAGCAATCTGGCCAGCCATCGTCAAAGAAAAGGTCCTTTTCACTTAACTGGAGCTCAGTTAGTCTGTTCTTGAGAGACTACTATGTCAGTGGCTCTCAAACCTTTTCATGTGAAGGACCCCCAAAATGATATTTATTTGGCCACGGACCCCCATCTCAAAATATTTAGTTCCAGGGACCCCCCAGAAGCAAAATTTGAGTTACAAACGTTCGCTTTGAAAATACATAATACACTCAGAATATACACAGACACAGCCTATAGATACTGTGTATAGGTCATTAAATTTTTCTCAAAAGGATTTTTGTTTTTACATTGTGAAATGATTTTAAAAAAATGATTTAAAAAATGTTGGCAAAAAGAGAGGGAAAAGAAATGCTGACATTGACGTGACTCCTTTCTAAATAATAGGACTTGTTATTGCATTGGGTTCCGCCCTCTGTTCAACTGCAGTGAGTTGAGAATGGAAACACTGCCCTCATGTGGATTCTTTCATATCACACTGTAACACTGTTAGTGAACAAAGACTCGGTGGGAACGATTCCTGTCACAATATAGAGCCGTTTAACACTGTTACTGAACAAACACTCTATAGCAATGATTAGTGAACACACATACTGTATGAGTGATTCCTACCTCGAGGCAGCAGCAGCAGTGCAACATGCATGTTGCTTTCTCCAACACAGACTGGTGCACTGCACTTCCTGGTGTGTCAGGTGAGTGACTGGGGGAGAATTCCTTGGCTACAGCGCCATCTATGGATGGGGACCTACTGATAGGTTCTAGAGGCATGCAGTCTACCGCACTTCCAGGGGGTTGGGGGGGGCAGCGGCCTTCGGCCGCTGCCTGGGCTCGCAAGTCCGGCTTGGTGCCGTCCCCCCACCTCGGCGCCTGACTCTGGCTGGAGCTTTACAAAAAAAAAAAACCAAAAAAAAAAGCCAGCTGCTGAGCTGAGCTGACCTGCGCAGCGTGCGTGCGTGCGTGCGTTCGTTCAGTGCAATGTGAATGCATGTGACTTAGGAAGATAGATAGATAGATACGTAATAAACATGATTTGGTACAAGCTCAACTAAAAGGAGATCCTAGTAATGTTTTTGGCTTATTTCCACAGGGAAGTCATTCACGAATGAACTAATTATTGATATAGGACTGTCATAGGGATACAGTGTCATTGACAGTACAGTTCACTGGTACAAGCTCAACTAAAAGGTGATCCTAGAAAAGACTAAGTCAGGGGGAAAAAAGGGGGAAACAATTTAATAACTAAAACAATAAAAACAGCCGATCTACAAGGCTGCATGTGGGCTTGTGGATCAGCTGTTTTGGGTAAATGTGGGTTATTTATCTAATGCAGTATTGATCCCTTTATCGAGTGATTGATTGAAGACTTTATGACAAGTTTCATGACAGTACAGTTCACTGGTACAAGCTCAACTAAAAGGAGCTTTATTCGTTTATTGCAGAGGCGTAGCCATGGGTGGGCCTGACTAGGCCTAGGCCCACCCATTTCGTTTTTTGTGCCCACCCAAAAAAAAAAAAAAAAAATTATATATATTTTTTATTTATTTTATTTTATTACATATATTATATTTTTTATAGCATATTAAGTCATTTTGATGATAGTCGCATCCTTACAACAACTAAAATAACATAACATCATCATGTGGACGCTAGTGATATACAGTATAATATATAATGTGCAACAAGCGTCCTTCCCTGCTCGCAGCCAAGCATGTCTAGACTAGTGTGTCATGTAATTCTAATTTAGTCCATTTACTTCCTGTAAGTAGTCGACTTAAAAATAAAACCAATTGCTTATAAATCATCATATTACGGCAGGGTCTTATTTTGAAATCCACCGTTACAGGAAATGCTTAAGCGTGTTGGGCTACTTGTCAAGAGTTGTTGCAGCCTGCACAATGTATACAGGATTCACGTGGATTACTGACACAAGCTTTTTGACTAATCTAAAGTTCATATTCATGATATGAAAACCATGCTCCTGGGACTTAAAACAATACACAGCGTTTGAAAGCAGCAATAGGTGAGTGAGACTGGTTAATTACGTTCTGCTGGCTTGGCTGTTTTTGTTGTGGGAGAGGGAGAAGCGTCAGAGCTCTGATAAAAAGTTGACGGTGCAATTAAACATTTCGGTCTTTTCTCTTCATAGTTGTTTATTTTGTCTTGCACCAGTGACAAGGCTACTGGGTCAGTCTGCAATATCTCTCTGTGATACATTAGCGTTGTGCTCCGTGTGTATAGTCTTATACTAACAGGAGTGTTGTCAATTAAAATAAGCATCTCATGCCTGATCGGCTTCTTTTAAAGGGATTTTTTAAAACCCATTTTTGGACACTACTCCTACAGATTTTGCCCTAAAATCACGCAAATCGCTACGCAGTCAGTATATATTAGGGAGTCTTACTGGTTTAATTATTTATTTATCTATTTATTTATTTACTTCCCGACTATGTTTCCGAGACTGATTATTTATTTATTTATTTCCCGACTGTTTACGAGACTGATTATTTATGTAATTAATTATTTATTTATTTCCGCCCCTGGACTCCGCCCCCCCCCCCCAGGCGTCTGCCTATCGATCGGCTGGGCTTTAAAGAGCCATAACTCCGCTTTGCAGCGTGCTACCGTCTCCAAACTCGCTGTCTGGCTTCTCGTGTTACTGGTATTAAATAACACATACAAGCTCACGGAAGCTCCATCCAACTTCTGCGCAATGCATTATGGGATGTTGGAAAGTTGTGGATACTAGCAACAGAGTATTTAAATAAATAAATAAATAAATATATAATGAATGAACGAACACATGAATAAATAAATAAATAAAGAAAGTGTGTGTGCATGCATGCATGCGTGCGTAATTACTGCCTCCTCGTTAAGAACCCCACACATTTAGGCAAATTCTTTCTTTCTTTCTTTCTTTCCTTCCTTCCTTCCTTCCTTCCTTCCTTCCTTCCTTCCTGTAAATGAGGCCGCATGACAAGCGTTCTCGTCACCGCGCTGACGTGCTAATTACACGCAAATACAAGGGGTGGAGTCGAACTTAACGAGTGGGCGTGTTTTCAACTACAAGCTCACAACGCGTCGCATCAAGACGCGTTGTGAGCTTGTAGATCTGCTATTAACGAGTGGGCGTGGTTTCAACAAGAGGGAGGAGTCTGACTTAACGAGTGAGTTTTGTGGGCGTCGCACGCATTAATTATGTAAATTAAGCCGACTTATGCAAATGGGGGGGGCAGGGCATGGTTTGGAAATGCGTGTGGGCGTGGTTTGCATACATTATGCTCGCATACATTATGCTAATGAGGGCGTTAAGGTGGGTTTTCCAGCGCGTAAAAAATGCAGACGACCGTATGTAAATGAAGGGGAGGAGCTTAGTCGACGTATGCAAATTGGGGGCGGGGCATGGTTTGGAAATGTGTGTGGGTGTGGTCCGCATAAATTATGCTAATGAGGCTGTTAAGTGGCGTTTCCCAGCGCGTAAAAAATGCAGACGGCCGTATGTAAATGAAGGGGAGGAGCTTAGTCGAAGTATGCAAATTGGGGGCGGGGCATGGTTTGGAAATGCGTGTGGGCGTGGTTTGCATACATTATGCTCGGCTCGGATACATTATGCTAATGAGGGTGTTAAGGTAGGTTTCCCAGCGCGTAAAAAATTCAGACGACCGTATGTAAATGAAGGGGAGGAGCTTAGTCGAAGTATGCAAATTGGGGGCGGGGCATGGTTTGGAAATGCGTTTGGGTGTGGTTCGCATACATTATGCTCGCATACATTATGCTAATGAGGGTGTTAAGGTTCTGTCTGTCTATCTGACGCTATCTACACAGCTTTTTTAGTATTTTGCTTTTGTCATCATGATGATGTCACGATGAGTCACAAGTGAAGTCCAAATATGGACTCCATATTGTGTCAACAGTGGTAACCATGACAACGTGGACTCAGACTCACTCTGACATGCTGAGTAACCATGGCAGTCTGATGTCATAGTAATGACATCATACAGACCTAGACACCATATTTGGGTATGCCTGACACGGAAATCCATATTATGTGCTTTTATGCCCATATATGGATATCTCTGTATCTGTTTGCCTGTGCCACTTTTATGCCCATATATGGAGTTGTCAGGCATGCCCATATATGGAGTTGTCAGGCATGCCCAAATATATAGTCCAGGCCAGTCATGACGTCCGTTCTATGAAGTGATATTAATGACATCTGGATTGGCCACATCTTTGGATTTGTGGGTTTATTTTGAAGCTTTGTCTATAATCGAGGTTATGGCCCGCTACTAGTAAGAAGTAACCTTCTTCTTCTTCTCTGTCCTAACCTATCTCTGTCTGTGGGAGCAGTCATTGACCAGCTGAAATCTACTCCTCTGCATTGGGCTATAAGGTGACGTCGACAATAGAAGTACATGTATTTTTAGGTTCATGCACTTTTAAGGATACACAACACTGATCACCCATTTAGTTTTGTCCTCAGGATTGGCTTAAAAACAAGTAGCAGTAGTTTCATTCTTTTGTCTGGGGTGATGATGGTGGAGGCTGATGGGAACCGCCGTGGTGGTGTCGAGCTAGCCTTCATTCCTGTGACAAAAACTGAACTTTGTTGTTTACACTTTAAGAATTATTTTCCGGAGGAATGAATGACTTTATCAACTGAAGAATTACAAATATAAAGTTGGCTTGGAAAATTTACACTGTAGCTGGTCACGCTATCTTAGCATAACTAGAAAATATTGTTCCTTCGAAACAATTGTGGGCTCGCTTCAAGCCAGAAAACAATGGCTATAAAAGTACAAAATGTCAAGATCGCAGGTAGTGCTCTCTTTGACGTTACTGATGTCAAAGATTGGTCCATTTTGTTCCAAAAATGTGTTGTGCAAAAGTTGACCCGCTGGTGGCGCTATAACAGGCCAATGTAAGAAGGGTGATATCTGTTCCTTGACCTATTGGGAATGTGCTTGCAAGATTTCACGCACATTGCAGGCTGTGTTCATGATTTGAGGTGTTTTTGGCTTTGGCCACTTTATCGCTGCTTGCAGCTATATTCATTATTATTATTTTTTGTGTGTGTGTGCACTTCATAGGCATATTAGATAAAGGTCCTTATACCCAGGGGGCAAAGGAAGGTGTGCTGCATTTGCCCCGACATAAAAGGTTGTCCACCAGAAATATTATCTATGACCCAGTAGGATCACAACCTATATGGACAACCCGGTCAATTTGTAAGTACTTGAGTAAATGTACTTGGTTACTTTACACCACTGTCGATACTCTGCTCCTCCAGGCTTTAGTGTCGGAAGTGTCCTTGAGCAAGGCAGCAGAGCACAAATTCCAGGTCCGTGCATATAGGCTGCAGCTGGGGTCTTCAACGATTCATGTTAATGTATGTTTTCAGATATTTAACCGAACCGTCAATACTTAATAAACTTGACCTTTCACTCTGTACTTAGTCTGCTCTTTTACCCCTCTTTGCCGAAAATAGACGATCTACAAGCTGCGAGGCGTTGTGAGCTTGTAGATCTGCTATGTTTGGCTAAAGTTCTCAGATTATGGACGCTAGGGTTCAAGTGGTTAATATAAGAAAAGGGGGGAAAAAAACAAGTTCCTATCACACAAAGATTTGGAGGACCCCCTGTAGTAACTCTGAGGGGTCCCGGACCTCCATTTGAAGACCCCTGGGCAGGGCTACAGTACTGTAGATCAACAACAACAACAACTAATCAGGACAAACGTAGGAATATTATCATTTAGTGCAATAAAAGTTCTTTAATCTTAACGCAACATTACAACTGATATCATACATTAACAATTGAACAGCAGCAGCTCAACTCAACCTGTCTAGATACATTTGTCATTTAGTTTCCATTTTAATGCAAATTCTAAATGGGGGGAAACGAGGAGAACCCACAAAGATAAGGCAACAGATACTTTAAGACACCGGAAAATCTAATAATGTTGGCATCCTCAATAAATATGTTGTGTCAATTGTTGTGGAATCTGTATTTGAACGGCTACGATCGGACCCCGACTCCACTTTTCCCACACTCAAGGCTGTGATGTCAGGAGTGGAATAAGTCCACGCCTGGTAAACTCACCCAAAATCCCTGTAAACAAATACAATGATACTCATATCATCAATATACATTTAATTTAACATTTAACAGTAAAAAAAGAGGAAGAAAAATAAAAGTTCCAGAACACCTTAAAAATAAAAGGTAGTTTTGAATGCTAGACATTTACAATGTATATATCGTCGCTGTCGGGTGAAAACCTTGTCTGATTTAAACTAGTGAAAACAGCCGATCTACAAGCACACAACGCCTCGTACCGCGAGGCGTTGTGTGCTTGTAGATCTGCTGTCTTCACTTGTGCGGCGGCCTTTTACGATGAAGCAGGGCTTTACTTTGCGAAAGAACATACAAATTTGAAACTTGGAGATATGAGGTTTCCACCCGACACCGACGATATAATAGGCCCATATGATAAGTACTGTCAATACAGTATGTACACCTAGCATCGTCCTCCACTCACAATGTCATGATTATTCTTTTCAGGACTTCATTCATTTCCATATAATTGTATATTCAAAGAAAGGAAAGCAACTGATATAGAGAGTATGCGTGTGACATCATCATCATACCCGGAAGTTATGCGGGAAAGCTTACTGAGTGGCAAAAAAAACGACTTTCTGGCCTTGACACTGACAGCCCATACATCCAAACAGAAAAGTGATTGCATTAAACAACGTTAAATGACTTTAAACTCACTTTGCCACTCGATTTGCCACTCCCTCTATGCATGCGCATACCTCTATTGTTGTCTAGATATGTCGTAGTAAGATCTTATCTGTTGCCCTATCTACAAGAGGTCCTCAAAACCAGTGGTTCTCAACCTGTGGTCATGATTTGGTGGTGGGGGCAGATGACATTAAAGTGACAATTTAAGGACTTTTAAGACCTTTTTAATAAAAAGAAAAGGGAAAAAAAAGAAAGAAGACCATTATGGCACCAAAGGTAATCAACAAACTATGCTATAAAAACTGGCAAAACATTGGCCAATAATTATTTGCAAATAATATAAGAAAGAGGCAAAACGTTTCAAAATAGCTACATTATGAGCTTGTAAATCAACTATTTTCACAATATTTATCTGTTGTAATGCCTCAACTCCTACAATTCCAAGTGCTTGTTAGGGTTGGGGGGTCCCAGGTTCAAAAATGATTATTTTAGGAGGGTCACGGCCTGAAAAGGTTGAGAACCACTACAGTAAACAATACAGCAAGAAACACATGCAAGACTGGGACTAATGGGTGGCAGAGGCAGACAGGATGTATTTATACCTACTATTGTTGATTAATAACTTAGCTGGGCACAAAAACGTTCTTTGGGAGAAAGGAAAACATGAAAAGGAGCAAATGTACCTTTTCTATAAAGTCAGAGACTTAAGGCTTGGCATGCTTGGTTGCATAAAAACACAAACGTTTTATGTCTAGTCTGCAACTAAAGGATTCCAGAACCACCTTCAGTGCAGGGACCAGGGTTCGATTTGCTGGGGGGGAGGGCGGGGGGGGAGTCCATGCATGCTTTGTTCAGACTGAATTAAATATGTGCATTTTCTTTTGGTAAATGTAAACTGCCTGGATATGTTTAATATTATGTTTAGCAGTATCAGGATTGAACAATTTAACTAAAAGTGTATTTTAATCAGATGAACCTAGCCTGGAAACCTAGCAAACTTTTTGAAGAAAATTGCCCTGGCAGATTTGGTCTGTCACCACTCGGTTGTGATTGGATTTCACTCCTTCTGAAGTAATGATGGACCAATCAGGGACCAGTATGCAAATATGGGGCGGGTTTATCACCAGAGGCATTTTTTTTTAATCCCCCTTGGAAATGCAGGTTCCAAACAGAGATTCCAGACTATACACATTGATATTAGTCTGGACATGGCAGGCTAACATTAACCACATGTATATTTGAGACAAATGTTTCGAGGAAATTTGTCTTTCTTGTTTCTTTCTTTTTGTCTTTTCTTTTCTTATTTTACAAATCGAACCCTGATAAAGTGTGCTTATTTATTTAGTGTTTCTTAACACTGGAACTCCGATAGTCTCACAGTCTCTACACAGTTTATCATGAAAGCTAACGTTTTGTCAAAGAAGAACTGATATGGGTGAAATGCAGTGTTGGGGTTCTATTAACAGCTGACATGAGAGGGGGGGGGATATACATACAATCACAGTTGTTTTGTTCATGCAAAAACATCCGCCGCACGGAGTTTCCACTGACTCCTCTTCAAAATGTTCATATCCTAGTAACTGTTCTACATATAATGTTCCAGAGAGAAATACAATATCAAGTATTCAACCGCCTCCATCTCGGGGGTTAAGATTAGTCACTTAATAAAGGTAGTTCACATGTTGAATGTTATACGGTAAAACTGTACAAATGAAGGGTACGAACGCAAAACTCCTCCTCGCGAGCAACGGCACCCTCTCACGAAGCGCTAATGGCTGTTTGAAAAATCGTTCAGGGTACTGTAGGTATTTTATTTTTACCCTATAAAAATGTCTTAAAAAACAATTTACCTATGTACTTCTCTCTTTGAGCGTCAACCACATGTGAGTAAATACATCAAACAGTTACGGTAACCTCGTAAATACAGCCTACAGGAAGGTGGAGGAGCTGAGAAAGTCAGCCCCTGATTTTAGGAATGGACCAGATGGAACACATTTAGCACTAGAGTAACGAAGTACTGACAACACTCCTTCATCCTGCGGACTTTTTTCTCTATGGAAAACAACATTGGGTCATCTTAAAATCTCATATAAGTCTCATATATGCATTGTGGTCCACAAATAAACAAACTGTCTCTTGTCAGGGAGGTTCAGGCTCTGTATCGTTTACAATAGTCAGTCACTCATATTTGATACAGCCTGTTTCTGGCAAAACTTTAACTAACTCGGCGGCAGTAACGTTAGCGTTTCCTCGCCGTCAGTTGATTCTTCTATATCCGTACGAGTCACAGTGCCGAGATAATTTGTTTATTTTTGGAACGCAGTTCTTATATGACACGATATGAAAAAGGTCTATGGGAATTTGGGAAAAAACGGGACCCAGGTAGGATGTGTAAATGACGTCAGACTTCGGTGCTCTATCGGCTGCCTGTACAACAGGATGGGGGTACCACTACAGACAGATAGAAAGAGTCCTTTTTGGGTCACATTTCCTTTTTTTTTTTTTTTTTTTTTTTTGCATTATTATTTGAATTGTACATAAATAAATAAAATAAAAATCAAAGAAATTCCATGAATAAATAATAATAATAATAATAAATAAGTTGTGATCTTGTAGATTTGCTATTTCCGCTAGTTTGCGTCCTGGAGAGACATAACATTTTGGGGAAAAACAGGTTTGGGAACCAGTGGGGGACAAACAAAGAACTCCCTTATTTTTTTTCCAGTTTAACCTCTTTCAACCTGGTGTTCCTATTTTGGGCATGTCATTATTATCGACATTTAAAAAAAAAATCATAAATAAACCTAAAATGACAAATTATATATTGGTCAAATTGTAAAATATTAGCGGCTGAAATTGTGAAAATAGACGATCTACATGCACACGCGAGGCGTTGTGAGCATGTAGATCTGCTAGTTTTCTGAGAAAAAACATAGGGAGGCAATAGGGACAAAGACAAGAGGCTACGGCTATTTTGGAGTCCTTGGCATGAATACGGTACATCTGAGCTCCCCTGTCCTAAGCGGTACTCCCATCATGGCCAGGCATTCCAGTTCATATTTTAACATGTTTCATTGTTGTATGGGAAACTCTAGTTTGTGCAATACTATACAAAGTATACAGTATCTCCAAGTGTGTGTGTGTGTGTGTGTGTGTGTGTGTGTGTGTGTGTGTGTGTGTGTGTGTGTGTGTGTCTAAAGTGCACGAGGTCTCTTAGGGTTAATCTGTTTGCTGGCCTGCTCCTCTTCCTGAAGCGTAGAACGGAAGGACTTGACTTTATCTGAAAGATAAAATGACAGGATGTCACATTAAGTACAACACCCAATGAAGGATGACATACAGTATATGCACAGTATCCTCCATGCTTTCATCTAGAGCAGGGGTGGGCAACTTTGATGATGGCGAGGGCCACTATATTTTCACCTTCACTCCAGAGGGCCACATTTGTCATTCTAGTATTGCATCCAATAGAAGCAAAAATAGCAGATCTACAAGCTCAAAACACATCGCGCTGCGATGCGTTTTGAGCTTGTAGATCGGCTATTTTTGCTTCTTTTGAATTGGAATCCTGAATTATTTTTTGTTATTTCTTAATTGGAATCCTGAAATATAACATTTTGATTTAATTTCAAACGCATTTAGTTATATACTCATGTTAACTTTATGAACCTATACAAATACATTGGTCATACTAGTCATTAAGCTACTAATATAGACTGACGGAATTAAAGCAGGTCAAGTTTGGAATTGTAACAGCTGAAATCAATAATTATCAGTATTCTGGTATTAACCTGAGGGCCGCATTAAGTGAAGGTGGGGGCCGCCAGTTGCCCATGTATGATCTAGAGCAACAACCTTTTTCATGTCAAGGTCCATTATTTAATCGGCATTTGAGCCACGGACCACCATTTGATGAGATTTTAGCCTCTCAGACCCAAAGCGTTGAATATGTTGTTATCGTTCAATACGATTTTGTCCACAATTCCCACATGCTGTATTGATGTGGTACCATACTGTATAGTCGGAGGCCTTAGGGTTTTTTCTCCGCGCTAATCAGTCTAAAAGCGCCAGATTCTGCACAGATGTAGCCCAGGGCATGCTCTAATGATTTAGCTAGGGCGCCCGAGTCGATCAAGTTGGGCTCCCATCGACTTTCTATACAGGAGGAAAATACCCAGAAAAGATTTTTTTCTCTGGGTATTTAAATAGGATGTGAGGGGTCTAACTAGGGGTTTGTCATGATGCTGCAAGCATTTGTTTTGCACAAAAAACGTTCATTGGGCTCTAGAAAAAAAAATGTTTTTCTGGGTATTTTCCTCCTGTATAGAAAGTCGATGGGAGCCCAACTTCATTTGGCCGCTGTAGCGACCCCGAAGGTCGCAAACCCGGGCGCCCTAGCTAAATCATTAGAGCATGCCCTGGGCTACATCTGTGCAAAATCTGGCGCTTTTAGACTGATCAGCGCAAAATTACCATTCTATCTCCCTAAGGCCTCCGACTAATAGGAGAGATAACAGGTAAACGTTTGATCAAAATAACAATTCTTCTACATTCTCTAATTGTATAGACTTCTTGTAAATTCAGTTATGCAGATGTTTAAGTAATGCAGACGTTCAATAATAATTAAACTCTTGAGAAAAATAAACTTAGGGCACCTTTAACGCAGAGGATTCTTACAGTGTGTCTCCTTACCTCTAAGCTCTGTAAGGATGTCTATCTTTTGGTCGAGGATTTGCTCCAGCTGAGTAGCGTACGTCTCCACATCGTAGTCCACCTCCTCTGTCATTTCCAGAAGCACCTTCTCATCCTCCAACCAGCGGATCGACTCCTGGAAAGGAAAGGACACACGGCGTGTTGTTTATTTTCATGCCAGTTTAGGCTTAGTCGGGGACCCAGTCACCCAAAATGTGATATCATGCCGTACTTTTTATTTCTCTTTCATCTATTAGTTTGGTCATTGAGGTCCAAAACTGTGAAAAGTGATGAGTCATCACTTTTCACAGTTTTGTAGGGCCGTCTTTTGGCCGAAGGAATGTTTTTCATGCAAAACAAATGCTTGCAAAGGATTCAGAATCACGAAGAACCCCTGGTTTGACCCCTCACATGCTACATAGAGCAGATTTCTCTCTTTTTTTAAATATTTTTCTTTTGCTGTATAGTGAAGTCAATGGGACAGTGAATATACAAATGGCCATAACTGTTTTTCACGATGTTTCCGGCAGAGCAGGCCTCTCATTCTGTGGACCTAACAAATAGATAAAACAGAAATAAAAAGTACGGCATGACATCACAGGTTCAACACTATTCCTTGAGCTTTTGGGCTTGTGGGTCCCTGACCAGCTGTATTATTAACCATTTAGACCCCAGCATCCGTATTTTGGGGGAAACCTTCACTGAAAATAGCCAAGCTTTTTTCCCCCGGTTATTTTCACTGAGGCAGCAGTGGCTCAGGAGGTAGAGGAGCCGTCTTGGAATCAGAAGGTTCCAGGTTAGATTCCCGTCTCATCCTGGCTATAAGTGTCAAAGAGTCCTTGAGCAAGATACTGAACCCCCAACTGCTCCCGATGAGCAGGTTAGTGACTTGCATGGTTTCCTCCCCCACGCAGAAATTTCTACTGCAGGGTTCACCAATTAGTTTTCCCCAAGGGCCGAATTATGTCTAGGGTACCAAGCCGAGGGCCACAACATTGCAGGGGGCGACGGTGGTGTTCCCGCTACTCCAGCGACAGTTCAGATATCGTCGTTGTCGGGTGAAAATCTTGTATGTCCAAAACCGTTCGTTTTGCATTTAGCATTTAAAAATATATTTTAACTGGTGAAAACAGCCGATCTGCAAGCACACAACGCCTCGCACCGCGAGGCGTTGTGTGCTTGTAGATCTGCTGTTTTCACTCCTTTTGTGTGACGGCCTTGTATGATTTGCCAAAGAACATTTGGAGAACATTTGGAGATACAAGATTTCCACCCACCAACGACAATATACTAGTGTTTGTTGCTGCTCTTATAACACCATTATTACTGGGGTTGGTGTGGGCCAGACAGTAGGGCCGCCTATTGGGGAACCCTGTTCTTCTGTTTTATTTGAGTGTTTTCATGAGTGTGGTATCTCCTGGTACCTGGAACACTGCCCTGTGGTCCTCCAGAACCTGCTCTTCCATTTCCACCAGCTGAGAGACCGCTTCATGGAAGCTAAACAGCTGTGGAGAAACCTCCTCCTCCTGTGGAAAGAGTGCATTGTTTGTCACATCACCTGCAATGCTTTGTGAGCTTGTAGATCTGCTATTTATAACAGTAGATCTGCAAAACAAATTAAGTTCCAACTAAGTTACAATCAGCTTTAAAGCTGTATCATGTCACTTTTGTTTGTGAATACGTCTATTGATTTTTTACGATCAGTATCTGGTAGAGTATGTTCTACAATTGGGAAGGTTGTATTTGTTCTCCCTTCTATTCTATTGAGATGTTTAGGTTAAACATCATGACCTTTGGACACAATCCTATTTCCGGTTTGACCACAATTTCTACACAAAGCAAGCGGGCTGGGTCTATTAAATCAGTGATAAAAAAAAAAGAAAATCTTGTGAAGGAACTCTGGGGGTAGAACCGGAAACTTGCGCAGTGACAGTACACAGCTTTAAGTGTAATTTGTGGAATGAATTGCAGCTTAGTTTTATTAGGCATCCTTACGTTTGAAATCGTATCGATGATGCGTCTTCAAACACACATCGATGTGTGTAATTCAGGATATGCATACAGTACAACATAAAATGTATAGTTGTGTGTGCCTGCCTGTGTCAGTGCATGTGTGCGTGCGTGCGTGCGCGCGTGCTTGCTTGTGCATGCGTGCCAGTGTTGATTTTGTCGACTATAACTATGACGGATATATTCCGTCAACTATCTTTTTTCACTGACAAAACTAAATACAAACTAAATAAAACTATGATGACTAAAACTAAGACTAAGTATATTGCCAATTTCGTCAATAAATAAAAACTACACTAAGGAGGGACGAGTGGAGAAGATGTGCAGTAGAACTAAAAGACAAGTCATTTTATGTTTGGTTTGCGCTCGGGTGTTGCGCTCTGGAAATAGCAGATATACAAGCTCACAAGCACGTGTGTGCGTGTGTGTTAAGGATGGGACGATAAGCGAAATTATCATTTATCGTGAAAAAAAAAAAGAAATCATGGAGATTTCATTTATCGTGAAATCGTCCTCCATCATGCACTGGGATCAATTCACCTTTTATTTGCCGAGCTGCATATCCGGTACCATTTAAACCCTCTATTGGTAAAATGTACTTATAATATATAGTCTTTTATAATATAGTCTTTTTTCCACTCTCTACCAAATCTCTTTGCCAAAAAAGTGCCAATCTACAAGCTCACAACGTGTTCCGCCTCCAGGATAATGGATGTTGGGGAAATTATTGCGATAATATCGTAAAACGCGATTTCTTTGGTCAATAATTGTGATATGACATTTTCATATCGTTCCATCCTCCTGTGTGTGTGTGTGTGTGTGTGTGTGTGTGTGTGTGTGTGCGTGCGTGCACGCCTTACATTCTGTTCACAGAGCAGTTTGAGATCGTCTCTCTGCGGGGAGCTCCCCACCCCCCACTGGGCCTCCAACACCTCCAGCTGGCTGAGGTTGTGCGCCACCTGGTGGCTGGACTCCATCAGCGGAGGCTCCATGTCATGCTCCATCACCCTGAAAAACACACACAAGCGCTAAGTACATGTGTTCTCACTACAACTATGACTGCATGTACACTATACTGTATACAGTATAGGCCTGCATGACTGCAGTTCACTCAGTCAGACAACTCTTGTATTGAATATATTTATTGCGACCGTAGGGGAGCATTAGTATGGAAACCTGTGTGTGTGTGTGACTTGAAAAGTTAAGTCAAAATAGGAAAAATATCTGGTACTCCCTACAGTCGCTACTCGAAACTTGTTGTTGGGCATAATATAAAGAAAGCTTACATTCATTACCTGTAAGCAGAATTATAATAAACTACACCGCTCATGTCTCTACCTGTATGCAGCCTTATACCTTAATATTATGATGTCACCCTTTGTCCCTCTCTGATTGGCAACAGGCATACATTGCCTGTGGCCCGTGATTGGCTACACGCGTAAACACAGACAGACAGACAGACAGACAGACAGACAGACAGAGATTTGGCTATTTCATAGATAGATAGATAAGATAGATACCGTTGTTCCCTATTGAGCTTGGCACATTTCCTGGGGCAAGCCGCCCAGATCACAGATGTCACACGTGCCTTCTTATTTTTTCACTCAAAAAGCACCTGCAATGTAGTGCATTTGAAACTACATTGCAGTGCACATCATGGGGTGATCACTGCTTTATTTCATTGCTGAGTGAGGTCAGCAGAAAAAAGTGGCGTGAGTGAGATGAAAAATTTGAAAATGTGCCAATCTCAACAGGAAACAACGATAGATAGATGGGGGTGGCGGTGGGAGCCAAAAAACAAAGCAGCAGCAGCAGAGCAGCAAGATGGCAGAGCAGCAGTGAGAAGAATGAGCTGTGAGCAGGGAGGTTTAAATAGCCCCGCCCATATCAGATGGAGAGAGCATGTGACTGATCAACTGATCAGGAATTGGCGCTCCTTTGAGTTGTCTGGCTGAACTAGCTCTGCAGGCGCCGCATCATTCCCCACCTTTTCCAGAAGGTGGTTTTTGGTTTTGGAAGGTGGTTTGCTGATCGTCTGCTGGAAACCTCATAATGTCCGACCAAGACTGTAACTTTTTAGGATTCACATTTAAAAGTACTTTTGATGATTTTTAAGCTGTAGTATGATAATTTAAGAATAAGAAGAAAAAGAGTTTTCTGCCCGACAACAACGTGTTCCGGTTCAGTGTCCCGTACATAAATGCATCGTCTGTGTTTCCCCGTTCAAATCTTCCGCCAAGCCAATGAAACAAAACTATAGCGACATTCCAAGACTTCGACACTCGCTCACTGCACTTACAGTATGTCCTCGCATATTTGGGACACTGAACCTGGAGACAGGAAGCGGTTATGCCACCTTCTGGTACCCTGGTGCTACAGTTATGCACAGAGCCTGTTGCTGGGGAAACTGATAAACACCTTGGGCATGCTATTTTGCCCTAATTTGGGCATGTCAGTATGGGCAAAAAAATCCCTATTTCATACTTTGGCTATCTTCGACAAATTTGAAAAAAAGAAAAAGAATACAAGAAAATATCTTAGCCTATAATGACTTGCCCAAAATAGGATTTCATGTGGTTCATAATGTTTACTCCATCGTACTCCAGTGTATAGTGTGGCAAAAATAGCAGATCTGCTATTTCCACTGTGCAACACTGTAGTATGATGAAACATGCAACTTAAGCGCTTAAGCAATTAATGCCATGCAATGTACAGCAACCTTAAAGTAGAAGGTTAATTTGCATGCCAAAATAAGTAACTCATAAAACATGCGCATCGGCATAAACAATTGAGATAAACGAAAAGCTCCATGCAGCAATGAACTCAATTTAATCATTCACAAATAATCACTAATTATGTAGGCAGAAAGTACAGGCTCTTAACCACCCGAACCCTAGCATTGCTATTAGACTGGGGCGAAACATTGGGTTTCACAAGCAGTTTTTTGCTGTTTTCATCCTAACCCTAGAATTACAGTATATATAGCAGCGGTTCTCAAAGTGGATTCCAGGGACTTGGTGGGCTCCTTTATAGGGGCCTAAATTGACCCATACAAGTCTGTAACTCTGACAGTAGTACAAATGCACACTGTCAGAGTTAAGAGGAGAACTTGAAATGTATACGTTTGAGAACCACTGGTATATAGGGTTCAAGTGGTTAAAAAGGTAAGATAAAAGAATAAGAAAGGAAGCATGTTGTGGGGTGGACGAGACCTGGTGGGGTAGGTTGGAAAGTCATCGTACTCATAGGTAGGAGAGAGGTCCGAGCGAACCCCTCCACCGCTCTGGGTGAAGGGAATGTCTGAGGGACTTATCCCAAACTCCTTCACCCTACACACACGCACACGCACACACACACACACACACGCACACGCACACACGCACACACGCACAAACACACAAACGTTAAATAAATACGTTAATTATTATTTTCAGTTTTGTACTGATGTAGTACAACAATAAAACAAATTGATCATAGACAGTTCTGTTCCAATAAGTTGGAACCAGTGTAGACAATAGAAAGTCTTTTTGGTGTTATCCTTGACATGTTGCTGTTTGTTTTTGACTAATAAAGTAATCAATCAATCAATCAATCATTATCATTCAGATTAGCTAGAGAAAGTACCCTTTTGTGAGAAGAAACCCTGAAATAAAACAATGTCTGCACTACAGTGTGGCTTAGAATATAAAGACTGCTATCTTTAGGTTTTTGTAAATGGCAAAGGATCACATTTTCGGCCCATTTTCAACTACTGTACCTCACGAATGACTTACCTGTTGGCATATCTCAGCGTATTTAATGTGTTTTCACAAGACGCCATCCCAGGAGAGATCGTAGCGATCTGTGGGGATACATGTCACAGTTACTCATCTTTCTATTCAGATCCAACTCAGCTGGATGTCCAAAATGGAGTGTACAAATAGAACAGAGTTAAATTAACACTGATTTTACAATCGAAATTTGGGTCCCAGAGATAGAAATGCCATAGGCCTAATGCGTGTCAAACTGGGCGTCCTTGAAATGAAAATGGTTGGGAATCACAGCTAGAGCCGTAAAAATCTTCTCTTATGGGGGTCCCTGGCATGTCTTTTCAAACGGGGGTCCAGCGGGCTAATAAGAGTCAATTTGGGGGTCCTTGACGTGAAAAAGTTTGAGAACCACTGTTTTAGAATATCGGTTCTCTCTCTCTATTTAGGGTCACAATGAGAAATGAAATGACAATAGTGGTCATGTAGTAAAACTGTCAGTGTGTTAGAGTGGCGTTACCATGCATGTTCTGGAGTTCTCTCCGATGAAGGAGTCCCTCAGCACCTGGGTCAGCTTGCTGGCTCTGAAGGGAGTGTGTGGTTTGTTCCGCCCCAACGCCCGAATGCACTCCTAACAGAGGTGGAGAAAGTACCCACATTTCTTTCTTACTAAGGACAGAACGCAGCACCCGCTATACAGTCGATACAACCTTTTACAATCAGCTCAACTGTACACAGTACCATCGCTGTAGGCTAGGGCTTCGATATCATTTGTCCCCACAAGTATAGGACTTCTGAACAAACAGGACAAATCTCAGTTCCATGCATAAAATGTGATATGTGATGCCTCTCTAACCATGACCGTTAGCCTATCTATTTTTGTTTGTATCGTGTTGTCAATGAATTGAACCTGGCTTTTATTTTCGTCGTGAGACAA
Source organism: Nannobrachium achirus (assembly GCF_963921795.1). NCBI lineage: Eukaryota > Metazoa > Chordata > Actinopteri > Myctophiformes > Myctophidae > Nannobrachium > Nannobrachium achirus. Next base: position 5,521,782 of record NC_137822.1, on the reverse strand, counting down.
CAAATTCTGAACAGAACTGGTATCTTTTTTTTAGGTTTAGGGACCGTTAGGGTTAGGGGTATTACAGCTTTTTTTGAGCGGTGCAAACCGCTCCTGTAAGTGGCTGTGCGTTTGTCCGTAGCCTTTTTCCTCAGCGTTTTGCTATAGTAAAATGTGTGTGCGTAGCATCATGTTTGTCTAGTGATGTCATATGTCGTATGTCTGTAGCCTTTTTCCTCAGCGTTTTGCCATAGTAAAATGTGTGTACGTAGCATCATGTTTGTCTAGTGATGTCATATGTCGTGTGTCTGTAGCCTTTTTCATCAGCGTTTTGCTATAGCAAAACGTGTGTGTGTAGCACGTAAACCGCTCCATAGAGTGGCTGTGCGTGTGTCTGTAGCCTTTTTCCTCAGCGTTTTGTCATAGCAAAATGTGTGTACGTAGCATCATGTTTGTCTAGTGATGTCATATGTCGTATGTCTGTAGCCTTTTTCCTCAGCATTTTGCCATAGCAAAACGTGTGTGTGTAGCATAGCCTGTACATCCTAGACTCAAATCCTAGTCTGAAGATGTTATGCAAGCACGACCACCGCTCACTTCACATTGGGTGTGATTTTTTACAGATGGGGCCAGAAACATGAACGCGCATCTAGGCTTCTTTGTATTGACTGTACGTTCATAGCGGAAGTGCTCGTTCATGACTTGGAGCCCCAGCGCGTCCATGAACACAAACTATGACGCAAAACGCGTCACTTAGGCCCCACTACATCACATTTTACAACCAGAAGAAGGGGTGAAATGTGGCTTCATGCAATGGGTGAGAAACTCGTGGATGGGTGGGGATATCTGGTGCCCTCTGTATTTTTCTTATAACTCTGTGGGTACAACGGGTACTCTCACAAAGTCCCGGACGGTCCCCATATTTGGGCATGACTGACTCATCATGACCTCATCGTGATGACGAGAGCAAACACTGTCAGGTGGGTATTAATAAGCAGCTGCATTCACGGCTTGGACGAACCATGTCTCGAAAACGCAGGAAGCTGAACCGCCGAACGGAACCCGACCCCACGGACACCGGGGAAATAGGAACTAAGAGAGCCAGAACGGAAGCGGAGAAGGACGAGTCCTGCGCCATATGCCTTCACGCCATTCAAGACAGGAAGACCTTAGCGTGCCGTCACTCTTTCTGCACCGAGTGTATCGACGCGGCTTTTAAATACACGCCCGCGTGTCCCATATGCAAGACCTTCCATGGAATCCACATCGGGACACAACCGAAGGGGACGATGAAAGCGATACGCAGCCAGGGGCAACATTTACCTGGCTTTGACGACTGCGGAACCATCGTCATTCAATATCACTTCCCCTCGGGAGTGCAAGGGCCCGAGCACCCCAACCCCGGGGTAAGGTATGGCAGCACGTCGCGTACGGCCTATCTGCCCGCCAGCCGGGAGGGAGAGCAGGTCCTGAAGCTGCTGAAGAAGGCCTTCGAGAGGCGTCTTGTCTTCACCGTGGGACAATCCGCCACGACGGGACGCGACAACTCTATCGTCTGGAACGACATTCACCACAAGAGCAACGCGACCGGCGGTCCACAAGGCTACGGATATCCAGACCCGGAGTACTTGTCCAGGGTGCGAGAAGAGCTCCGTCTCAAAGGTGTGACACAGGACAGCTAACCACTACTGAATGTATTGAAATCCCATGCGGGGGCTCAGGGACATGCTGGGCCCCTGATTCAGCCCGGGCCCTCATTGCGCGCTATAGAGAGAGATCTCTCTCTATAGCTGCTGCTACTCAAAGATTTGCCATTTCAGATCATGACAAGTGACAAGCCAGTGGGCCAATTATTGTACATGAGTTATATTTCGTCGTTGTCAGGTGGAAACCTTGTATGTCCAAAACCGTTTGTTTTGTATTTATCATTTGAAAAATGATTTAAACTAGTGAAAACAGCCAATCTACAAGCACACAACGCCTCGCGGTGCGAGGCGTTGTGTGCTTGTAGATTGGCTGTTTTCACTACTTTTCACTACTTTCTACACAAGCGACCTGTAGGAGTGACTCAGATTAAATGAAATTTGTGTCCGATGACACGGCTGTTTCTTGTCTGATTGAGGATGATGAGATAAGCTTCCGGGGGAAGGGTGGATGAGTTTGCTGCTTGGCGGAAGAGTAACTTCCTTCAGTTGAAAATTAAGAAAACCAAGGAGGTGATCTTTGATTTTAGGACTAGTGCTAATGCGCACCAGAGACAATAGCCGATCTACAAGCTCACAGTGAGCTTGTAGATCTGCTATTTCTGGCTTGTCATTGATGGGGATGAGGCAGTACTACCAAGTACAAGTACTTGGTTTGCGTACAACGACTGACTCCAAGCTGATAGAATTCCAACACCGATGCCATCTATAAGAAAGGTCAGCAGAGGCTGCATATTATGTGCAGACTGAGTCAGTATAACGTGGAAAAAGTCAAATGGTACTTTTTCATCAATCCTTAGTGGAAAGTGCATCCACGTTTTGTTTTGTTGCCTGGTATGGCTCATTATCATTCGTCAACAAGAACAAACTCCATAAAATCATGAATGTATCCAGCAAGAGGGTTAGGGTTAGCTGGGGTACGGCTAGGAGATGGGATGATGCGCGATATTATCGCTTATCGTGATAAAAACCGCTCACGATAATCGTGTCGTGGACATTTAATTTATCGTGATATCGTCCTCCGTCATGCACTGGGTTCAATTCACCTTTTATTTGCAGAGCTGCATATCCGGTACCACTTAAACCCTCTATTGGTAAAAGGTACTTATGATATAGGTACTTGATAGTCTTTTTTTCACTCTCTATCAAATGTCTTTGCCAAAAAATAGCCGATCTACAAGCTCACAACGCGTCACGTTTTTTGGGATTTCGATTATTGTGATAATATCGTAAATCGCGATTTCCTTTGTCACAATAATCGCAATATGAAATTGTCCCATCCCTAGGTAGGCCTACGGCTTGAAAGTATGACATCGATGTATGAGAAAGCTATTGCTAGGGACAGAACGCACCCGCTATACAGTCGATACAACCTTTTACCATCAGCACAACTGTACACAGTACCCTCACTCTATGTAGGCTAGAGCTTCGATATCATTTGTCCCCACAAGTATAGCACTTCTGAACAAACAGGACAAATCTCAGTTCTATGCATAAAATGTGATATGTGATGCCTCTCTAACTATGACTGGTAGCCTATCTATTTTTTTTTCCTTTTTTTTCCCTCGTTTGTATTGTGTTGTCAATGAATTGAGCCAGGCTTTTATTTTTGTCGTGAGACGACGAATTCTGAACAGAAGTCGTATCTTTTTTTTATTGGCCAGTTGTGAGTGACTGAGTTTGTGACTGAACATAGTCTGAAATTAAATGAAGATGACAAAGGTTACAAATATTTTTGACTATCATTAAAACAACCATTCATTAATATGTGCAATAAGTGTTAAATGGACATATTATGAATAGTACTGTAATCTCTTCAGCTCTTTATAAACAGAAAATGCATACAGTATTAATGTAACCTAAATATATCACTACATTTTGATTAGGGCCTTCAATTATTGAATTATTATTATTATTATGGTTGTATATTTGTCATATGTGCCATGTGCACCTTTTGTTTATGAAGCCTGAAAGCCAAAATTGTAAATAGCAAATAGTTTTTGTGACAATCGTAAAGTTCGTTAATCGTGACAGCCCTAAACCTACTAAATAAAAAGTGGACGAATGCTATAGGCTGCAGAGCAGTAGACAGGCACATGCACACATAGAAATCAAAGGGGGCTTGAACCCCTAGCCTTTTATCCGTCTGTAAAAAGTGCCCTCTCTCTCCAGACCATGAATGCAGTTTTTACTATGGTGAAAGAAAATGTCACACCTGAAGGCAGCATTCAAGAGAATTACCCTCTCCTGAACTTGAATGCAGCGTCCCATGTTGAAAGAATTGCCCTCTCAGGGGCCTTTTCCTCCCGGCAAAGAACTCGGTTCTGGTTCTTTCTCCCGCCTATGGGATGAACCAGAGGTGTGCTTTTCCACCGAGAACCGGAGTTGGTTTCCGAACCGGAACCACCAAATCCTTGGTTCCTCTGGTTCAATCATTGTCCAATCTGGTGGAAACGCAAGCCGGTTCGCAAGAACGAACCAAGGTTCCAAGAAAGTTGAACCGGCACTGATTCTGGAACCGGTTCCGGTTCTTTCTCCCGCCTATGGGATGAACCAGAGGTGAGCTTTTCCACAGAGAACCAGAGTTGGTTCCGAACAATAAAAGTTGGTTCTGAACGGGAACCACAAAATCCTTGGTTCCTCTGGTTCAGTCATGGTTCAATCTGGTGGAAACGCACACCGGTTCGCAAGAACGAACCAAGGTTCCAAGAAAGTTGAACCGGCACTGGTTCTGGAACCGGTTCTTTGCCGGTGGAAAAGGCCCCATTTGTAGTCAAGCATCAAGCATTGAGAATAAGCCCTATTCACGGCCCGCCCACTCAGCAAATATCTCAGCAACTTCCAGGTGCTGACGTCAGTTTAGAAGGGTAAAATAACACAGAAATTGCTGGACTTAAAGCCAACAAATCATTATTTCGAACGGTAGAGTAAATTATAATGCTTTGTGCCTTTTACTATCTTGTCTTCTTGATCATGCTAGCCGTATTTTATACTGTACTATTTGAAAATTGCATTAAATTTGCGATTTCTGTGTTAACTCTATGGGCTTTTAGCAGGGGTTTACCCTTCAAAACGTGATTTCAGCACCAGGAAGTTGCTGAGTGGGCGGGCCGTGAATAGGGCTAATAGCCGAGCTTGGAGCTCAGAGGTCTGCTATTTTCGAGATTCTCACCAAAAGGCCCTTTTAGAAAATGCAGCCCCTGCCTCTCTAACACTCTCTGCACGTCCCTGGCAGCAGACCCACCTTGAGGGCCAGTAGGCTCTTGTTGATCTCCGCTCCCTCCAGGCGGGTCTGGCGGTCGGCGCTAGACGTGTCGGCCCCTCTCTCGTTGCCCGCCAGGTCGATGAGCGAGAACTTGCCGTGCATCTTCCCCCGCCGCCGCAGGATGATCTGGAACACGGCGTGGCTGCGCGAGGAGTGGGCGTTGGCCGACGTCTGACCCGACGTCCTGGGAGCGAGGGAGGAGGGAGGGAGGGAGGGACGGAGGGAGAGAGAGCAGTGTTGATTTCGTCGACTAAAACTATGACGAAAAATATTTGTCGACTGCGTTTTTTTCACTGACGAAAACGAAATAAAAGTGAAATAAACACTAAGCTGTGATGACTAAAACTAAGACTACATGTATTGACAATTTCGTCAACAAAATAAAAACTAGACTAAAACATTAGAGAGGGACTAGTGGAGAAGAGAGTCATTTTATGTTTGGTTGCTCTCAGGTGTTGCGTGCTGAAAATAGCAGATCTACAAGCTCACAACATTGTGAGCTTGTAGATCAGCACACAACCAAGTGTAAAATCAGTCATTACGATGCCATCAGGGCCTGCCAAAATACATTTTAGTTGACTAAATCAACTGTAGATTTAGTCGCCTAAAATCTTATGATATTTAGTCGACTAAAATTAGACTAAAACTAAAACTTTTCTGGTGAATAAATTATGACTAAAACTAAAATACATTTTATTCAAAAGACTATGACTAAAACTAAATCAACATGTGCTGTCAAAAACAACATTGAGAGAGAGAGGGCAAACACAATTAAAGGTAAACTGGTTGAGTGATGATCATTCTTCAGCCACACTCTCCTTGAAAGCAGTTACATTACGGCCAACAAACCACTTTATTGTCCTTGTTGTTTCTGAGCGGTGCAAACCGCTCCTACATTTCACTTTGTGTGATACGCACGTGTGTCGTGTTTGCGCCACTCACTTCGCACAGGTGCGATTTCTATAATTCAGAGTTAACCCTTTTTACTCCCAATTTTGATCGCCGGTTGTCCAGGACCGATACAATACAATGGCATCGTTCCTGGGTAGGCCACTAATAACTCGAAAGATGCAATTCTGGGAAATTGCGAGTGTGTTTGCCATTTTTTACACATTTTTTACACTTTTCCCATTCAAGACAATGTCACCGAGAATGCTGCTTCCTCGTTGGCTAAAAGTTTATCTAGAAATAATAAAGTGGCACTAGTACTATAGTGTGTTGCCCTATTGGGCAACTACACTAACTAGAAAAAGGTTCAATTGTAGGAAATGGCAAGTGTGGTTGCAAGGACTCTGCTGGGAAATGAATTCCGTCTTAACCATTTACTGTATATACAAAAGGATATGTATTTGTCCACGGACCCCCATCTCAAAATATTTACTTCCAGGGACCACCCAGACGCAAAATTTGAGTTACAAACGTTCGCTTTAAAAATACATATTCAAAGATTTGCACAAATCTTCACGACTTTTTCAAAAATAGCAGATCTACAAGCTCGCAGAGTGGCACTCGGTGCCGCGCTGTGAGCTTGTATATCTGCTATTTTTCACTGGTTAAAGCATTCAATAATTATTGGCCTAAATGGGTTAAAAATACCTGCAGCTGTTTCCCACTTCGATGAGTTTGAGGACGTCCTCGGTGCATTTCACCTCCTTCTCCTGCAGACCCACCACCTGGACCTGCTGCTTGCCGTCCTCCAGCACCCTCAGCTTGGCCTTACGGTTCAGCAGGTCAAACACCTGCAATACACAACGCTGACACGCTCAGGCCATGTTCAGACAAAGCCGCTTTCTAGACAATAACGGTGTTCTCGAGGGTTGAAAACGCAACCAAGTCAAAACCCTTTCCATATAGCTCCGCCATAGCTCAATGAGCATAGCTCATTCGCTGTTATGGATGTTGTAAAATAATAGGTAGAGCTCGGTTGGCGCAGTGGTAAAGTCCCTGCCCACTACCACGGAGATTGTGGGTTCTCAACTCGATGCAAGTGGACGGGCGGGGATATCCGGTGTCCCCTCTATACTTATTATAACTCTATGGTTACACAACACAGAAAGGTCTGTGAGGAGGAATTCATTGGCATAGTGACTAAATTGGGGAGAAACAATGGAGTAAAAAAGAAATGCTCTAAAAATAAAAAAAGGAATATATTAATGATTTGGACAACACATTCAGACACTTGCCTTCCCGCTGTAGATTTCAAAGAATGTGGCAAAGACCTGGAGGTCTAACTTCTTGTAGTTTGGCTTCTTTAACATGAGGAAGACGTCCCTGGCTGAACACAGAGAAATGCAAATATAGTTACATTAAAAAATTAAATACAATAAAATACAATTTGATGGATTAAAAAAGGCAAACAAACAACACTGTCTTATGGCGCTGATGGTAGAAGAGCTACTAACCAACCAATGCATAAATCCCTTTAGCGCAGTCCTGGTTCTTTCCTGAAAAGTCTCCTCCCATCGTCTGAAATGAGATTCATTAATTTCATTCCATGTATGCAACAAATGGTTAAATCTACCTTGACGTGAGTGTCCCTGACTAAACTATGTCATTCAGGAGTGCAGTGGATGAGAAAAGCTATTTCCAGGGGTGCCCTGAGCCACAGAACCACTGGCGTAGGGTGCTGAGAGAACAATGTCATGTTGGTGCCTCAAAGAAACTAGGATAGCAGGTAAACTTCAAACCTAGCATCTACAGTAGCAAGAAAAAACAAATCTAAAATAAATATTAATAATTGCATATCTGCATGGAGAAAATGAAGTGAGATAAACTAGTAGCAACTATCGAAGAAGAAAAAAAAGCTGACAGGAAGGTGAGATATGATGTACTATATCTCTGCTGTCGGGCTGAAACCTAACTCCAAAATGTAATTTCAGGAAAATGAGCTGTGGAGTTAGGTTTTTACTGAAGGGCTTTTTACTACTTTTCATTGGTTCAATATTATTTTAACCAACACACAGACGTAAAGGGTCTTCAATAGCACATACCGGTATTTATGAAAAATCAAACCTCGGTTCGAAGTGAAGCGGTGAATTCTATGTGTTATTCTATGTGTTCTAGAGCTATGAAATCTGTGTTCTAGATCTATACATTCTGTGTTCTAGATCTATACTTTCTATGTGCTTTAGTTCTATATTTGTATGAATTCTGAATGAATGTATGATTTTGTCTGGAGGGCGAAATTGTCATGTGAAGCTTGACCAATCCTCAATTCTGCATGCACGGACATGTACGGGACAGACACGGGACAGACAAAGCCACACTTTGGAAGCGGCTTTCATCGCTTCAAAAAAAGAGAGGGCCAATCGGGTGGAGTTAGCTGGTTTGGCAGAAAGTGTGGAGTCAATATTATTTTAACCAACACTCAGATGTAAAGGGTGTTCAATAGCCCTGATTTATACCAAAAAAATCTAAAAACTCAAAAATTGAGTTAAGAGGTTTTGGCCAGACAGTGATGAAATCTAAAATTCATGGAGAAAATAAAGTGGGATAAACTAGTAGCAACTATCGAAGAAGAAAGAAAGCTGACAGGAAGGTGAGATATGATTTGCTATATGCATTGTCTTCAACAGTGTATATTACTCCATCTACTGTAGATAGATTATGCTATGTTTGACTCAGGCACCAATTTTTATTATTATTATTACAGTATGTAATAATGAACAAGAGACTCACATGTGTTTTTCCACTTCCAGTTTGTCCATATGCGAAGCATGTTGCCATCCCCCTCTCAAAAATGGTTTCAACTAGTGGCCTGGCAGTGAATCTGAAATAATGTCAAAACAATAACTTATTATTGTTATGTGTGAATTTTCCATGCATTCTTTTCACTAAAGCCAGGGGTCACCAATTGTCTGTGTCCGTGGCAAAGACTTAGTCTTGTCTGTGGCACATTTTTGATTTTCTTTACACACCATTATAATGTTCTTATTTTGATCATAAGACCCAATTACTGAATGTCAGTCTCCAAGTTTTCTTCAGAATACTGTATGTATCACACTTATTTACTATGACACTATGACACAACTGTTTTATTCGCAAGGACCTCCTTAAATCTGAGAGTGTACAAATTTAACCAAATGGATCCATTTGAACACTCTCAGAACACTTGTATCTTTTTGTTGTCAATTTCCTATCGACTTTAACATTTTAAATAGGATGATCCAAGTAAAATCAAGAGGAAATGTATATTTTATATTTAAAAAAGAGTGCAGGGTTTTGTAACATTTACATAATTTGACAGAATCTGTTTTGTTTGCGTTTGTGTGCTAAAAGAGTGACTTTGCAATAAAGTGCATATAGAACGGCTATAATCATACCTGTAGACCATTTCATTGTTAGCACTGTCGTCAAAGGTGTAGTCGAAGCGGAAGGTTTGGTTCTCGAGGTACCGGGTCAGGTCAACTTTCTGCTTTGGCTCGTGGACCATCACCACATCCTTACTGGGAATGGTGATCACATCCAGGTCCTTCATGGTCAGCTCTGTCAATGTCATCAACACACAGAAGAGCGACGTTGAAACATTTGTGTGGTAATGTGAGAAAGCGGTTTCGAAGTGAAACTTTGGAGATTTTGAACCTAGGAATCCAATTGTTCTGATGTGGGGAGATGAAAACAATACCCTCTGTCTTCTGTATGTCATCATTTTGTGACATTTCACAGAGAAATACACAGATGACATAAGGTCATTTTGAAGGTGTGTCTGTTCAGAGGCAAGCCGACTAGGAGAGGGTCTGTCTGTATGTGTTGTCTGTCTATGTCAGCCTTACCCTATACAGCATTTATATCGTCACTGTCCAGCAGAAACCTTGTATCTCCAAGTTTCTAATTTCTTAGTTTTTTCGTAAAGTAAAGCCCTGCTTCATCGTACAAGACTGTCACACATAACTAGTGAAAATAGCTGATCTACAAGCACACAACGCCTCGCACCGCGAGGCGTTGTGTGCTTGTAGATAGGCTATTTTCACTATAGTTTAAATCATTTTAAAAATGATAAATACAAAAGGAACGGTTTTGGACATACAAGGTTTCCACCAGACAACGACGAAATAGTATTTCTACTCCTACACTTGCTTTTGATGCTAGGATTACTGTTTACTTGATCCGACTGCTTCAAGGATTTTATATTTCACATGCATTTTTACAATGCAGAAGCATCAACACCTAAAGTGACATGGTTGAGCTTCTTTTGTGCCAAGCAGTGATGCAGCCAGTCACACTGTCCTAGTCTAATACTCTTATAGGATAATACTCTTATCTTTTTTTCTCACAGCAATCTCGTATCCCTTGGTCTCTGGATGTGTCTGCTACTGTAAAAATGCCTAAATTCTGAATCGTGATTAAAGGACAACTTTGTTTTTTTTACAACAAGGGTTCATATTTTAGATAGTAATTAAAGAATATAAAAGATGAGAGTTAAAATGTTTTCATTTACTCCTTTCTATCGTTTTAGAGATTTGAATTATTTTGATTTCAGTGGCTGGGGGCATGCATACCAGTGGCGAAATATGTATTTTTACACAGAATAAGCCCATTCCCAAGATGCATCGCAATCTTTCATGGGAAGATGTGACTTCTGGGGTTACTGTAAATAGCACTAAAGAAATTACAGGGTTATTGTGTCTAAAAAGACATAATTAGCCACCTGTACTCATGCCCCCATTCGTACGCATGCCCCACGTTTTAGCTAAATGTGCTAAAACGAAGTAAAATGAAAACATTTTAACACTCACTTTTTCTTTTCTCTAATTACAATCTAAATTTATGAACCCTTGTTGTAAAAAAACAAAGTTGTCCTTTAAGCAACAATTAATCTACAATGTGAGCAACAAAAAGAACAGAAAATCATGAATACAGCAACACTTACCTTTTTTATTGAGAGGCCGTGTTCGTACACATACGCATATCCTATGTTCCTCTATCTGAAACGTCAAAGGGCATTTCTTAATTCGCAGAAATGAAAAGAATGCTTCAAAAAATGCTTTCTACTACTAGTGCCTTTGTATTCCTCATTTGTGAGGCATCTGGTACAAACCCCAGGCGCTCGGGTGCACCTCACTAGCATCAAGGCCGCGCTACATCACGCCATAGCGTGGCCTTGAGGCTCACCTTCTTGTTAAGCAATTCAAGGTTGTTGAAGCAACAAAAACAAGCTCTCCTCTCCCCCAACCCTCGGACAACAATATAGCATACTACTGGTAATGTTCACTGTGGAACGGAATGGAAGAAAACTAAATCTAATTTCTCCAAAGCACAAACTGATGTCCTTGTGGACGTCTCTGCCATTTCTAATGAGATCACATTGATTTCCTCAGTAATTATCTTGTGTCCTTTTTGCGAATTATGTCCCAATTTCTGGCGAATCTGTTGCGTTTTGAGTTATAATATATCTAGAGGGCGGACTCCCCAGCTGTTCATTTCAATGAAAGTTGCTCAGCGGCATTTGAAGCACCCGGAAGGACGCTCTACACTTCCTGGTTGGCTCCAATAACGGAGCCAACAGATAGCCACCAGCTTGCGTTTCAGATTCTAGAAGCACGTGCACTAGTGTTTTAAAAGCAAAAATGTTGCTATCCCAGATTTGACCACCAAGCACCGGCCGCTTAACTGTTCTACCACGGTACTGGGGGCTTGGTTACAGTACATGGCACTTGCTAAATAGCGCGAAAATGGCCAAGCTACTAGCTCACAATGTGTCGCATCACTGTTGGCTATTTTCAGAACATGACACGGGTCTGCAAAAGTATAAACCCGGGCTTAAAGAGTAAGTGAAGCGGACGACGGACGTACCATGTCAGCGGTAGTGAGGGGTCTGTAGTCCAGGCTGGCTCTGAAGTCTCTGATCATGCACATGATTTCATAGTTGGGCACAGTGACGTCCACCTCCTTGAATGACAGATACAAACTATGGTTCAGTCTACTGTTGCATGTACCGTAGTCTAAGTTACAACCAAAACACATTTACGGGTACTAAGAGTTGAGTGGAATAGCTTACTCAGTCTGCTAATAATAATAATACTAATAAAGTTATGATAATAAACATACAAAAATAAGCACTTTTCTAAACAAACAAGTTGAAGGTACAGAGAGACACAAGCACAGGCTATTTGAAATACTTGAAATTTGAAAATACAAAAAATGTATTTCAAATACTTTTCTGTATTTTGAAATACGTATTTCAAATACATGTATTTCAAATACTGCCCATCTCTGAGCACAGCATGACAATGTTTTTGACTAACCTATTCTAGGCTGCCCACTCCTCCTCTGAACACTTCTGTGTACAGTGTGTGTCTGACTCTGAGAGTGTTTGTGTGTCGTACCTGTGTGTACTCACCACACGCAAGCACGCACACACGCACTCACTCACGCACGCACGCACGCACGCACGCACACACGCACTCACTCACGTACGCACTCACGCACCTGTGCCTTCTTCTCTCTGAGCTCCTGCTGTTGCAGTCGTCTCTTCTCTCGTTTCTCCTGCAGCTTCTCCACCTCCTTCACACAGTTGGACTTCCTCCGTGCTGGAGAGAGAGAGAGAGAGGGAGAGAGGGAGAGAGAGGGAGAGGGAGCGAGGGAGGGGCACACAAAAACACACAACCATTAAGAGACGACATCACTTTGAGCTCAGTGATCTAAACAAGCATCACCATTTTCTTTTAGAACAGGATAATGCAAGTGGGGCCCCAAATAATGATAATATAACGAATTCATGATTTTCTTTTAACTATTTTCTTTCTACCCAATTTAGTCATTATGGCAAATACTTCCTCCCCACACACATTTCTGACTCAACTGCCAGTGAGGAGCCCCCAAAGGGAGGATGTAGGGCCTCCGTCCCCCTCCCCAGCCCATAGAATTACGTGCAGTGACCAATATCAATTAAATTACATTTTTCAATTCAAAGGGCTTTATTGGCATGAGGAAACATACGTTTACACTGCCAAAGCAGAAGTGTACACAATACAATACGATACAATACAATCGGAACAAAATATGTACAAGTGAAAAGAGTCTTCATCGTTGGTCATGTTTTCAAACTCTCCTTGGATGGTTATAATGATCTGTGGGAAGTATGTGTCTCTGGTGTCTTGGTACAGTGGACAGGTGGTTAGAAAATGTAGCTCATGTTTCCACTTCATTTTGTGTGCAGTGGGTGCAAAGTCTGTTTTCTCTAGGGAGCCAGGTATGCCTATGACGTCCTTTCTCGATTGCAAAACTGTGCTCACTGAGTCTGTATAGTCAAGATTTTTTTATCCCCACCCGGCTTCCCTCCCCTGAACACGGGCCAATTGTTTTCGCAAAGATGCCCGAACAAAGCCGGATGCACCGCTGTGGAAAAATGTCTTTCATGAATAGGAACTTAAAAGTAAACTAGTTCCATTGATCCAAGCGGGAACACAATTGATTGATTGATCATTAAAATGTTCTGAAAATACTAACTCTTTAGAGTTTTTCAATTAACCGCCGGTTCTAGAGGATTGGTGACATTTCAAATGTTGTGTCTGAAATCACACAGAAAACGTCCATACTAATCCCGGCATCTTTGTTAGAATACTGGGAACAAGCGCTCTACTATGAATAGACGCTCAAACGCCAAGCGCAGGGAGCGACTGTGAAAGAGCCTTTATGGACCTCACAGCACACACACACACACACACACACACACACACACACACACACACACACACACACACACACACACACAGCTGTGGTGGAGACTAGAGTGACATCACTGGTGTCTGTGCTGCGCTCCGAGCCACATCTCTTTACACAGGGGGGGAATATGACCACAGATCAACTTTGCTTTTCCTCCCACAGCCAAACCCCAAACACCCCTTGCTGCTAAATTGATTCATGCTTTTCCTAAACCTATTATATAAGGTTATTGTTACTGCTAGCACAGTCCGTGGAGCATGCACTCTAACATTTCACATGCATGTACTTGTTGTTGTCGGGTGGAAAACCGTCCAAAACCGTTTGTTTTGGATTTATCTTTTTAAAAATGATTTATACTAGTGAAAATAGCCGATGCGAGGAGTTGTGTGCTTGTAGATCTGCTATTTTCACCAGTTTCGTGTGACAGTCTTATATGATGAAGCAGGGCTTTACTTTACCAAAAAAAAACTACAAATGTGAAACTTGGAGATAAGAGGTTTCTGCCAGACAGTGACGATATGTGGCAAATACTGTAAATCCTCTTGAATCCAAAGATTACAGCCAGGCCAGACTTTTGATCTTCTTCACCCCAGCCTCAATGCATAACAGGGTGGGGGCATGCGTTCCCTATTTTCAGTGTTCACCAACACTTGCATCGTTCCCAAGTAGGCTCACACAATATGCAAATGCTTCCGCCATACAGTCTGTGCAACGGACACGCTGTAAAGTCTTTACACGCTCCCCCCGGGAAACTTGTGTTAAAAGAAGCATCTGGTCAGGTGACTTCATATGTATGTATTGGAGGAGAAACACATGACTAACTGTTTGGCAGAGACAGGGACTGCACATGTGAGGGGGGGAAATTAGGAATTGGCATAATATGAAGAGGAAATCAAATATTTGCTTCTAACTAGCCCCTCAATGTTCTCTGAACACCCAGTGGGGTGTGGAATTTGTGGAAAATAACAGAGCACTAGAAGTCTGACTAATATAATATACACATCCTACCTGGGTTGCGCTTCTTTTTTCTCCCCATTCTGAATTCCCATAGACTTTTTTTGAACTGTGTTCCAAAAATGATCTCAACAGTTTGAAAAATCAACTGACGGCGAGAAAAGGCTAATGTTACTGCCACCAAATTAGTTACATTTTTGCCAGAAACAGACTGTATCAAATATGAGTGACGGACAATAGTAAACGATACAGAGTAACCTCCCTGACAATATGGCAGAGACAGTTTGTTTATTTTTGGAGCGCAATGAGGCGATTTTAAGATGACCCGATGTTATTCTCCAAAGAGAAAAACTTCTGCGACCCAGGAGATGAGTGTCAGGATTTCGGTACTCTTACTCTATACCAGGGTTCCCCAATTGGCGGCCCGCGGGCCATTTGCGGCCTGCGGGGGGCTACTGTCTGGCCCACACCAACCCCGGTAATAATGGTGGTATAAGAGCAGCAACAACACTAGTATATCGTCGTTGTCGGCTGGAAATCTCGTATCTCCAAATTTGTACGTTCTTTCTCAAATCATACAAGGCCGTCGCACAAAAGTAGTGAAAACAGCAGATCTACAAGCACACAACGCCTCGCACCGCGAGGTGTTGTGAGCTTGTAGACCGGCTGTTTTCACTAGTTTAAATAATTTTAAAAATTATAAATTCAACGGTTTTGGACATGCAAGATTTTCACCCGACAACGACGATATCTGAACTGTCGCTGGAGTAGCGGGAACACCGCCGTCGCCCCCTGCAATGTTGTGGCCCTCAGCTTGGTGCCCTAGACATAATTCGGCCCTTGGGGAAAACTAATTGGGGAACCCTGCTCTATACTGTATACAAAGTCTATATATGAAGTACTGCCTCATTGAGGGACACCATAGCTAGGAGAACAGAATTTGTGAAGAGATGGCATAACCTTTACCAATCTGTGAGAATGACTGGTGATACCCTCGCCTCTGCTTTTGTTTCAGTCTCACAGTAGTAGCAGCATTGTTACCAGGCAGCCGCCACACCACAGTGTGGCCTGGTACTGTCTGCAGCGTGTGTGTGTGCGTGTGTGTGTGCGTGTGTGCGTGCGTGCGTGTGTGCGTGTGTGTGGGGCCTGTCACAAATATTACATCATCGGACAAATCGCAATCATTTGAGATAATAATCACAATTATTTTGCATAATCGTCATAATCGTTTCAATGTTGAAAAATGCTCGTACATTTTCAAGCATTTTCCAAAAATAGCAGAAATACAAGCTTGTAGATCTACCATGTCAGTCATTTCTTTGTATGTTATTTGTCATTATCTGCCCTGTGCAATTTGTGATTACGAAGCCAATGAAGCCAAACAGAAATGACATTTGTATTCATTATGTTCCAATGTTCTATGCCAAAAACACAATCAAATCGTTAATCGCAATTATTTGCGTGACAATTAATGGTCAATTTAAATTTGTGATTGTGACAGCTCTAGTGTGCATGCATGTGCGTGTGTTCTGCATGTGCGTCTGTGTGTGTGTGGTGTTTACATGACTGTGGACAGCTGCTTCTGTCAACATGATAGTATCACAATAGTGACAGATCCAGTGCTGAATGAACCCCGCCCCGAGGGTCACAGAGTTGTGCACAGCAACATGAGCCCAGTAATAAATAATAACTGGCTTGGATGTTCACTTCAAACATTACGCATTTCTGTTCTTTAAACACACTTTGCTGATCATCATTGTTGTTTGCCACCAGCAACACTATGCCGGTGGTATGTATCATAAGAAATGCCTTTGTTAATGTAAGTATCAATATTGCAATGTAAAAATACTCTGCTACAAGTAAAAGTCCAGAATTCTACTTCTACTTCTACTGAAAGCACAAACATATTGGTATAACAATTAAGATTAAGATTCCTACAATTTGTCACATACATTGCTATATGCGAGATATGTTCTCCGCATTACATCTCTTGGAGCGGTGAGCCGCAGCCGTGCCGCACTCAGGAGTGCCAAGCAGGGAGGCATTGGGTCCCATTTTACAGTCTTTGGTATATGACCCGATCGAACCCCGACCTCCCAGTCTCAGGGCGGACATTCTAACTACAAGGCCACCGTTCAGTGCAGTGGCCTGGTACTTGAAGTACCAAAAGTAGAACTAGAAAGTGCTCATTATGCAGCACTTCCCATTTCAAGTTTTCAAATGTATAAACATCTTTTCAAAATAGCAGATCTACAAGCTCACAATGTGTTGCATATAGTGGAGTAAAAAGCTTATTTGGATCCGAGATGTAGTGGAGTAGAAGTGTGTGTGTGTGTGTGTGTGTGTGTGCGCGCGTGTGTTACCATTCTGCTGTTGCAGCAGGGTCTGTTGCTGGGTAGGCTGTGCTGGTGCTATGGCTGGCGGGGGCGGTTCTGAAGCTTGGCTCTGCTGGCTGGGTCTGGCCCGAGTCGTTCCCACTGATGCAGCTGGGTATAGGACACAATATCACAGCAATAATAAATAATAATGTTATGGTTAGGGTTGGGATTTGGGGTGGGATGATAATCGTTATTATTGTTTATCATGATAAAAGAAACACAATCGTATCGTGGAGATTTGAATTTATCGTGAAATTATCCTCCGCCATGCACCGGGATCAATTCACCTTTTCTTTGTTGAGCTGCATATTATCCAGTACCATTTAAACCCTCTAATTGTTATTTTTTTTTAATAATATGTCCAGTGAATGTATTTAAAAGTAACAGAAACGTCTGTGATATCTTACCAAATCAACATAATAATCACATGTAGGACAATAGGATGTCTAGGTACTTGAAAGATGCAATAAGCATACCTCTATTCTCTCGTACAGGGTTCTCAGTCTTAGGTGGTACAATTGTTCTTCGGGTCTGAAAGGAATTATTAAAAACACATGATTAGTAACAAATATTAAATTACTTTTAAAAATTTAAGAAAGAGATTTCAAGTGAAATAATTCCTTATTCCACAACAAGGCTTGCTTACCATTCATTGCTATATATAGCAAACACTTGAGTTACTGAATGATTAGCATTTTAATAAATATATTACGATGTTTTTAACTGACATATTGCATATCCATCATGCAAACTAAAGCAGCAAGTCTAGTTGTTTTTAACCACCAGGTGAACATTCTGCAAAAATGGATAAAAAATGTGTAAATTAATCTACCTCTGCGACTGATTTTTTTTTTTTTTTTTTTTTTTATAAATGTGGTTTAAAAAAAAGACAATTCTTGAAAATGTTTTTGGCAATAACGACATGCCCAACAGGGAGGTTTTAACCGAGAGAAAGGTGACCAGCGGTTTAGAGGCAGACCTTGGGGGTCTTGTTGACCTTGGCAGCAGCAGTGGAGGGCGGAGGGGGGGTCTCAGGACTGACGGCTATCTCCTCCTCAGGGGCCACGTCTGGGTTCAGAGCGAACACGCTCTCCAGGTCGATCTGCAGGGGGCAGCAGCCACGGGAAAGAGACGTTAGTGTCAGTGTCGGGCAGAAACCTTGTATCGCCAAGTTTCAAATCTGTATGTTTTTTGTAAAGCCCTGCTTCATCATACAAGACTGTCGCACAAGACTAGTGAAAACAGCAGATCTACAAGCACACAACGCCTCGCGGTGCGAGGCGTTGTGTGCTTGTAGATCAGCTATTTTCACTATTTTAATTTTTTTTTTTGAAAATGATTAATGCAAAAAAAAAAAAAAAACAGTTTTGGACATACATGGTTTCCACCCGACAAGGGCGACATTATGGTCTCTGTCGCTTGGAAAACGTGTACGGCCAAAACCGTTACATTTCAGGAAATGGAAGAGAGAAAAAAAGAACATGTGTTCCAACAGATCCAATGTAGTTATTATTGCAACATATTCTCACCCCCAAGTAGTCAGACACCTGACCGCTTTCACTTTCGAAATCTTTCAAAAAATAGCTAATATAGCCGGTCTATAAGCGACACGTTATTGTGAGCTTGTAGATTGGCTATTTTACGCAACATAGCAAGGTATCAAGGTATCATGCCAGACAGGAACAATATACTGTAAACTGGAACAGATCAACAGCTACAGCTAATGCACCTTCAATCATTTTGTGGCACCTGTAGAGTTGTATTTACAACTAAGAAACCCTCTTCCTTCAAAATATAACCAGTGATTTGACTTATTCTTTGTGTTTATCGCATTCCTAAGCCACTAATTTGATGATAATAATAAAGACCCTCGTGTATCTGGTAGGAGACACAAATGAGACTCTTTGTGTAAAACTAAATCAAAATTTGCTGACAAAATGAAACATTGGTGACATGGTGTGTGGTGTGACGCGAGGCAGCCGTACTTCTTTGCCTTTGGTGTCTCCGTTCTCGATCCACTCCACGGTCACACTGTCGTTGTCTGGGTTTAGCGACGTGACCATCGCTTGATGTATTCGTCCTGTTGAGCCACAGAGAAAGAAAGGACACAAATCACACCATATCACGTCAGCTCCATTCAGGGTTACCATGTATGAGTCAAGGCCTATTTAAGGAAGTGGTTCTCAAACCAGTGTTCATTTTGTTGACTAAGACTAAAAGACAAAATACTAAGGATTTTGATAGTCGACTAATGGACTAGGCTAAAGAAATCTGAAGACAGAGACTAAATGGTGTGTTACTCAAAAGACTAAATCAGAATTTGCTGTAAAAATGAACACTCAACATGATCATGTCAAGGAAGGACCCCCAAATGGTTCACCGACCAACACATGAAATTATTTTATGCCAGAGGGAACCCCATTTGTGCTGTTAAAATAATAATAATAATAAATTATACTGAATGTTCAAAAGACAGATCTACAAGGGCGAAACGCATCGCATCACAAATGAGTTGTGAGCTTGTAGATCAGCTATTTTCAAATGGCTGAATATAGGGTTAAAGTGGTCAAACTGATTATGATGCTGTAAGTCATTTTGCTGGGGACCCCCTGGAACCCCCACTCAAGGGCCCCTGGGGATCCCAGGACCGCACTTTGAGAACCACTAGGCTATAGAACACATAGGCAGCTATCTGGAAATCATGAATACACCCTCCATCACACAAATCTCTGTCCATAAATCTTTTTTTAACACTTAGTATTCTATAGGCTATATAGGCCTACCTTTCAAATAAATAGCCTAAGATGACCCAACCTTGGCAAATTAAATGGCAGTAATTTGATACAGGTTCATGTTTGGGGTAGCCTATTCTGCGATGCACAATGGGCGTGGTAGCTATACAGTATAGTAATATAATGACTACCCATCAATGATGTCGCATAACTTCAGCACGTCGCCTGTTCATTGGACGCTTGGAAGGCATTGCCAATGACATTTAAAATGCACATTTCGCATAATAAATATCAGCAAGCGAAATGTTGCCTAATGTAGTTCGCACATTGATTTTAAGACGTAGCCTAGTCTACCATCATCACAAAATGCAGTTTAGAACAACAGATCTGGCTCGCTCGATCGGCGGCTCATATTAAACCCACACACAGATTCGGGTTGTGAGGCTAATTAATGAAAGCCAGACTATCAATCAATTTTCTGCCAATTAACCGGGATGTTACTAGGCTAGACTGAGCACGATGACAGCTCGGTGGGTTTAATGCAATTCATGTGTGACACTGACACGCCATGCCGATCTTGACTGAAAGATGCCAGCAGGATAAAACGCAGAAACCGAAGTCATGAATCGGTTTCATTCAACGGATCATCCTAGTTTTCTGACCAAGCATGCAACAAAGATGAGGATGAGGATGGTAAGGATGGAGATGGGTGATGGGGTGATGTAGCCTTGCTATAGCTATAAAATAGCGTCAGACAGACAGACAGTGGTTTCAACGAGCCATGCATGCTCAGAACATCTCAAGTCACCGCAGGAGGATCGGGATGATGGTGGTGATGATGAGAGAAGCTAACGTTCTTATTAATACCCACCATCGCTACGTTTGATCTCCACGTATATGCCGGTTAGGATTTTCCCGAAAATAGCAGCGGCCATGTCAATGTATGTCTCGCGTTTTTTTTACGAGCAAATAAAAAAAAAAGGGAAAAAAAGAAAATGTAAATCTCTGCTGGGCGGGGGGCGTGTGATTATATTTTTCCTCTCAATTGTTCCAAGTTGCAGCCGCAGAAAGGGGAAAAGAAGTGGTCTAGGTCAGTTAGAGGGAAAGACACAGAGAGGGACTGGGTGGCTGGCTGGAGTCAGTGCGCCTGCGCCGGGGAGACTCGCCCTTTATGCTGCTGCTGCTGATAGTCTCTTATAGCTTTTACTTCGTCGTACGACGGTGTCGCGGGCAGAAAAGCAGATCTACACGCAGATCTAGAAGCTCGAGGTGCGATGCGCTGTGAGCTTGTAGATCTGCTATTTTTCGGCCAGAGCAAAGTGGATAGCCTATATGATATCCGTGAAGCATCATCCCAGACACAGTGACATGATGCTGTCATTACACTATACATCCCTTTGTGAGTTGTAGGCCTATTTACAATGAAGGAATCTGGTTTTCTTGTAACTAATTAATAGGATCTATGAGTTGCTGATGTGTGAATAATACTGATTATTTACAAAATGATTGCTCAATGGTGTGTGTACAGTCATTATTAAATATCTACAAATAAGTGATCTTTTTAAGCGTAATAGGCCTATGCATGGCAGATATCTGATCGTGGTTGAGCACAGACAAAAGTCAGGTGGATGGACGCAGTCTGTTGGTGGGGAAAAGTAGGCCTATACTGTACTCACACAAGTAAAAAGTATCAATACGGCAATTAAATAATCTCTTATTACAAATAAAAGTATGGAATTAAAAATTTACTTGAATAAAAGTACAAAAGTTGTGGTATCAAAATGTACTTAATATACCAAAAGTAGGCTACTCACTATCCAGAATGTCCTGTTTCTCACGTTTTCAAATGTATAAATATATTTTGAAAAAAGCAGGTGTAGAAAATCTGATCCTCATTCTCCCATGTGAGAAGGGACACTAAAAGCCAATCTTAAACACTACTACCCTAAGAGGCAATCCCCCATTTCAACGCAGGAAATTGCTCTTCAGGAAGAGACTGCCATTCTTATGCTGCACCAGTTGCATGAGCAATAGTGACACTGACAGTAACTGCCATAACTGTCTGTCAATGATTGCTGAGAGTGAGTGTGATGTGCGGGAGGGGCGAGCTGTGTGTGTTTAAGGAAGTGAAACTTGAAGATATAGTCACAGTTACAACATGGTTCCCACCATGAACCCATTCCTACCTCACCTGCGCAGACCCAGGGAGAGTGTTTATGATGGACCCTCTACACTCAGGGACACCCTGGGACATTTTGAACATTATGAATTTGTACGTTTCCAGTGGCATCTCTCTGAGGAGGTGATGTCTGAGTTTGAAGCCATTCCTAAGAGCCACCTGGAGAAAAGAAGTCGTGATGAAACAGTGGATGTGATGGTGGATTTTCACACTGAAGACAGAGCTGTGAAAGTTGCAGTGGAGATCCTGAAGCAGTTGAGTGAACATGACGCAGCAAAAAGGTTAATGGAGAAATATACCGCCGAAAACAGAGATGACATCCTGTGTGTTTCTGCCAGAGACCTCCTCCTGTGCACCCTGGAGGAGTTGGGAGATGAAGACTTTGAACGTTTCCGGCAGCGGCTCTCTCAGAAATTGGTGATCGTTTTTGAAGCCATTCCCAGGGGCCTTCTTGAGAATAAAACTCGGGAGCAAACAGTGGATTTGATGGTGGGTGCTCACACTGAAGATGGGGCTGTGAGTGTTGCAGTGGAGATCCTGAAGCAAACGAGTCAACACAATGCAGCAAAGAAGTTGGTGGAGTCAAGCTCTGGTTTGATTAGACAGGAACATAAATATATGTATAAAACACTCCGAAAATCACTTCTGGAAACCCTGGATGCCCTAGATGGAGAGAAGTTTCAAAGATTCCAGCGGCAGCATTACTCTGCCAGGTTAGTCTCTCCTGTGTGGTTTTTAACTTACTTCTGGCACTAGGCACCTTGTCGCACTATAGGCAAGCGGTTGCGCCAAGCACCTTGTTTTTGTTGTGTTGTTGTTCGCCCTGTACTGTTCTGTTCTTGTTTTTGTTAGTCTTGTTTTGTTTCTTGTTTTATGTCCTGAGGACAACGGATGAAATTTAGCTCTAAGCTAAAAGTCTGGGTTTCCGAGGCTAGCTCTAAGCTAACTCCGGCTGGTTTACACTAAGATCTTGTATGTTGTATTATGCAATATGTCATTATCTCTGTGTCCATGAACTGGTACTGTCCTGTCTAAATAAACAAATAAAGTAAAAAAGTAAGTAAAATGTTATCAACCTTGTTTATTATCAATAACTGTTATCGAAAACCGTTGGCCACATGATCAGCTCCACTGGAGCGGTTTTTGGGTATCCTGGCATGGTCACCAGCACTTTCGCCTAGAACATATTCGCCTACACGCATTTGGTCCTTTCGCCTGGCATTTTGCCGTGGAGGAGAGTCTTTTCACCTACCTGTGAGCCATTTCGCCTACCCTCCAGGGCCGAGCGAAGGGTAGAGCGAACGGTGCGGTCGCTCAGGGCCCCGCACCTGCAAGGGCCCCGCGCTAGGCATGGTTAATTGATTTAGTTTTGTTTTCATATTAAATCTTCACACAGAATTGAGGGTAGGCGAAATGGCTCAGACAGGTAGGTGAAAAGACTCTCCTCCAAAGTGAAAATGCCAGGCGAAAGGACCAAATGCGTGTAGGCGAATATGTTCTAGGCGAATATGCCTGACACCGCCTGGCATTAGCCAGACTGATAACATGGATTCACTCACACGTTCCTCTACGGATCAGTCTGGACTTCGGCCCATAATAGGGAGTGAGTATGAGAAATCAGAAAATGACCGGGCCAATCAGTGACTGCGATTCAACTGAACAGGGTAACGCAGTCACTGATTGGCCCGGTCATTTGACAATCTGGCCAATTTGGTAAATTGTAGAAATGAACAGATACCCTGTATACACTTACTGTACAGTATACTGTATGTTGGTTAAAGTTTGTTTACTGATCAGTCAGGAATAATAATTTGATGAGGCCCCCTGGGGGTTTGGGAACCATTGCTTTAGTTTAGAGACTTTAGACCATGCCCTGCAAGCCAAATGACGTTATGATGACGTTATGATAACGTCCTCCGGTGACGTTCAGAACTCGGCCAGATCACAGCCCATATGGGGATAATCTTGACGTCATTACCAGGACGTCATATGGACTTTTTTGTTTGACAGGATTATTGTTACTGCTTGTAATGTTAGTTGAAATATGAGCTTGGGCATTTATTTTGGGACATATCTGACTAGTTATGATATTTATCTAGCCTCGATCAGACCCTCTGATTAATCCAGGACGTCTGTTTTTGTGGGCAGGATTTATGTTGGTTGACATTTGGTGATATTCTAGGCCAGATCTTACTAGTCATGGTTTGACTTGATCTGGCCCCAATCAAGACATCACTGATTGGTTCATGTCCTGTCCGTGCTTGCTGGGTGCTGTCTGAAATGTAATCATGATTTAATTACTCCAGTGACAGTCACATAATAGCCTTATGTTTGAAGATGACTGGCCTGATAGTTTTACTGAAACACTTACCATTACATGGAGGATTTTGTTAATTCTGGAAGTGCTAATGCTTTTTTCCTGTAATATTCTAATTTCATTTTCTATTTCATATTCTATTTTTGTTACGCTTTGTTACAGGGAGTATTGTTGTGAGGAGTATGAGATATTTTTGTTTATTGAATGTACAGTAGAGCAAGCTAGAAAATAAACCTGTTTTAAATAACACTCTGTGTCACTATCTTGGGCATGTCACAGGCTCAACATCTCAAAAAAATGTATATACAAGCTTACAACATTTCGGATCATAAGCTTATAGATGTTTAATATTTTCACAATTGGCCATAAGAAGCTTATGTGATAAAAGTGCTGACTTGCAGAGGCTGAGGGAGATCCTGACAAAGGATGGAAACCAGTGGTGGAAAATGTACTCACATGTTTTACTTAAGTAAAAGTATCGATACTGCAATGTACAAATACTCTGTTACAAGTAAAAGTCTGTAATTCAACATTTACTTGAGTAAAAGTAGAAAAGTATTGGCATCAAAATGTACTTAAAGAAGCAAAAGTAAAAGTACTCGTTATGCAGAATGTCCCTGTATGCAAATATTTTGAAAAGTGCAGATCTACAAGCTCACAATGGGTTGCATCGTGACGCATTGTGAGCTTGTAGATCTGCTATTTTCAAATGGCCCAAATGTACTGTATGCAGAGCTGAAGTGGTTAATGTATGTTTTGTAATAATAATAATACAAATGTACAAAGTAACTCGTAACTAAAGTTGTCAAATAATTGTAGTGGAGTTAGTACATTATTTGCCTCTGAGATGTTGTGACGTATAAGTAAAAGTATTGGAAATTGGAAATATTCAAGTAAAGTAGAAATACAGTACATGAAGTAAGTACACATCATTTTACTTTCCACCACTGGTGGAAACATCCCAAGGACCTGCTGCTCTGGCTGTGCCACAGGAGGTAACATATAACTTCATGTACACCTGAACCTTTTAAAGGAATAATGGGTTAAGTTATTTCTTATGCTTTATAAAGGAATAATGGGTTAAATAGAATAGAATGTATGATAAAGTAAACCAACTTCATGAAATACCTTCAACTGTCAACATTCTGTTAAATCAAATGTGAAATTTAACTGAGCTTGTGAAGACAGGCAGTCATGGCATATCATATAAATATTCTTATGAAACTGTGACAAAGACTGTTACACTGGACAGTTCTTCTGTTGGGTAGAAATATCACTACAGGTTAAAGTACTCTATATGGATCACAATGAAAATCAGCTGCCATCAAAATGGTTGATATAATGTAATAGAAACCCTTGTGAGCTCAATCCTTTTTGAGCGGTGCAAACCGCTCCTATAAGTGGCTGTGCGTGTCCGTAGCCTTTTTCCTCAGCGTTTTGCTATAGTAAAATGTGTGTGCGTAGCATCATGTTTGTCTAGTGATGTCATATGTCGTACCGGTATGTCTGTAGCCTTTTTCCTCCGCATTTTGCCATAGTAAAATGTGTGTACGTAGCATCATGTTTGTCTAGTGATGTCATATGTCTTGTGTCTGTAGCCTTTTTCCTCAGCGTTTTGCCATAGCAAAACGTGTGTGTAGCACGTAAACCGCTCCATAGAGTGGCTATGCGTGTGTCTGTAGCCTTTTTCCTCAGCGTTTTGCCATAGCAAAACGTGTGTGTAGCACGTAAACCGCTCCATAGAGTGGCTATGCGTGTGTCTGTAGCCTTTTTCCTCAGCGTTTTGTCATAGCAAAATGTGTGTACGTAGCATCATGTTTGTCTAGTGATGTCATATGTTGTATGTCTGTAGCCTTTTTCCTCAGCGTTTTGCCATAGCAAAACGTGTATGTGTTGCGTAGCCTGTACATCCTAGACTCAAATCCTAGTCTGAAGATGTTATGCAAGCACGACCACCGCTCACTTCACATTGGGTATGATTTTTTCAATACCCACACTGGAACGTCATATGGAGGCATACTGTATGTCCAGATGCAAAATTGTCATTGTAAACTTCCTGCCCAGGGACCACGGGTCAAGTGACAGCTGTATCATCCCAATATATCTGAGATCGATTGTGTGGTGGGTGGGTACCCACTATACCACAGCAAAACTATTAACATGAAAACAGCTAGCTCTTCTTCTAATAAGCCAAGAGTCAATTATAAATTAATTGCAAATACAGCTTTGTTATAATTCCCAGGCAACTGGGGCCCAACTGGGCCTGCATTTCAAATGCCTGGTCACCCATAGTTAGTGTCTACAGACTTTGGACCAGTTGGTTCTCAAACATTCATATCAAGGACCCCAAAGTTGATATGTATTTGGCCACAAAACTCATTCTGAAAATATTTTGTACCAGCTGGGGGCCCCCAGAAGATAAAGATTTGTGTTAAAATAAGTTCAAATGATGACCGTAATAAGGCATAAATGTAAGGTTCTTTAAAGTAACAGATGATGTAATTCTGCTGTGCTGTGTCCTGAGGCAAACCACCACCCGTTTCCAATGTTATCATGTGATCGAATGACACTGACATACAGTTAATACATCGACATTAATCTGAGAAAAAGAACACATTAACCTTGATTGATAGATAGATTGACAGATTGATTGATTGATTGATTGATTGATTGATTGATTGATTGATTGATTGATTGATTGATTGGTTGGTTGGTTGGTTGATAGTGCAATTAGTTTCTCAGAGGATAAAGGTGGTGGGGAGCTTATCACTGCATGATTTTAATGTTTTCTTTCAGGTGCCGTCTGTACTGTGTCAGCCACTGGAGCGAACAGCTGGAATGATGGATGTAAGTGACGTGGTGATGTTGTTCAACCCAGAAGAGCCATGAAAGAGAGAGTTACCACACTCTCAGACTTACGTTGTAATCAGAATATTCAGATAATATTCAATTTTCAAACAACCAACTTGATTTGGAATTTATTTTGGTATTCTCCGAGATAAGAACAAGAAGACTGCAGAGTATAATGCTTGCCATGTGTGACCAATAGTTCCACCAATCTACAAGCTTACAACGCACCGCATCACAATGCACAATAAATCTGCTGTTATGAACATAGCTGATCTACAAGATCACAACTGCACAATCATTTGTAGATCTGCTATGTCAAGGCCCAGAGTATAGGGATGCCAGGGATACTGTGGTAAATGAGTGCATGAAGGCATGAAGCACACAGGTCAAGACACCAATTGAATTCCTGGAATCTGATCCCTGTTCTCCCACGTGAGAAGGGACACTATAAAGCCAAAGATCTTAAACACTACAGTAAGAGGCAATCCCCAATTTCAATGTGGGAAATTGGCATTTGGTCTTCAGGCAGAAACTCTGCCATTCTGCTACACTTGTTACATGAACCAGGATCACATAGTAACAGCCATAACAAAGAGTGTCTTAACTGTATGCCAATGATTGTTCAGCCTAGGGAGCAGGAGTGAGAGTGTGGTGGAGGGGCGGGTGTGTGTACAGATATATCTATGGGTGTGTAAGCGTAATGCAGGAAGTGTCACAGCTACTAAGCCTGTTACAACTGGTTCCCGCCCTGTGGATAGTCCCCTTGTGAGGCGAGGTTGGTTAAAACAGGTATAGTCAGTTACAGCTATAGTCTCTGTCGCTGTACGAGCATAAAGTGCTCGTTCTCCACTGCATGGTTTGCGTCTGTGTATTATATCTGTCGCTGTACAAGTAAAAAGTGCTTCGTCTCCACCGCATGGTTTGCCATAGGCCTCTTTTTCAAGGGTTGTTACCACTAGTTAATAGCCAAGCTAGCTAGTAAAGCTATACCAGAGGAGGACTCCAACTACAGAGCCGTGAAGCTTGAAAAGGTAAGTACACAGATCGATCATGATCAATCATACTGGGATTCCAGTCAACGCTGGTGTAATTCAAGTTTATTTGATTTTTTTAATAGTAAGTGCATGGTTTTCATGAGAGTAAAGACCTGTCCATAGTCTCTCAGAAACCGAACTTTTCTTCTGAGAGTAAGTCGCGAGTGACATCATTTTGTAATTGAACCGGAACCTTTCTGACGAAAAGTTCGGTTTCAAAGAGACTATGGACAGGCCTTAAAATTGGTACCTACAGGTAGTAGGCCTGAAAGCCTGTCTCTTCGAAACCAAACCTTTCTCTGGAGATTTCCGACTTCCCGACGTGCGCATTTCCAAACTCTAATTCGGTGTAATGCTTTTCAGAAGTCACAAGTGACGTCATTTTGTAGTCGAACCTTTCCGACGAAAAGTTTGGTTTCGGAGAGAACCTTTTTTAAGCCTTTTGGCCTACTTCCTCTCTGACTACAGTACTTGTTTGAAATTACCAAACTTTCCTACTGATGAAGTATTTGGGCATAAATCATCTTGTAGATTTGCAATTTTTGAAAAGGATTAAATAGGGGTTTGTGTTCCTTTTAAAGGAGCACTTCCTTTTCAACCTTTTGTTCATTATGGATTGGATCCTCACTAATGTGAGATGGCACTGTATCTGCACGCTCTGTGTCTAAGGTGGACTATAGACCAGGGGTCTTCAACAGGGGGTCCGAGACCCCTAGGGGGTCCTTAGAGTTACTACAGGGGGTCCTCCAAATCTTTGTGTGATAGAAATATTTTTCTTTTTTATATTAACCACTTGAACCCTAGCGTCCATATTCGGATGCCAAAAATAGCAGATCTACAAGCTCACAACGCCTTGCAGCGCGAGGCGTTGTGAGCTTGTAGATCGGCAATTTTCGGCAAAGAGCTTCGGTGTAGAGGGAAAAAAGAGCAGACTAAGTACAGAGTGAAAGGTCAGGTTTATTAAGTATTGACGGTTAAAGTGGTTAAATATCTGAAAACACAGATTGACATGATTCCAAATTAAATACACAGATGATTGTGCTGTCAAAAGATGAAACGGATGGATATGGAATCTATTAACAGGTTGTGGGGGTCCTTGCTTCATCTCTCTCTCAACTAAGGGGTCCTTGGCCTGAAAACGTTGAAGACCCCTTCTATAGACCGTTCAGAAACCTGGAAACCCTATTTAAAACAAAATAAAAAATTGTCGATCTACAAGCTCACCACATGTTGAGACACATTTTGAGCTTGTGTTTTCGGAAATGTTATTTGTGAAAGTTTTCACCTAATATTAATGACATGTCAAAAATAGGGGCACCAGGTTGAAAGTGGTTAACAGATAGATTTTCCCCTAACAGCTCATGGGTTCAACATAGAAAATACAATTGTTCAAACTTGCTATTTCTCTTAACTGCACATTGTGACTGAGTATGTTTAACCAGTAAAATAACAATCCTGTCCATTCTATCAAGTAACACATTCCATGATTTTCTGTCATTTAGCTGAACCAATTAAAAGATGGAAGTTACCACAGAAATCCTGCACACCCCCAGGAAGAGGCTTAGGGCAGAAGGCCTGCGCATATTTTTGTCTCCTAGAGAGAGAATCCTGAGAATCCTGGGAGATTTTAAAAAAGCAGAAATTGAAATTTTCCAGTGGCATCTCACTAGGAATGTGATGTCAGAGTTTGAAGCCATTCCTAAGAGCCAACTGGAGAACAAAGGTCGGGATGAAACAGTGGATATGATGGTGGAGTTTCACACTGAAGACATAGCTGTGGAAGTTGCTGTGGAGATCCTGAAGAAGTTGAGTCAACATGACGCAGCAAAAAGGTTAATGGAGAAATATACCGCCAAAAACAGAGATGATATCCTGTGTGTTTCTGCCAGAGACCTCCTCCTGTGCACCCTGGAGCAGTTGGGAGATGAAGACTTCGGACGTTTCCGGCAGCAGCTCTCTCAGAAATTGGTGATTGTTTTTGAAGCCATTCCCAGGGGCCTTCTTGAGAATAAAACTCGGGAGCAAACAGTGGATTTGATGGTGGGTACTCACACTGAAGATGGGGCTGTGAGTGTTGCAGTGGAGATCCTGAAGCAAATGAGTCAACACAATGCAGCAAAGAAGTTGGTCGAGTCAAACCTAAAATGTGGCGATTATATTGACTTTCTTAGCACTTTGAATGCCCTGAAAAAAGAAGAGTTTCAAAGATTCCAGCGGCAGCTCTCTCAACCACTGAGGATAGGGTTTGAACCCATTCCTGCCTCCCTACTTGAGAATAAAAGTCGTGAGGAAACCGTGGATTTGATGGTGGCTTTTCACACCGAAGACGGGGGTGTGACTGTAATGGTGGAGACCTTGAAGCGGATCGGTCTACGCAATGCAGCAATGAAGTTGCTGAAGAAATATAGAGCTGCCTGTCAAGTAGACGGTACTGTCTCTCCGACCTTCATCCCCAGATGGTGAAAAAGAAGCCACCTGCTCTTCCTCGTAGTCCTCAAATGACAATAGGATGACTGCTTGGATAGATTCAGACGTTCTGAATCTTTGTATATTTTTGTTCATGTATATTTTGTACATAAAGCCAAACTGTTATCGACCAATTGTTTATTATGAACAGTTTTCGACAACCGTTGGCCACTGACCAGCTAGCAGGAGCATGTTTTGGGTTTGCCAGGATCAAGGACCATTCATCATCATGTTTAGGGAGGGTGTTTGTCAGGGGTCATTGCCATGCTGGCTTGTGATGGATATTTTTGTCAAAATTCTATTTTTGCCATGGATACACACATCAATTAGATATAAACATAAAGAGATATAGCCTTAAATGACCGTTACGGGTCTGTAACTCTGAGCGTGTACAAATGGAACGTAATTACGCTCTATTTGTACACGTTCAGAGTTATGGGATTCCTTGAAAATAAAACGTTAAAGAACTGCTGTCCTAGTGGACTCATAATGTGCCATAATTATACTATAGTGTCATTGTAAATCAGTGTCATACATATTCTAAAGGAAACCTGGAGACTTGGTGTTCTGTAATTGTATTATGATCAAAATAAGAACATTATAATGGTGTGTAAAACAGACAATCTAAGCTTTGCCACGGACAATGACAAGTCTTTGCCACAGACACATTTGTCTGTACACATTTGTCTGTATACAGACATATGGATGGCCCCTGGTGAGTGTCATTCACTTAGGAACCCTTGTGCTCCTCTAACCTAGAGTCTAAAGGTTCCATTCCCAAACCTTTCAGGCCGTCACCCCCCCAAAATAATCATATTTGAACTGCTTGGGGACCCCATTGTGAAAATAGTTGGAGGGGGTACTTTAGGCATTACATTTAGTTTGACTTGGTTCCACAAATAAATATTGTGAAAATAGCCAAGCTACAAGGCTCGCATTGAGCTTGTAGATTGCCTATTTTCACAATATTTTTCTTTATTTTTACGTAATATTTGACAATTTGGTTTTAAAAGTGTCTTAAAAGTTGTTACATTCTAATTGTAAATTGTAGACGTGCATATACCCATATACACGTGTATATTGGTTAAGGTTTGTTTACTTTTGAGTGCATGATGAATTATAATTTGAGCCCCCCCGGGGGTTTGGGAACCACTGCTGTCTGAAATGTAATTATCATGATTTAATTACTCCAGTGACACATAATGATCACATAATAGCCTATATGTTTGAAGATGACTGTTCTACTCTTGGACTGGCCTACTTGTTTTACTATTACAATTCGCATTTTAAGAATGTAGGTTAATGCTGCAAGTGCTAATGTTTTTTCCCCTGTAATATTCCCATTTTATTTTATATTCTATTTCATATTCTATCTTTGTTATGCTACACAAATGTGTTTGTCAAATGTTATAAACAAACATTTATTTCTGTGGATTTTAATATGGCTTTTCATGCCATCAATTAATTGACGATTGTTTGATAAGGTTAGCAACAATCAGTTATTAAAACCTGCTTTAACCACATTTACCCTGTGTCACTATTTTCGGCATGTCATAGGCCCAACATACATTGTAAGCTTATAGAGTACTCGTTATGCAGAATGTCCCATTTCAAGTTTTCAAATGTATACAAATATTTTGAAAATAGCAGATCTACAAGTTCACAATGCGTTGCATTGCGAGCTTGTAGACCGGCCATTTTCAAATGGCCGAAATGTATACAGAGCTGCAGATGTTGAAGTGGCTAATGTATGATTTGTAATAATAATCAAAATCTACAAAGTAGCAAGTAACTAAAGTTGTCAAATAATTAGTAGTGATGTAAAAGTACAATATTTGCCTCTGAGATGTAGTGGAGTAGAGGTAAAAGTATTGGACATTGGAAATATTCAAGTAAAGTAGAAATATAGTAGGCTACATGAAATAAGTATATGTACAGTACAGCTACTTAGTTACTTTTTATCACTGGTGGAAACATCCCAACGACCTGCTGCTCTGGCTGTACCACAGGAGGGTTCATGAACACCTGAAAACGTTCAAGGAACAATGGGTTAAATTATGTATCATGCTTTATAAAGGAATAATGGATAGAATAGAATGTAAGCGAACATAAACCACGAAATACCTTCAACTGTCTGTTAAATCAAATGTTGGCCTAAATAGCCTACTGGATGGAAATAAAAGTGAAATTAACTGAGCTTGAGAAGACAGGCAATCATGGCAGAATATAAATATTCTGTATAAAACTGTGAGAATGACTTTTAAACTGGCAGCTCTTCTGCTAAATGCCACTACAGGATAAAGTACTGTATATGGATCACAATGACTGATCTAATCTAATAGAAACCCTTATGAGCCCAATCCTCTTTTCAACACCCATTGGAACGTCAAATCAAGCCAGGATCTCAAGCAGTGGCCAGGCTCATAGCCAGATAAACACTCACATCATATCTGCAGAAGCCTGTCCATTCAGGACTCCTGCCTAGTGCCTATGCAATTTGGATTTGTGTATCTAAAACGGTAGGTGGCAGTATTGCACCTCTAAAGCCCAAACTACTCATTATTTACAAAATTATTATGATGTGTACTGTCATTATTAATTAATGTATTAATTAAGTATTGACAAAGTATCAACAAATAAGTGAAACATTTTAAGCATAATACGCATGGCAGACACATATAGCCAGATCTGATCGTGGTTGAGAACCGACAAAAGTCAGGTAGATGTAGGCCTACACTGTCTGTATGTGCGTGGTAAAGTACTCACATTTTGTACTTAAGTAAAAGCATCAATAGGCCTACTGCAAGTAATCTGTTACAAGTAAAAGTATGGAATTCAAAATGCCTATTGAGTAAAAGTACGAAAGTATCTGTATCAAAATGTACTTAAAGTTCTAAAAGTACAGAATAGGCCTACTCATTGTGCAGAATGTCTCATTTCACAATTTGTCAAATGTATAAAATGCATAAATATCTTTTGAAAATAGCAGATTTACAAGCTCACAAGGATTACAGACAGAAAAAAACAGCACCCTGGACAGCGACCTTGGGCATCATCCATCCCTCTTCAGTGAGATTGAGGGCCCCAGCCCTTCTACCTCATGTCCTCCCCCCACCTCCTTTACATTTTCCCCATAAGGTATAGGCAATACAATATTTGTAATTGTTTATCTGTGTCCTCTCAAAGAACTGACTGATTGAGCCTAGAACTAAAAGTATGGAAGTTTTTTTCCCCCACATTTGTACTTGAGTAAAAGTACAAAAGTATTGGTATCAAAATGTACTTAATATACCAAAAGTAGGCTACTCACTATCCAGAACGTCCTGTTTCTCAAGTTTTCAAATGTATACATATATTTTGAAAATAGCAGGTGTAGAAAATCTGATCCTCATTCTCCCATGTGAGAAGGGACACTAAAAGCCAATCTTAAACACTACCCTAAGAGGCAATCCCCCATTTCAACGCAGGAAATTGGTCTTCAGGAAGAGACTGCCATTCTTCTGCTACACTAGTTGCATGAGCCATAGTAACAGTAATGACTAAGACAAGAGTGCCATAACCAGGGGTGTCACAAGGGGGGAAGTGGGACTGAGTTACTAGGGCCCAAGGTGGAGGGGCCCTAGTAACTTTAGCTATTGAAAAATAGCAGATCTACAAGCTCACAGTGCGGCACTCGGTGCCGCGCTGCGAGCTTGTAGATCTGCTATTTTTGAAAAGTCATGAAAATGTGTGCAAATCTTTGAATATATTTTTTAAGCGAACATTTATAACTCAAATTGTGCTTCTGGGGGGTCCCTGGAACTAGATATTTTGAGATGGGGGTCTGTGGTCAAATACATATCATCTTGGGGGTCCTTCACATGAAAGGGTTTGAGCACCACTGACATGGAAACATACGTTTTCTTGTACACAAGATTTTTCAAAAATAGCAGATCTACAAGCTCGCTGTGAGCTTGTATATCTGCTATTTTTCAATAGTTAACATTCATGGGGGGCAGGCAGTGAATCCTTGTACCCAGGGCCCAGAATTTGGTGTGACGCCCCTGGCCATAACTGTCTGTCAATGATTGCTGAGAGTGAGTGTGATGTGCGGGAGGGGCATGCTGTGTGTGTGTGTAAGGAAGTGAAACTTGAAGATAATACGTTAGTAACAGTTACAACTGGTTCCCACCATGTCGAGGTTTAAAGCCCTGCGCAGACCCAGGGAGAGTGTTTATGATGGACCCTCTATTTATGTCGAGGTTTAAACTCTCCATGCCCAGACCCAGGGAGAGTGTTTATGATGGACCCTCTACACTCCGGGACACCCTGGGACATTTTGAACATTATGAATTTGTGCGTTTCAGGTGGCATCTCTCTGAGGAGGTGATGTCAGAGTTTGAAGCCATTCCTAAGAGCCACCTGGAGAAAAGAAGTCGTGATGAAACAGTGGATGTGATGGTGGAGTTTCACACTGAAGACAGAGCTGTGAAAGTTGCAGTGGAGATCCTGAAGCAGTTGAGTGAACATGACGCAGCAAAAAGGTTAATGGAGAAATATACCGCCGAAAACAGAGATGACATCCTGTGAGTTTCTACCAGAGACCTCCTCCTGTGCAGCCTGGAGGAGTTGGGAGGTGAAGACTTTGAACGTTTCCGGCAGCAGCTCTGTCAGAAATTGGTGATCGTTTTTGAAGCCATTCCCAGGGGCCTTCTTGAGAATAAAACTCGGGAGCAAACAGTGGATCTGATGGTGGGTGCTCACACTGAAGATGGGGCTGTGAGTGTTGCAGTGGAGATATAAACATAAAGAGATATAGCCTTAAATGACCATTATGGGTCTGTAACTCTGAGCGTGTACAATTGGTTCTATTTGTACACGTTCAGAGTTATGGGATTCCTTGAAAATAAAACGTTAAAGAACTACTGTCCTAGTGGATTCATAATGTGCCATAATTATACTATATTGTCATTGTAAATCAGTGTCATACATATTCTAAAGAAACCTGGAGACTTGGTGTTCTGTAATTGGGTATTATGATCAAAATAAGAACGCTATAATGTGTGTAAAACTGACAATGTAAGATTTGCCACGGACAATGACAGGTTCTTTGCCACAGACACATTTGTCTGTACACATTTGTCTGTATACAGACATATGGATGACCCCTGGTGAGTGTTGGTCATTCACTTAAAGGAGCTATAGTCAACTTTTTCTTGAAAAACTGATGCTAAAATAAAAATAATGTTTCGAAAATATTTTATGAAAAAAAATAAGCTTCATTTATGTGTTTCTATTCAAAAATGACAACAAAAAGCGTAAAATAATGATAAAATAATCATTTTGGCCATAGTCAGACCGACACTTTGTTTACATTCTTGTCTATAGACTAGGATGTAAACAAAGTGTCCGGCCCTACAATGAAAAAGTTGACTATAGCTCCTTTAATTAGGAACCCTTGTGCTCCTCTAACCTAGAGTCTAAAGGTTCCATTCACAAACCTTTCAGGCCGCCATCCCCCCAAATCATATTTGAACTGCACGGGGACCCCATTGTGAAAATAGCTGGAGGCGGGTCCCTGACAACTACTTTAGTTTGTCTCGGTTCCACAGATAAATATTGTGAAAATAGGCAAAAAAAACAAAGGCTTGCATTGAGATTGGAGATTGTCTATTTTCACAATCTTTTCTTTATTTTTACGTAATATTTGACAATTTGGTTTTAAAAGTGTCTTAAAAGTTGTTACATTGTAATTGTAAATTGTAGACATGTGCATATACCCATATACAGTTGTATATTGGTTAAGGTTTGTTTACTTTTGAGTGTGTGATGAATTATAATTTGAGCCCCCCCCCTGGGGGTTTGGGAACAACTGCTTTAGACCATGCTGTCTGAAATGTAATAATCATGATTTAATAACTCCAGTGACATGACATATCCTATATGTTTGAAGATGACTGTTCTACGCTTGGACTGGCCTACTAGTTTTACTATTACAATTCCCATCTCAAGAATGTAGCATAATGCTGCAAGTGCTAATGTTTTTTTTCCCCCTGTAATATTCCATTTTATTTTATATTCTATTTTATATTCTATCTTTGTTATGCTACACAAATGTGTTTCTCAAATGTTATAAACAAACATGCATTTCTGTGGATTTTAATATGGCTTTTCATGCTATCAATTATTTGGCGATTGTTTGATAAGATTAACAACAATAAGTTATTAAAACCTGTTTTAATCACATTAACCCTGTGTCGCTATTTTGGGCATGTCATAGGCCTAACATACATTGTAAGCTTAATATAGAGTACTCGTTATGCAGAAAGTCCCATTTCAAATTTTCAAATGTATACAAATATTTTGAAAATAGCAGATCTACAAGTTCACAATGCGTTGCATTGCGAGCTTGTAGATCGGCTATTTTCAAATGGCCGAAATGTATAAAGAGCTGCAGATGTTGAAGTGGTTAATGTGTATGATTTGTAATAATAATCAAAATCTACAAAGTAACTAGTAACTAAAGTTGTAACATAATTAGTAGTGATGTAAAAGTACAATATTTGCCTCTGAGATGTAGTGGAGTAGAGGTAAAAGTATTGGACATTGGAAATATTCAAGTAAAGTAGAAATTCAGTAGGCTACATGAAATAAGTATATGTAGGCTACTTAGTTACTTTTTCATCACTGGTGGAAACATCCCCAAGGACCTGCTGCTCTGCCCCAGGAGGGTTCATGTATACCTGAAAACTTTCAAGGAATAATGGGTTAAATTATTTATCATGCTTTAGTTTGTAAAGGAATAATGGATGGAATAGAATATAAGCAAACGTAAACCAATATCATGATACTGTATACTTCAACTGTCTGTTAAATCAAATGTTGGCCTAAATAGCCTACTGGATGGATGATATTAACTGAGCTTGAGAAGACAGGCAGTCATGGCAGAATATACATTTTCTGTATGAAACTGTGAGAAAGACTTTTAAACTGGCAGTTCTTCTGCTAAATGCCACTACAGGTTAAAGTACTGTAATGGATCACAATGACTGATCTAATCTAATAGAAACCCGTATGAGCCCGATCCTCTTTTCCACACCCACATTGGAACGTCAAATCAAGCCAGGATCTCAAGCAGTGGCCAGGCTCATAGCCAGTTAAACGATCAC
Source organism: Nannobrachium achirus (assembly GCF_963921795.1). Classification (NCBI taxonomy): domain Eukaryota; kingdom Metazoa; phylum Chordata; class Actinopteri; order Myctophiformes; family Myctophidae; genus Nannobrachium; species Nannobrachium achirus. The sequence goes on along the minus strand of NC_137822.1, from coordinate 5,484,113 downwards.
ATCATATCAGCAGAAGCCTGACCATTCAGGACTCCTGCCTATGCAATTATTCTGTGAATGGATTTGTGTATCTAAAACGGTAGGTGGCAGTATTGCACCAAACTAATACTCATTATTTACAAAATTGTGTACAGTCATTGTGGGCTCGCCAGTACCTGGCGAGCACACTTTAGATATTGTCATTATTTATTTATTTATTTATCTAGTAAGTAGACGGGATTTTCGGTTCCTTTCTACTCCTACATACTTAGTGAGAAAATGAAAATAAAAACATCAATGTGTTCAGCTTACTGTGGCGCAGTGTGCTATTACTTTTTACAGCAATCGGCCAAATGGTGGCGCTGTAGGAAGCCTTCGAAAGTGCAAACTTTGAACAGGTATAGCTCATGCTGTGTTATACATACAGCCATGAAACCTGTATACACTTATGCGTCTCCTCATGCCGAACAACTTTTACCCTCTAACTTTTGACCTCTGACCTTTAGGTCTCCCACAATTTGGAATAATATGAAAAACAGTAAAAATCTATCTCCTCCTGGGTTTCTTTCGTTACGCGCACGAAACTTTTTTCACATGAACTTTGGACCAATACGGTGAGATTGATCAACCAGATTTTTTTTAAAGTGAAATATAATTTTTTAATAATTCAATCAATATTGCGGTTTTATGCAAATTATTCTTCGGCCTCTAAATCATACATGCAAAGTTACACGTTCATGGCATTTGGCAAAGATGTAGAAGGTTAGTCAAAGTATCACTGAAACCAATTTTATTCCAATCGGCCAAAGGGGGGCGCTATACGAAGCGTTTGAAAATTCAAACTTCAAACGGGCATAAGTCATGACTCGTTTCGTTTGAAGACATGCAACTTGTTACACGCGTGCTTTGACTCAAGCGGAAGACATCTGTGTCGTTGTTAAGTAAGCTCCGCCCTTCAATTTTCCGCCATTTTAAGCAGTTTGTAAAACGCGCAAACCCGCTTTTATTCTGGAATCTTCGCGTCACGTGCACAAAACTTTTTTTACTTGAACTTTGGACCAATATCTAAAGATCTGTCAGATCGGATTTCTTCAAAATTGAAACATGCTTTTTTTTTTATAATTCAATGAATATTGCAGTTTTATGCAAATTATTCTTCTGCCTCTAAATCATACATGCAAAGTAACATGTTCATGGCATTTGGCAAAGATGTAGAGTGTTAGTCCAAATATAACTAAAACCAATCTTACTCCAATTGGCCAAAGGGGGGCGCTATATCATTTTGAGCAGTTTGTGAAACGCTTAAACCCGTTAGGATTTTTTTTCCGCAATTTGCATGAAACATTCTACACACAATCTAAGGACCTTTATCTAATATGCCTATGAAGTGCACACACAAAAAATATACAATAATAATTATAAATATAGCTGCAAGCAGCGATAAAGTGGCCAAGGCCAAAAACACCTCAAATCATGAACACAGCCTGCAATGTGCGTGAAATCTTGCAAGCACATTCCCAATAGGCCAAGGAACAGATACCACCCTTCTCACATTGGCCTGTTATAGCGCCACCAGTGGGTCAACTTTTGCACAACACATTTTTGGAACAAAATGGACCAATCTTTGACGTCAGTAACGTCAAAGAGAGCACTGCCTGCGATCTTGACATTTTGTACTTTTATAGCCATTGTTTTCTGGCTTGAAGCGAGCCCACAATTGTTTCGAAGGAACAATATTTTCTAGTTATTAATTAATGTATTAATTAACTATTGACAAAGTATCAACAAATAAGTGAAACATTTTAAGTATAATACGCAGCATGGCAGACACATAGCCAGATCTGATCGTGGTTGAGAACCGACAAAAGTCAGGTAGATGTTGGCCAGGTAGATGTTGGCCTACACCGTCTGTATGTGCGTGGCAAAGTAGCCTACTCACATTTTGTACTATAGGTAAAAGTATCAATAGGCCTAGTGCAATGAAATAATCTGTTACAAGTAAAAGTATGGAATTCAAAATGCCTATTGAGTAAAAGTACAAAAGTATCTGTATCAAAATGTACTTAAAGTTCTAAAAGTACAAAATAGGCCTACAGAATGTCTCAGTCATTTCACAAGTTGTCAAATGTATAAAATGCATAAATATCTTTTTTAAATAGCAGACAAGCTCACAAGGATTACAGACAGAAAAAACAGCACCCTGGACAGCGACCTTGGGCATCGTCCATCCCTCTTCAGTGAGATTGAGGGCCCCAGCCCTTCTACCTCATGTCCTCCCTCCCCCACCTCCTTTACATTTTCCCCATAATGTATAGGCTAGGCAATACAATATTTTTTATTTGTTGTTGTTGTTTTATTAATTTGTTTATCTGTGTCCTCACAAAGAACTGACTGATTGAGCCTAGAACTATAAAAGTATGGAAGTTTTTGTTCACATTTCAACTAATTAATTGTAAACGAAACGTTTGCTTATGGTTTACAAATAATGTATTGGAACATCAAATAATGTATAGGCTATTTGTAAACCACACTATGGTGCAGTTACTGTGAGTTGAGCCAGGGGTAAGGTTCTATACTTCTCACCTGTCCTTCAGCATATGGACATTGGACACTGTTACTATGTCAAATGGACTTGGACTTTTCCTTTTATTTTTATTGTTTCTCTTTTGTGATTGTGTCTTGCTTAAATTGCATTAATGCACTATGCACATGTAAGCCTGTTGTCCAAAAGAGCTGGAAATTGAACTGAACTCTGTCTCACACACACGTGCACGCACACACGCACGCAACGCACGCACACATGCAGGTGACACACTCACATCATGTGACATCAAGGGCATTATTATTAAAATGTTTCTTTTCTTATCAAACTAAACTTACCACGTGGCCACCAATAACTGCATGGACGTAGCTGGTTTCAGACATCACACATTCCATGACATGACGAGACTTCATTTTGGTTCCCTGCAAGACAGCGAGAAGACACGAACTGACGAACATAATTTCAGGTAATAATGCATAGGCCTATTTTGTTATTATCTCTCAATCTGCTAGCCTATAAACAATATGGAATTTCCCATAGGCCTATCTTAAAACTCGTTTGCACGTCTAACAGGTACCTACGAATAATTATGGGGGGAGGGGGCGTTTGGGACTTAAGTTCAGGATAAGAGGCCTATGGTCCGAACCATTGCTTATAAAGTCTCTAATTCGGTGTTTGAGCAGCGTTTAGCCTATAGCCTACTTTTCATTTAGTGGCCTACACACACTTTCTTTGATCCGGTCCATCAATGAAAGTGTTAGTGTCTCTTGACACTTGGTCACTAGCATATCCATGTGATGTTTGGTGTATTTGCGTGGGTGCTTGAGCACTGCTGGTGTCCACTTGTCAAGTTGTCATTAGGCCTAAGGGTCTGCAGTTCTATTGTCATTGATCCATGTGCTCAGAGTTTCAGCCTATAACTCTGGTTTCAGTAGCCTACATCCTCCTCCTCATGTCGTGTCATGTGCACATTTCTTTTTTTTGTTTTGCGTAGGCTATTTGATTGATTGATTGAATCATTGATTGATTCATTGATAACAGAATGAATGTCGCGCAAGACACAGGCCAAACTCTAAAAAGGATGTCACTTGCCCGCTTGCAAGTTGCAACTTACTTGGGTTTGATTTGAGGCCTAGCCTATATGTTTTTAAGGAGAGTGAAGGGGGGGAAAACTAATTCGTGATCGTTGGACATTGTTATAAATTATAACTTGTTGTTTTATGCGGGACGCTTGACAAACGTCCCATCTTCAGCCTTCAGGACTGTTGAGCCAGCGCCATTGCTACCGGCCTATTTATAAATAACTAGGATGCAGCATGCAGCTCTAGGCCTAACCCCATGCTTGCTTTTGCCAGTTGTTGCACTTGCAGGATTGGGTGGGGCACTATTCCTTGTTGCCCATCATGCACTCGAATCGATCCTCCTGTTTACCCAACCCAGTTGTGTTGTAATATCGTATTATTATTAGCATTCTGTGTGTGTGTGTGTGTGTGTGTGTGTGTGTGTGTGTGTGTGTGTGTGTGTGCGTGTGCGTGTGCGCGTGCGCGTGCGTGTGTGTGTCCTGGCTCTTCAGTTGAAAGTTGAAAATAGTTATTGCGGTGTTGAATGCAAGTCAGTCAGTGTAGGCTACTGTAGGCCTATGTGTGTCTGTCTGCCCAGGTGGGATGGGTCCATGACAGGGCCCATTGTCTCATAATCCACCTGTTTGCTCTCAGGTCGGGGATCACCAGGGGTTAAAATGTATCTACCCTTAAGGGTGTGTTACTCTGAGTGAACAAATTGAACCAAATGGACCCTTACAGGCCTGTAGTCTACACCCCAGCCTATATCATTTCTCAAGGTCAAGGTCAAGGTAAACTTTATTATCCCGTTCAGGGAAATTCATTTGGTCCAAAGGTGTGAGTACAAAAAACATACAATCACAAACAACATCCAACATTGAATACTGACTATACAGGCTACATGTATCTATCTGCTGACTTTTTTGTTTAGAATTCTGATTCTAAGGGCCCACCCAGACACTTTACATGGTCCATTTGGTTCCATTTCTCTCATTTACAAATTGGTTACATTAACACTGAGGTTTTAACAGTGTGAGAGAGATCTTTTTTTAAATCATCATCATGCCTACATCAAACTGGGAATCAATTATATCTAAAAGGTTGAGAATCACTGGCAAGAGCTTACTGCTGCTTTGATCTTTGACTTTGACATGCGTTGATTGTAGTTTAATTTGATTGTGTTTGAGAGAAAGAGAACATTGACGGTCAAGGTCTAGTTATGCGTAAATTGTAGCTAGATTGTAGCTACAACTCCCTCCTGACTCCCTGGAATAAACTCCCCATTGCAGTCAGAAGGTGGGGGGGGGGGGGGGGGGGGGCATTTACAGCACATTTAAGTTCAAATGAAAAATGAATTCTGTGTGAAAAGCTTATTTGAAAGTGTTTCCTCAGGAGGCTTTGAGTGAAATGGCTTATGTTTTGGGTACGGTATGTTCCTATACCCTGTATGGCACATACTATACAGTATGTCCCATACAGTATATGATATAGGAACACATTCAGAAAACAACTAAAAGAGTTTGGTCAATTTGTCACACAATATAACTACTAAAAATACATACACAATTCAATTATATTAATATATCAGAGCAGTGGTCTGGTTGGTTTCAGGTTCCAAGTGGTCCCAAATGAACATAATAGAAGTCTGAATGAACTAGGGTGACCATACGTCCTCTTTTGCCCGGACATGTCCTCTTTTAGGGGGCTGTCCGGCCGGTCCGGGGGGGTTTTATAAATTCCTTCAAATGTCCGGGGTTTCGCGCATATCACAGTTTAAGCACGGACATTTACAATGCACGTTCAATGGTTCTTTTGGAAACACACTGTGAGAGGCGCTAACCCCGGAACGTGTATTATTCATACTACTCTCTGCCTGCGATCCCTCCCTCCCTCAGCCTGTCTCGCTTTCAGATCAGAGGCAGAGCAGAGCAGAGCTCTGCAGCAGATCGCGCAGCGCAGAGCCAAACGAACTGCAAACGCTATTAATGCTCACTCCCTCAGCAACTGTGTTTACATTGGTGAAGGAATCTTGCCTGCTACTCCCTCAATCCTGGTCTAAAAATGACGGGAGACGGCTCTACGGATGCGTATCGGCGAGACGAAGGTGCTCGCGACGACCGCGGCTTTCAATCACTGATGAAATGCACAAAAAGTGCGAGTGACCAACATTGAGAAGCAGAGCGTTCTGTCAGCAAAGCTGGTAGTCTTCTGTGTCCATTTAGGCATTTACAATTATAACAGTTCTGCTTCAAGCCCATAACACTGCAAAGTAGCTTACAAGACAGTCTGTGCGAGGTGAGAGCTCTTCTGCTAACTAAATTGACAGAATCTTTTCTACAACCTTGTAAAGCAGAAGATACGGCGGTTTGAATAATGGGCTACCTCTCTTTTATTTAGTTACAAAGCTGAACGTTCATACAGCCAAAAGGCATACTTTATCAGTGGATCTCTAGCCTATTAATAGATTTGTAAAGGGTCCAATTGGAACCCCCTCAAAATTGAATACATAATAGGCTATTAGTGGTAGGCCTATAGGGCATAATTGAGCGGTAAACTAGTAATAGAAAAAAAAAATTGGGGGAAAAATTATATATATATATATATATATATATGCCGGGTAGAGTGTCCTCTTTTTGGATTTTCAGAATATGGTCACCCTAGAATGAACAATGTTATATCCACTTCCAATAATAATGATCACAATAAACAACACCTTCCCCACAGTGGGAATCACACAGGTGTATGTAACAGCAGGCCTAATGTCTCTGGTCCATCACATAGGTTGACATTGCCCCCTAGTGGCCAAACAACAGCCAAAGTACCACATGCCCATGAAACCTCTTTCTGAGATAGCTTTTTTGTGACTCAATATTAAAGAAGCAATATCTGTTTTGTTATTCTTCATAGTCTAGAAAATGATGTATGTGCTGTAAGTTTCAAGTTTTAATTAATTACAGAATATCTTTGTGCTTTGTGCTTTTTACAGGAACACAGTGGACTGTGGAAGTACAGTAGAAGAATGAAGTATCTGGTTTTCACCTTAATGCCATTGCTGCTCTATGCTGTTGTGATTAGTGACGCAAGAGGTAGGCTAATCATTATCGTAGACTATATTGTGTTGTCACACAAACACACACACTTTATTTAGTTAACGGTGTAAACTTAATCTCACAATTCACCATGATGTATTTTTAGAAAATAAGAAAAGGAAATTATATAATTTACTCAGAGATATTTGCTTACGGTAGGCTGTCTTTGTTTTAAACAGACACTGATTATGGTACTGTTGAGGAAATCATCTATGACGAAGACCCCATAACAGCTGAACCTGGGACCAGCGCTGTGTTTGAATGTACTTTCAGTCATGGTCCTGCATTCAAACCCATGTCTGTAAGGCTGATGAAGTGTGACTCAAAACCTATGTGTGACATGAAGGATGACGTCATCTTCGACTCCGAGGATGTCAATGCAACTACGGACCAGTTCAGGGGTCTAGTGTCCCTCTTGGAGCCAGATCTCAGCAAAAATAACTGCAGCATCCGCATCAATGACCTCAGCATCTGGATGTCTGGATCCTATCAAGTTGGAATTGTGTGTCAAAGGGATGGGCGCCCTGCTGTAATAAGGACTCACCATAAAAAGACCATCAAACCCACAGGTATGAAGAATTGGTACTTTTATAGTATAATTTAACTCTGAAGTGTGTGCAAATAAGCGAATGAACCCGTCTGGTTACTATTTGTCAATTAACACTTTGCTTTAAAATAAGACCTTTATGTTTTTTGTGCCACCAGGACTGCGTCAACCCAGAATAATTGGTCAAACCACAGTGGAGGAAGGTGAGAACCTGAACTTGACCTGTGAGGCTGAAAGCTCCCCTCCATCGAATGTCACTTGGACCGAGGCCGGATCCGATACCGCGCTGGTGAGTGGTATTCAGAGAGCCACTCTCGTCATTCCAACGGTGACAATGGAACACAATGGAAGTGTGTACATCTGCACAGCGAAACATGTGAACAAGACGAAGACTGCGTCTACTTGTGTAATTGTGACGAGTAAGTACTCTACACTGCACTGAGTTGCTTTGAGGAAACATTTATTGTCACTATTTTCACATTTTCACATTTCTATAGCTTATCGCCTGCACATTTCTCTTTCATGTGATTTTATAGTGCCCTCAGTCATTCAAAGGATGGAAACATTTTATTATGTTATCTTCGCCCTTGTGGTCCTGGTTGTTGCTGTGGCTCTGGCTGCAATGACATATGGCTGGATCAGGTGCAGTGTTACAATCCCTCCCTCTATATATATAATCTCTCGTGTTTCAATTTGACATTTTATTGAGAAATATTTAAACATTTAACTAAACAATAATGTTTTTTTCCCCCTTCTTTCCCAAAATATCTACTCAGATACAGAAAGATCCGCAGAGAACCAAGAGTCAAGGCAGATGCCTCGCAGATGGTGGCTCCTCAAGATCAGCAGGTATTATTTTGATCTATCTTATTACACTTTGTATCACTGATGTTTGAGACGTTTCTGATTTGCCGTTGCCATGCTTTGACCGAACATTTGTGTTTAACTTTGTCATCATTGCTGACTTGCTCATATCAATTCCACATTGTTCAACATGTTCACAGGCAGGAGGAGGAGGAGGAATACATGGTTTCACTGGGCTTGAGCAGGCCTTCCAGGAGGGAGGGGGTAAGAGCAATAATAATGATGATAATAATAAAAATCTTTGTAACGCACTTTATATTTGAAACAAATCATGGTCAACTCCTATTTTATCTAAGCATATACCGGTACATAAAAACACATTGCGATCCATCCACATGGCTGCCATATTAATGAACTAGTGGGTGTGGCCACATAAACTTTCTGTACACTTTTTGGGAAAGAATACCTCATCATCATGTCTTAGGGTGGAAAGAAAATCATGGTTTGACATGGTGTCCTGCTGTGTGTCCTATAGGTGTGCAGCCGCCAGCAGCTCTTCCAGAGGGAGGGAAGTAAAGCCATGCGCCCCTCTATCAACAACTATCAACCAATCAATCAAACTGTATTACATTGCTCGTTTCATACAAATACATACATGACATGAAAGTGTTTGACAACAACCAGTGTGGTCTACAGTAGCGGGCGAGAACAATGAAACTTATAGACGAACACACAACAAACAATGAATACACACAAGCTGATGAGAAACAGCTGGACTCGGTAAGACCAGGGGCCTGTTTCACGAAAGCAGAATTAAGTATGTCACACTCACATCTAACAACAATAGGAACTATAGTGGGCCTATAAGAGAGTAGGCTAACTAACAATGACATATCACATGAGTCATTGGTCATGGTCACACACTATTTCAGTAATAGGCCTATAATTAAATTGATTATAATGCATGGTAATTAAAATGAGTACTTATACAAACATAGTTGTTGAATTTACTGTGGAAAAAGTCGTTGGTTTACAAATGGAGTCAACATTGGACTAACAGCTATCTCACAAAACAAGGCACTGGATTAATACAGCTTGGCAGTTAGCCTGCATGGTCTAACTAGCATGTATGGAAAAACTGAATCCCAGTTTATCATATTCAGGATAACTGGCTAGGCTAATCTGCCAAGATAATTCAGCTTTCATGAAACCGATTGAGCGCTGATCCTGGCTAATTTAAACCAGGATATATAGCTGATATATCCAGGCTTTATCCCTAATATAGGTCTCGTGAAACAGGCCCCAGACATTCAAGCAACATGTAAACATGTTCTCATTTGTGTTCTTTCAGACAAAGGGGAAGAATGATGTATAACACGACAAATGAATGACTGATGTATTTACTGATAAACATTTTACTAGGGTTCAAATAATATTTGTAAATGATATGTCATCTGCTTGTGACTGCAATGTGTTCCTGTTCGCACTGCGGATGACTCGGCTCTCCTTGTCTCAGGACAAACTGCAGATTGAAAAGGCCCTTAGCTGTGAACTAAATGGTACAGCATCTTGCAATGGGCCTGGTGTACAAGATACACTAAACCACTAAGATACCCATGTAGCCTACCTGACAAAATACTTCCAAAACGTCAAGGATGTTCACAAACAACACCAGAGGCAGCTCTGCAGATCACTTCCAACCCAGATTTAGCTCAAAGGTTTAAATTCATTCTCCTGCTATGCCACACACATGTGGAACGCCCTACTGAAGGCCTTAAAAGAGTAGTAAATCTCTACCCTCCTTTAAAAGTCACTAACAGACGGCTGCTTCGCGAAACTTGTAAAAAAGACACAGCCTACCCTTTCCTCCCACTGACCTTTCTACTATAAATACCAGCATTAATGATTGTATTGTTTTACTAAATTTGTACGATATTTTCTGCTACTGTTTTCTTTGTCTGTTTGTAAATCTCTGACTTCCTTTAAACTCTGAAAAGCCACTTAGAGGTGGCTGCTACTCTAAACTGGCAACAGAAAACTTTACCTCCACCTGACCTTTCTATTGTAAATGTATTTTTTGCATCATGTTTTACAAGGTTTTGTTCTTATATTTTCTGCATAGTACTGTGTTTTATTTGTCTGTCATTCAATGTTATATGAATTTAAAAAAAGGACCCCAATTTAAACAAACCCAAAGCTTTTTTGAAGAGTTGATCCTTTTAGTTGACTTTGTACCAGTGAACTGTATTGTCATCAAACTCCTTCCTTTTCCTATGCAAACTTCTAATAAAGTCTTCAATCAATCAAAGCAGCACTCACAGTGCAATTATTCTGTGAATGGATTTGCGTATCTCAAACAGTAGGTGGCAGTATTGCACCACAAGAGTCCAAACTACTGCCACCAAAGCGGTAGATGGCAGTAATTCACCATAATCGCCATCAAGGGGTGAGAAGAAGCAGTGCGACTTGTAGTCAGTCCGTCAGTCGGAGAGGTCCGTGAACTGAGCAAATATAGAACTTCCGGTGTCTGTGTCTGTGAACGCGTGCGTGTGTCAAAAGTGCCGACACGAAAAGCCGTCTCCTATCCAGCGCCCACTAGAGTCGGAAAACGGCGCCATTTGAGTTCTTTTTTTAGCACCTGGCCGCACTGGACGGCCATCAAATTTTGCAATGCCGCCTCTCCCGCTTAGCGGAGAGTGTGGTGTGGTAGAGGAGGTCTCTGTGAACGCGTGCGTGTGTCAAAAGTGCCGACACGAAGAGCCGTCTCCTCTCCAGTGCCCAATTTGTAAAGGCTGTGCACTCCATTGAAGAGCAGTTTATCTAGTTGTATACTATATTTTTGTTTTGTCATTAAAACGTTATTTTTACACAGAAACATAATTTTCGTTGTATAGCTTCAATTAAATGCTTAATCTATATTTTTAATGTGTATATCATATACAAATTAATCGTTTTTCAATGGCTTTAGGGGTACTCTTATTCTGAAGAGATTGACACCGGAAGTCTTATATTTGCTGACACTAAATTTGTTCACGGAACATAGCCATAAGCAGGTTACTGGTTACAACCAAGCCCCCAGAACGAAAGGTTTCGTACGAAACCATGGTTTTCTTAGTTTAGGAGAAATGCACTCCTCTTGGGTTATCGCGCCTCCTAGCGTGCGATACAGAGCTACACATATGCTCCCGAATGACAAAGTCGGAGGGTATGCCAGTCAAAACGCCCCGCCCCAACCGTGGGCATAAGGCGCGAGACTGGCATGTTCGGTAGCACTTTATAATAAGGTGCCATTAATAAACACTTATTAACAGTTAATAAGATACTTAATAACTTGTTATTAACTCTAATAAGAACGTTATTAAACCTTAATAAACACATAATAAACTATATAATATGAATCTTATAAACGTTAATAAACTACTTATAAGATAGTTATAAACCTTAATATATACTTACTACAGCTTAATAAAAGATTAATAAGAACGTTTTAACAACTTAATTAAACATTTATACGATGCTTAATTATACATTAATAAATAATGTATAAGTCATCTATAAACCTTATTATATGTTTATACATGTTAATAAATTAATAATAAGAAAGTCAAATAACCTTAATTAACACTTAACAAACTACATGAAAAGGTACCTTACTAACGGTTAATTAACAACTTATAATTAACCAATAAACCCTATTATATTTTAATACAGGTTAATAAACCATCTTAATTACTACCAATATTGTATCAACTATTCATAAGATACTTAATTAACAATTAATAATCTACTAATAAGATACTTGTTATATCATAATAAATATTTGTAAATGCATTATGAATACTATATAACAATATATACATGTTAATTAGATACTTAATTAACAACTGTTGTAAGTGGAATAATATCGTATAAACAATAACAAGTCCTAAATAGATTTCTTATTAACATTGAGACAGTGCATTATTAACAATAATACATTCTTTATTGAGCATTCATTAACACGTTAATTAGGCATTTTGTGGGTACATGTTGTAAAGTGGGAACATGTCTTATAAACATCAACAAATCCTTAATAAAGTGTGTTATTAATGTTGAAACTGTTTTATTTACTTCAACAAATCGTTAATTAGGCATCTATTAACAATTACATTTTGTGGGTACCTGTTAAGTGGGAACACGTCGGTCTTATTAACATCAACAAATCCCTAATAACATGTCTTATTAACATTGAACGTGTCTTATTAACATCAACAAATCCTTAATTAGTCATTCAATAACATGTTAATTAGCCATTTTGTTGGTACCTGTTGTAAAGTGGGAACATGTCTTATGAACATCAACAAATCCTTAATAAAGTGTCTTATTAACATTGAACGTGTATTATTAACATCAACAAATCGTTAATTAGTCATTCAATAACATGTTAATTAGGCATTTTGTGGGTACCTGTTGTAAAGTGGGAACATGTCTTATGAACATCAACACATCCTTAATAAAGTGTCTTATTAACATTGAACATGTATTATTAACATCAATAAATCGTTAATTAGGAATTCATTAACACGTTAAATAGGCATTTTGTGGGTACCTGTTGTAAAGTGGGAACATGTCTTATTAACATCAACAAATCCCTAATAAAGTGTCTTATTGACATTGGAAGTGTATTATTAACATCAACAAATCGTTAATTAGGCATTCATTAACACCTTAAATAGGCATTTTCAGCTACATGTTGCAAAGTGGGAACATGTCGGTAAAACATTTATCTTTCTTTTCACTTTAGGTAAATAAAAGGAGGTAATTCATTCTTAAATGAAGGCTGTGCACAAACAGAAGTAGTAATGTTTTGGGGCTAGCGATTCCTTTGCAGCTTATGTAATGTCATTCCAGTTTATGTACAACTTCTTCCTCCTCCTGCCATCGCTTGAAGACGAAGAGCTTGAGGAATTTGAGGCAAAGGTGGTCGAGTAGCTGGACTTTGATGGTGACTTGACAGAGGTTGGAGACTCATTTCTTGATGCTGTAAAAACAAAATGCAAAATGTACGTAAATAGGAGGTTAGGCATGTTAGACATGTTTTGTTCATAAAGTGGTTACAGTGCACTTATTGTAAATAATAATAACAATACATAAATAAATAAAAAGGAGCAGCGCTCTTCCAAGCACAGGTCTCCAATGTGATAGGCAAATGTGAAAAGGGTGCCATGTCATCGGTGGCCTGTCATGATTTGAGGCATTTTGTTCCAAAGATGTGTTTTGCTCAAATTGAGCTGCTGGTGGAGCTATAACAGGCCAATGTGAAAAGGGTGGCATTTGTTCCTTGACCTTTTGGGAATGTACGTGAATGTACAAGGCTTTTTTTTCTCAAAACAGACCAATCCTGCAAACTTTAGAAGCCAATCTAAGCCAACTAGGATGGAATATGAATTATCGGAAAGATCATTCTTGATCACTAGCCTATAGCGATACTCGGTACTGATTCCCGTGATTTCTGGAACAAATCTGAAGGAGTAATTAAAAAAAAATTGTTTTACAAAAGTCAGCATCCTGGTGGCACTTTAAAAAGATGTGAAAAATGAAGGGCAAAGGTTTTTTTTGGGCTCTTGGGAGTGCGCATACAAAGTTTCCACTGATCGGTGGAGTTATTTGTAAAAACAGAAATCGGCCTGTTATAGCGCCACCATGAGGCTAATTTCAACATTTTTACAGGCATTTCTTCCTCTGCCTAATGGGAATGTGCGTGCAAAATGTCACTTAGATCGCACCCTGTGTTCAAGATTTGAGGCATTTCGTTCAAAAGGGAGCACATTTGCAAAAGCCAGTCAGGATGGAATTTGAAAAATCGGAAAGACCTGTTTTGTTTAAGGACTATAGAGATACCGTGTACCGATTTGTGTGATTTTTGGACAAAATTGTTAGAAGTACTGTCCAAAAATATGTTTTTGGACATCCACTGTAAACAATGGAGCGATGGTCCCAAAATGAGTTCTGTTCAACCAATGAGTTCTTTAATCAATCCAGTTTCAGTAGCCCTCCTATTTAATCCTTTTTGGGATGTTGAAGTTATCATCTGCCCATTTGTCAATTTTGTCAAAAGAAATTGGTTGAATAGAACTCATATTTTGGGACCATCGCTCCAATGTTTACAATGGTTTGTAATGCAGGCTGCCACCATGTGTGGTCATGTGATCCAAGATGGCCGCAATGTGAACTAGAAGAAGTGCTCTTCCGAGCACAGGTCTCCACCAGGCCACGCGTCCTGGTGGTGCTATAATAGGCCAATGTAAAAAGGGTGGCATGTGTTCTTCACCAATCTTAGACCTTTCATGGCGCCACCATGAGGCGTATTTGAACATTTTGTAGTGTAATTTCTTCCTTGGCCTTTAGCGAATGTGCATACGCAATTTCATTACAATTGCACGCTGTGTTTGATTTAAGGCATTTTGTTCGAAACGGGTCAATCCTGCAAAGTTTGGAGGCCAATCTTAGCCAATCAGGATGGAATATTTAATATGGGACAGATTCGTCTTGATCATATGACTGTGGAGATACTGTGTACTGATTTGTGTTAATTTTGGGGTAAAATCAGAAGGAGTAATATCCAAAAATGTGTCTTACATAAGTAGGCCTCCTGGTGGCGCTATAAAAGGCTGATGTGAAAAATGTAAGGAAAGGGTTTTCCTTGGCCTATCGGGAGTGCGCTTACAACGTTTTAAACTGATCGGTGGAGTTATAGGTAAAACCACAAATTGGCCTGTTATAGCGCCTGTTATAGCGCGATTTCATGTTAATTGCACTCTGCGTTTGTGATTTGAGGCATTTTGTCCAAAATGGACCAATCTTACAAACTTTGAAAGCCAATATCAGCCAATCAGGATGGAATATGGAAAATCAGACAGATCTGTGTCGATCACATGACTGTAGAGATACTGTCTACCGATTTGCGTGATTTTTGGAAAAAATCTGTAGGAGTAGTGTACAGAAATGTGTTTTGCAAACATCGGCCTCTTGGTGGCGCTAGAACAGGGCTATTTGAAAAATGTGGGGCAGAGGTTCTGAATTGGCATCCAGGGAGTGTGTGTGTGCTCATTTGGCAGTGACCGGGCCAACGGCGCCGGAGATTAGCTGGTAACAAACTCAGAGGACGGACGCACGCACAGACGGACGGACGGACGGACGGACGGACAGCCGGACGGACGGACAGGGGCGAAAACGTACTCTCCCCCTGCCTTCGGCTGGTGGAGACAATAAGGTCTATAACAAGCCCATGCAAAACATTGGGGCAGAGGTTCTGCTCTGGCACCCAGGGAATGTGCATGCTCAGTTTAGGCCTGGCAGAGACAAAGGGTTTGCAGAAATCTGCCTCCTGGTGGCACTATAACAGCAGAAGTTCACAGCATTTTTTCTTCTTCACCTTAATTTTTCATCGTCCTGCTGGATGGAAGTGCAGCAGGACCATTTCAGTAGTACATTTTGAAAATGAATATTAATAATAATAATTTATCCAGCAACAATTTCATGGACCCACTGCAGTATCTCCGGACCCCCTGCTAAAGACAGGGGTGTTGCACCAAATTCTGAGCCCTGGGTACAAGGATTCGGGCGGCTGCTAGCTGTGACTTAATAGACTAAGCCCTTATGCTCCCCCCACCTTTTTCTACCTTTGTATTTGATGTTATGCTTTTTCAGCTTTTGAAATTATCCTAGATAAAGTACTATGTTCTATCCGTCTGTCTTTCAATGTTATATGAGATACTTAAAGTGTGGTTCCTGTGGAAATAAGCCTCGGCTTTCTAGGATCTCCTTTTAGTTGACCTTGTACCAGTGATTTGTAAAACTCAAAATGTACAAAATCAATTATTCAAAATCACAATCGGTCACTTTACAAATGTCTTGAACTTAGAAATAACCCATAAATGTCCTATGGTCTTAAAAGTCCAATCCTAGTACCACTGTGTGTGGCAGTAAGTTGTGAGTATTTGTTAAGTTCACTAATTGTCCATCCAGGTAAGGGTTAAGACTGTCAACCATGAATTACAATTCTGTTCCGAAGAATGTTGACAGCCCTAGTATGAATCCAGAGTGATATGCCAATATCACTCAATCCAGTCCAAGTAAAAGACCTGACCTGTTAAACAAGGTCATTATAATCAAATTAGGATCACACTCTTTAAAAGTTTAGAAAATAAAAATAAAATGTTGTCTTCTTCTTAATTCAACTACTGAACGTGTGTTTACAATTATCAGAGTACATAATCAAAACAAAACTATTACTGTCAGAGTTAGTCAGTGGCTGCTACTGCAGTCACAAGCACAGTACAGTTCAACTCACCAAGTCAGACTTCAAACTAATCACAGGGTTCCAGGGATCACCAGGTTTCAAAAATAATCAAAATACAGCTCTTCTGATCAACCAAACATATCTGTTCACATTCATCAAACTTGTTCTTTCTTAACTCAATCTGTAATCTGTTTGTTTCACATGCTTCTCTCTGCTTCCTTCTCATGTTCTCTCCAGAACATTCTGTGCTCTGCTGCATGCAATTAGCTGAATCACATCACCTGGGCTGGTGGTGTCTTCAAAGAGCAGTCAATTGATTGAGAGACCTCATTGGCCAATTGGTTCATTGGTTGTTCAGAGCACCTCACAGGGCTCTTAAAGGAACAGTACACTACAAGTAGAGGAATGTGAATCAGAATGAAAATAAAACCCATAGTATCTTTACTCTGTACAGTAGTAAAATAGTTTGACAAATCCTATTTAGTGTTCTTCTCTTAAGCTCTTTTTTTAGAGGTTTGTTCACTTTATTTTAACCTGGTTTATGAATCAAGTGCATTCATATTTAGATAAGTACTTGATTCAGTTGTCTATTTTGACCTGGGTTACAAATAGCAGATGTACAAGCTCATGTGCGAGCTTGTAGATCTGTTTTATTTTTATTTTTATCGTGAACATTTTTCATGGGGTCTTTAAATATTTCAAATTTCAAACATAAGTTTTTGCAAAACACATGTTTCTATGTCAGTGGTGCTCAAACGTTTCCATGTGAAGAACCCCCAAAATGATATGTATATGGCCACGGACCCCATCTCAAAATATTTAGTTCCAGGGACCCCCCAGAAGCAAAATTTGATCTAAAAATGTTACCTTAAAAAATATCCATATTCAAAGATTTCCACACATTTCATGACTTTTAAAAGAAAACAGATCTACAAGCTTTCAGCGTGGCACCGAGTGCCACGCTGCGAGCTTGTACATCTGCTATTTGTAACCCAGGTCAAAATAGACAACTGAATCAAGTAATTATCTAAATATGAATGCACTTGATTCATAAACCAGGTTAAAATAAAGTGAACAAACCTCTAAAAAAAGAGCACTAAATAGGATTTGTCAAACTATTTTACTACTGTACAGAGTAAAGATACTATGGGTTTTATTTTCATTCTGATTCACATTTATCTACTTGTAGCGTACTGTTCCTTTAAGATCCCTGTGAGGTGCTCTGAACAACCAATGAACCAATTGGCCAATGAGGTCTCTCAATTAATTGACTGCTCTTTGAAGACACCACCAGCCCAGGTGATGTGATTCAGCTAATTGCATGCAGCAGAGCACAGAATGTTCTGGAGAGAGCAGGAGAAGGAAGCAGAGAGAAGCATGTGAAATAAACAGATTACAGATTGAGTTAAGAAAGAACAAGTTTGATGAATGTGAACAGATATGTTTGGTTGATCAGAAGAGCTATATTTTGATTCTTTTTGAAACCTGGTGATCCCTGGAACCCTGTGATGATTCTGTGATTAGTTTGAAGTCTGACTTGGTGAGTTGAACTGTACTGTGCTTGTGACTGCAGTAGCAGCCACTGACTAACTTTGACAGTAATAGTTTTGTTTTGATTATGTACTCTGATAATTGTAAACACACGTTCAGTAGTTGAATTAAGAAGAAGACAATGTTTTATTTTTATTTTCTAAACTTTTAAAGAGTGTGATCCTAATTTGATTATAATGACCCTGTTTTATAAACAGGTCAGGTCTTTTATACTTGGACTGGATTGAGTGATATTGGCATATCACTCTGGATTCCTACTAGGGCTGTCAACATTCTTCGGAACAAAATTGTAATTCATGGTTGACAGTCTTAACCCTTAACTGGATGGACAATTAGTGAACTTAACAAATACTCACAACTTACTGCCACACACAGTGGTACTAGGATTGGACTTTTAAGACCATAGGACATTTATGGGTTATTTCTAAGTTCAAGACATTTGTAAAGTGACCGATTGTGATTTTGAATACTTGATTTTGTACATTTTGAGTTTTACAAATCACTGGTACAAGGTCAACTAAAAGGAGATCCTAGAAAGCCGAGGCTTATTTCCACAGGAACCACACTTTAAGTATCTCATATAACATTGAAAGACAGACGGATAGAACATAGTACTTTATCTAGGATAATTTCCGAAAAAGCATAACATCAAATACAAAGGTAGAAAAAGGTGGGGGGAGCATAAGGGCTTAGTCTATTAAGTCACAGCTAGCAGCCGCCCGAATCCTTGTACCCAGGGCTCAGAATTTGGTGCGACACCCCTGTCCTCAGCAGGGGGTCCGGAGATACTGCAGTGGGTCCATGAAATTGTTGCTGGATAAATTATTATTATTAATATTCATTTTCAAAATGTACTACTGAAATGGTCCTGCTGCACTTCCATCCAGCAGGACGATGAAAAATTAAGGTGAAGAAAAAATGCTGTGAACTTCTGCTGTTATAGTGCCACCAGGAGTTCAGATTTCTGCAAACCCTTTGTCTCTGCCAGGCCTAAACTGAGCATGCACATTCCCTGGGTGCCAGAGCAGAACCTCTGCCCCAATGTTTAGCATGGGCTTGTTATAGACCTTATTGTCTCCACCAGCCGAAGGCTGGTGGAGCCCTGTTCTAGCGCCACCAAGAGGCCGATGTTGGCAAAAAACATTTCTGTACACTACTCCTACAGATTTTTTCCAAAAATCACGCAAATTGGTAGACAGTATCTCTACAGTCATGTGATCGACACAGATCTGTCTGATTTTCCATATTCCATCCTGATTGGCTGATATTGGCTTTCAAAGTTTGTAAGATTGGTCCATTTTGGACAAAATGCCTCAAATCACAAACGCAGAGTGCAATTAACATGAAATCGCACACACACATTCCCACTAGGCCGAGGAAGAAATGCCACTTCAAATGTTTGAAATCAGCCTCATGGTGGCGCTATAACAGGCCAATTCGTGGTTTTACCTATAACTCCACCGATCAGTTTCAAACTTTGTAAGCGCACTCCCGATAGGCCAAGGAAAAACCCTTTCCTTGCATTTTTCACATCAGCCTTTTATAGCGCCACCAGGAGGCCTACTTATGTAAGACACATTTTTGGATATTACTCCTTCAGATTTTACCCCAAAATTAACACAAATCAGTACACAGTATCTCCACAGTCATATGATCAAGACGGATCTGTCCCATATTAAATATTCAATCCTGATTGGCTAAGATTGGCCTCCAAACTTTGCTGGATTGACCCGTTTCGAACAAAATGCCTTAAATCAAACACAGCGTGCAATTGTAATGAAATTGTGCATGCACATTCGCTAAAGGCCAAGGAAGAAATTACACTACAAAATGTTCAAATAAGCCTCATGGTGGCGCCATGAAAGGTCTAAGATTGGTGAAGAACACATGCCACCCTTTTTACATTGGCCTATTATAGCACCACCAGGACGCGTGGCCTGGTGGAGACCTGTGCTCGGAAGAGCACTTCTTCTAGTTCACATTGCGGCCATCTTGGATCACATGACCACACATGGTGGCAGCCTGCATTACAAACCATTGTAAACAATGGAGCGATGGTCCCAAAATATGAGTTCTATTCAACCAATTTCTTTTGACAAAATTGACAAATTGGCAGATGATAACTTCAACATCCCCAAAAGGATTAAATAGGAGGGCTACTGAAACTGGATTGATTAAAGAACTCATTGGTTGAACAGAACTCATTTTGGGACCATCGCTCCATTGTTTACAGTGGATGTCCAAAAACACATTTTTGGACAGTACTTCTAACAATTTTGTCCAAAAATCACACAAATCGGTACACGGTATCTATAGTCCTTAAACGAAACAGGTCTTTCCGATTTTTCAAATTCCATCCTGACTGGCTTTTGCAAGTGTGCTCCCTTTTGAACGAAATGCCTCAAATCTTGAACACAGGGTGCGATCTAAGTGACATTTTGCACGCACATTCCCATTAGGCAGAGGAAGAAATGCCTGTAAAAATGTTGAAATCAGCCTCATGGTGGCGCTATAACAGGCCGATTTCTGTTTTTACAAATAACTCCACCGATCAGTGGAAACTTTGTATGCGCACTCCCAAGAGCCCAAAAAAAAACCTTTGCCCTTCAATTTTCACCAGGATGCTGACATTTGTAAAATATTTTTTTTTAATTACTCCTTCAGATTTGTTCCAGAAATCACGGGAATCAGTACCGAGTATCGCTATAGGCTAGTGATCAAGAATGATCTTTCCGATAATTCATATTCCATCCTAGTTGGCTTAGATTGGCTTCTAAAGTTTGCAGGATTGGTCTGTTTTGAAGAAAAAAAAAGCCTTGTACATTCACGTACATTCCCAAAAGGTCAAGGAACAAATGCCACCCTTTTCACATTGGCCTGTTATAGCTCCACCAGCAGCTCAATTTGAGCAAAACACATCTTTGGAACAAAATGCCTCAAATCATGACAGGCCGCCGATGACATGGCACCCTTTTCACATTTGCCTATCACATTGGAGACCTGTGCTTGGAAGAGCGCTGCTCCTTTTTATTTATTTATGTATTGTTATTATTATTTACAATAAGTGCACTGTAACCACTTTATGAACAAAACATGTCTAACATGCCTAACCTCCTATTTACGTACATTTTGCATTTATGTTTTACCGACATGTTCCCACTTTGCAACATGTAGCTGAAAATGCCTATTTAAGGTGTTAATGAATGCCTAATTAACGATTTGTTGATGTTAATAATACACTTTCAATGTCAATAAGACACTTTATTAGGGATTTGTTGATGTTAATAAGACATGTTCCCAATTTACAACAGGTACCCACAAAATGCCTATTTAACGTGTTAATGAATTCCTAATTAACGATTTATTGATGTTAATAATACATGTTCAATGTTAATAAGACACTTTATTAAGGATGTGTTGATGTTCATAAGACATGTTCCCACTTTACAACAGGTACCCACAAAATGCCTAATTAACATGTTATTGAATGACTAATTAACGATTTGTTGATGTTAATAATACACGTTCAATGTTAATAAGACACTTTATTAAGGATTTGTTGATGTTCATAAGACATGTTCCCACTTTACAACAGGTACCAACAAAATGGCTAATTAACATGTTATTGAATGACTAATTAAGGATTTGTTGATGTTAATAAGACACGTTCAATGTTAATAAGACATGTTATTAGGGATTTGTTGATGTTAATAAGACCGACGTGTTCCCACTTAACAGGTACCCACAAAATGTAATTGTTAATAGATGCCTAATTAACGATTTGTTGAAGTAAATAAAACAGTTTCAACATTAATAACACACTTTATTAAGGATTTGTTGATGTTTATAAGACATGTTCCCACTTTACAACATGTACCCACAAAATGCCTAATTAACGTGTTAATGAATGCTCAATAAAGAATGTATTATTGTTAATAATGCACTGTCTCAATGTTAATAAGAAATCTATTTAGGACGTGTTATTGTTTATACGATATTATTCCACTTACAACAGTTGTTAATTAAGTATCTAATTAACAATGTATATATTGTTATATAGTATTCATAATGCATTTACAAATATTTATTATGATATAACAAGTATCTTATTAGTAGATTATTAATTGTTAATTAAGTATCTTATGAATAGTTGATACAATATTGGTAGTAATTAAGATGGTTTATTAACCTGTATTAAAATATAATAGGGTTTATTGGTTAATTATAAGTTGTTAATTAACCGTTAGTAAGGTACCTTTTCATGTAGTTTGTTAAGTGTTAATTAAGGTTATTTGACTTTCTTATTATTAATGTATTAACATGTATAAACATATAATAAGGTTTATAGATGACTTATACATTATTTATTAATGTATAATTAAGCATCGTATAAATGTTTAATTAAGTTGTTAAAACGTTCTTATTAATCTTTTATTAAGCTGTAGTAAGTATATATTAAGGTTTATAACTATCTTATAAGTAGTTTATTAACGTTTATAAGATTCATATTATATAGTTTATTATGTGTTTATTAAGGTTTAATAACGTTCTTATTAGAGTTAATAACAAGTTATTAAGTATCTTATTAACTGTTAATAAGTGTTTATTAATGGCACCTTATTATAAAGTGCTACCTGTACTTCCTCTTAACAACACCGTTCCTCTGCACGCAACATGCGCGCGAAGGGGCGTTTGAGGAGTGCATTTCTCCTAAACTAAGAAAACCATGGTTTCGTACGAAACCTTTCGTTTTCTGTCATTTACTCGAAATGCACTCCTCTTGGGTCACATAAACCCCCGGAAGCGCACACCCTCAAATTCCGCCCGCTCCGCCTGACAGGAGACCACACCCCCGGCGTGGCCCCTCCCCCACGGAGCCCCGAGCCCACCGGACTCGAGAGCGGAAGAAAGTAGAAAGACCCTGACAGACCGAAATCCGCCTCATGAACTAATAGGCCGACCAGGTCCGCCTCATAAAACCCTGACAGGCTGGAGCCCGCCTATTCACTAATAGGCCCACTAGCAGCCGTTTTATAAGGAAACAGGGTCTCCCCCTTTTACCGAGAGCAAAGGGACTTGGTCTCAGCTATAAAAAAGGGGGAAAAAAGTCTTTAACTAGAGGAGGCGGCAACACCCAGGACCGAATGCGCCAATGAAGATGGAGCCACGTCCAAATGGTAAAAAACCACAAAAGTCGACGGAGTCGACCAGTTAGCCGCCGAACAGATCTCTTGGATCGAGACACCCCTGGCTAGAGCCCAGGAGGTCGACATTCCCCTAGTGTCATGAGCCCTTAGGCCCTCAGGAACCGGGACTTTAGCACAAGTGTAGGCCATCTTTATGGCCTGCACAATCCACCTTGAAAGTGAAGCTTTAGCCACCGCTTTCCGTCTAGGACCACTTTTAAAAGTGACAAACAGTTGGTTTGACGCTCTAATAGCCCTCGTCTTCTCACAGTAAATCCTCAAGGATCTTACCGGACAAAGACAATGTAGACGCCTATCCTCCTCCGAAGAAAACGGAGGAGGATGAAAAGCCACCAACTCGGTTGGCTCATGTATAATCACACGGTTCTTTGGGACAAACGCCAAATGGGGTTTTAGCAGAACCTTCTTGCCATCCTCACAGAATCTCATGCACACCGGGTCCACCGATAACGCATGTAGATCACTGACTCTCTTGGCTGTAGACAAAGCCAACAAAAGACTAGTCTTAAAACTCAAAAGCTTTAAGCTCGCCGCCTCCAGAGGCTCAAACGGTGGACGGCACAGCCCGTCCAACACCACACCCAAATCCCACGATGGGAAAAGGGACCTAGTAACCGGTTTAAGCTGGTGCACACCCGCTAAAAACCGAGCCACCAGACGGTGCCTACCCACCGTCTTACCCTCAAAGCCCACATGGCACGCTGACAGCGCCGCCAAGTAACCTTTAATGGTAGAAAAGGCAAGACCACATTCTAGCTTTTCCTGAAGGAAATTCACAACAAGCTGGACCGGAGCCTCAAACGCCACCACCGGCGACGTACGCTCCGCACACCAGTCTTCAAAGATCCTCCACCTCTTATCATAAGCCGACCGCGTGGACGAAGCCCTAGCACTTTGAATAGTCTGAACCGCCCCTGGCGTCAGACCCAAAGCGCTCAAAGACTCCCCTTCACGGGCCAAACCTGAAGGTCTAGCTTCGCCGGGTCGGGATGGAAGATCTCCTGCCCTGCCTGCCGTAGCAGATCTCTGATTGGCGGCAGAGGCAACGGGTTGTCGTAAAGGAGGGGAGATATCTCCGACCTCCACACGCCCCACCCCGGAGCCACCAACAATAGTTTGAGGCCGAACCGCCTGACCCTCTCCAAAGTCTGGGGGATCAGTTCCAACGGAGGAAACGCGTACAGCAGTTCCCTCGGCCAGTCGTGAGCCAGAGCATCCAGCCCCAGTGGGGCTGGCCCCGTCGCAGAGAAGAAAAGTGTACACTTCGCGTTCTCTGCTGACGCGAACAAGTCGACTTGAGGCTGACCGAACCTGCTCCAAATCTGTCTCACCACTCCCGGGTGGAGGGACCAATTCGCATAAAGGGGCTCCCCCCTGGACAGCAGATCTGCTCCGCTGTTCAGAAGCCCCGGAATGTGCGACGCCTTGATCGACGCCAAACGTGGTTCCCACCACAGCGTCAGATCCCGCGCCAGCTGATTGAGAGCCGGGGAGGAGAGGCCCCCCTGCTTGTTGATATAGCACATGGTCGTCGTGTTGTCTGTCCTGATCAACACGTGACATCCTTCCACGAAAGGCAAAAAATGTTTCAACGCCAGAAACACTGCCTTTAACTCCAGAAAATTGATGTGCCGTTTCTGTAGAGCGGAGTCCCAAACTCCCCTCACCGAACGGCCCTCGTGCGTTGCGCCCCAACCACTGAGGCTGGCGTCCGTTGTGATCACTTTCCGTGACACCACCACGCCCATACTGACCCCCTGGGACAGAAGAGTCACGTCCACCCACGGTCTCAGTGTGTACACACACCCTGGGGACACCTTGACCTTGCGGCGACCTTGTGTCGAGTGGATTTTGAGTGCCAACATCCACTTTTGAAAAGGCCTCATATACAGCCTGCCCAGCCTGAGTAGATGGATAGTTGAGGCCATCAGCCCTGACATAATCATGCAGCGCTTGTACGTGACCACTCTGCCCACGCGAAAAGATTTCACGCAGGCCACGATCTTGACTAATCGCTCCTGTGAGAGTCGAGCCGTCATATTTATTGAGTCCAGCGAGATCCCCAAAAAGGTGGTCTGCTGAGCTGGTGTTAACATACTCTTTTTGAAGTTTATGTTGAACCCCAGAGAGGTTAACTGCGACATCACCACATTGGTGAGACGTGTCACCTCCTCTCTCGAACTTGCGCTTATTAACCAATCGTCCAGGTACGTCGCAAGTCTGATTCCCTGCTGCCGCAGGGGAGCTATAGCCGCTTGTGTCACTTTGACAAACACGCGGGGAGACAGAGAGAGGCCGAACGGGAGAACAGTGTATTCGTACACTTTCCCCTCGAAACCGAACCTCAGGAATTTTCTGTGTGGGGGGTAAATTCCCACATGCTGGTACGCGTCCTTCAAATCGAGGGACGTCCAATAATCGTTGATTCTGATAGAGCGCAATAGCGCTACGTTCGTCAACATTTTGAAACTGTATTTTACCAGAAAATTGTTGAGGGCTTTTAGGTCCAGAATGGGCCTCAGCCCCCCCCCTTTCTTTGGCACAACGAAATAATGAGAATAAAACCCCAGACCGAGCTGATCTGTGGAAACTTCCCTGATCGCTCCTTTCCCCAATAAAGAGTGAATCTCCTCCCTCAGAATCAAAGCGGCCTGCCCCTTTGCGTGCGTGAATATCACTCTGTCTGACAAGGGAGGCTGGGTTGAGAATTGTAGCCTGTATCCCTGCCTCACGGTGCGAAGCACCCAGGGACACGGCTTGCATGCTTTCCATTGAGTTAAATGCTTTGACAAAGGATTCTGAATGGGAGCTGACGTCAGACCTAACGGAATGTGATTGATAGGAATGCACGGTATGTGCACCCCCGGACATGACACTGACGTCACCGGTAACGCGGAAGTCAAAGGGACTCGAGACTGAGACACGTGACTTACTACTGAGCGTGACACCGTCTTGCTGTGAAGCGAGGGCCTTACGTTTAATGCCTTTATCACCGGCGACAACACTTTGTTGCACGGTGGGACAGGAGGCAGAGGAGGAGTGTAAAAAGGAACGCATTCTTGTAAACACGTCCTGTCTAAAACCCTGTTTAATACTGCTGTCGCAGCTGGGGCTGGGATAGCTAAACAAGAAAGACCTCTCTGCAACCTTCTTACCTTGACTGGCGCTTTTGCGCCCTCTCGTGTCGGAAGGGAGGAACACTTGTTGTTCCGGCCCTTGAGTTGAGGCTGTGGAACAATTAAACCTTTTATATTGGAAATGCCCCTTAAGGGGGTTTCCTTGAAGGCTGTTTGTGTTTGTGATTGTGGTACTGGGCATGCATATTTTATATATGGATGTCCCCACTGGGGATTCTCCATTGTGTGTGCATTGTGAAAGAAGAGACCTTGTTTCGCAGACACATTCTTTACTGGGGAGAAAACATTTGGCACAGTAACAAAATTCACATTTACATTGGATTCCTCCACCCTGGGTGGCAGGATCAAAAGTGCACTGTGCTTGCGCGCTGGAGAGCCGTCCATGACCCTGTCTCCGTGCGCCGAGGGTGAGAAGGCCCTCTTTCTCAAAGTGTCATTTTCTCGACCCTCTCCCACGCCCCCTCACTGCTGCACTGTATGAAGGGCGAGCTGGTGGGCGCATCTCCTGGTGCTGGGAGCCCTGGTTGCTCTGACTTCTGTTCCTGCTCGTGCCCGAGGAGGAAGACGGAGCTCTAGGAGAACGATGGGGTTTCCCGCCCTGTCGGGGGGGTCCCTGATATCTCTCCCTATTACGGGAAGAGCGTCCTGAGTAACCTGACTGTTCTTTCCCTTTATCAGGTTTACCCAAAACAGCATCCACCACTTCTTTTTGGGCTTTACTGGTGTCGGTGATGACACGGAGGAAGGGTAACGCTCCCTCGAAGAGACTGTTGGGGGCTGTGTCCAGGCCCCTCAGCTCCTCTCGCCTCTCGCTGGCCTTTGGTTCGTCGCCTTGGAAGGGGACTTTCTGCAGCCACCTGAACCTCTCCATGCTGACAGCGACGTCCATCCCTCTGCCAGCCCATTGGATGGCATGGACGTTGCTCACTATTGCCAGCTGTAGCATGGCATCCCATTCAGCATAGGCTTCAGGAGGGAGGCGGTCCTTGTTTTGGAGCAGCATCTCTGCCATGGCTCCATTCATCAGCCCCACCACGTTTAAACTTTTCACAGAGAGCCCTGCAGCTTTATAAACATTTTTTACCATGTTGGAGACCTTGTTCTCGTCCTTGTTCTTGAACTTGGGCACAGGCTCCTGAGTGAAGGGGCATTCCGTGGGTTTAAACTGGGCACAGAAGAACTGATTAGTGGCGACATCCACAGGGGGAAGGCCGCCCACGCCAAACTTGTCCTCATCCGCCAGTGAGGTTGACAGAGCCATCTTCCCGGGCTCTCTGTGTTCTTTCCATGTGGAATGGAGAGCTTCTTTGAGCCCCGGGGTAGCGGGTAGCTTCTGAGAGCGAGGGACTGGTGTCTGTACCTCTCTCTTGCCCGCAAACTTGATCTCCGTTGAGCTCGCAGGGCGAGGCTCCACTGGCATAGTGAGGCCCATCTTGGCCACCGCCAGCTCAACCACTGCCAGCAGGTCCAGTTCTTGTGGGGTGGATTCTGCTGTGGCGCCCACCTTCTCCTTATCCACCGCTGCCTTCTTGGCAGGGGCGATGGGGGGGGCTTGGGGTGAGGTGCGAGGGGTGCCGCCATGACGGGGGCTTAGCATCACAATGTCCTCACTTGTCTCCTCTTGAACCAAACCGTCCTCCTCCTCCTCCTCTTCATCTTCCTCCTCTTCTCCTTCCATGGCATCTTCCTCCTCCTCGGAGGTGCCAAACTCGTCCGAGCCGCGAGGCACTTTACGTGGCACGTTCTGTTGGGACGTTAAGAGAGGGGGGAAAGAGGGGGGGGCGGTGACCGTGGGAGTCATCAGGAACGGGTTGGTGGGGTGAGGAGTCCCACTGGTGGCCGCCTCGGCGGCGACCGGAGACAATGGCCCCGCCTGGAGTGGTCCCTGGAGGCTAGCCTGCAGGGCGGCGGAGGCCTGGAGAGGCCCGGTGCTGGTCAAACCAGGACCGGGCGTGAAGGAGAAGCGTGGGGTGGAGCCGAACATGCCGGGTCCACCACTGTGCGCTGTGGTAGAAATAGTGTACATCGGAGCGAAGCTACTGCGGATAGGTTCGCAAACACTAGGAGCCGCCTGGACAAACCTTGCTGCGGTGCTGGAAACAGGCCCGCTTCTTTGTCCTGGCGTGGCGGGGATCTGAGCGCCGTGTTCCATCTGAGCTCCCCGAGCGACGTGGCTTTGTTTGGGCCTTGTAGCGTCCATGTTCATGACCACCAGCAGACGCTGGTGAAGAACGGCCGCGTCCATCGTCGCGCAGAACACGCAGCTGTTTGGGAAGTAGAAACCTTGCCAAGCGTGTTGTAGCTCCAGACAGCCCAGGCAGATGGAATGCGGGTCCTCAGCGGCGATAAAGCGGCTGCACTCCGGATCCCCGCAGCGTCGAGGGAGGGGTGGTGAAAACAGACCCTCGCTAGACATGACGAAGGTAAGCTAAGCTAACCTAGGCTAGCCGCTTGTTATCGTTAGCAGCAAACAGCGAAGAACAAAACAGAGAAGAACAGACCAAGTTGAACGAAACCCGTGGGTGATGGTCCTACTCACCGCTAAGGCTAAAGTTGAATTCGAACTGGTCTTATACTGAGTAACTTGAAGAATTAATTATTTGTCGTAGAGTAACATGTGTAGACGTCCGTATCTCATGCGTGCAGAGGAACGGAAGAGGAAGTACACATGCCAGTCTCGCGCCTTATGCCCACGGTTGGGGCGGGGCGTTTTGACTGGCATACCCTCCGACTTTGTCATTCGGGAGCATATGTGTAGCTCTGTATCGCACGCTAGGAGGCGCGATAACCCAAGAGGAGTGCATTTCGAGTAAATGACAGAAAACCCAAGTAGTAAGGCTGCAGCGGTTAGCTTCTCCCAGAACCCAGGGCTAGACTTGAAGCAACGGCTACGTCAGAGCCCTAGAATGGAGAGTTGCGTCACTCCCGTTCACTTCATGGGGCCAGGTCGTCTACGCACACATCTATTGGCGTATAGTGACAAACGGCCAACCGGAAGTTTACAAAATGCATTGAAGTCTATGAGGTGTAAAGTGACAATGAACCACGTGACCAGCGCTGTTTCTGACCCCGCGGTGACACCACTCTCTGATTATACTGCTCTGGGCTACGTGCTAGCATGTAGCTAATCCAGGTGCATTCTGGGGGTTTGGCCCCACTACTCCATGGTTACAACTGGTTCCGACTTCCCACCACAGTTATAGCAACTAGCTGTCTGTATACAGTTATAGCCATAGGTTATAGCTCGTTCTCCGCCGCATTGTTTGCCAGGCCTCTTTTTCAAGGGTTGTTACTACCAGATAAGCACCAAGCTATTGTACTAGCAAGCTACCAGAGGAGGACTCCAAACTAAGCTTATTCAGAGCCGTGAAGCTTGAAAATGTAAGTATGATCAATCATACTGACATTCCAGTCAACGCCGGTGTAATTTTTTTTTTTTTTTTTAATTTTAATAGTAAGTGGTTTTCATGAGAGTAACGCCGTGTGGGCCTAAGCCTAAGGCCTACTTCGTCTCTGACTTCTTGTTTGAAATGACCAAACTTGCCTACCGATGAATTATTTGCATGGGCATAAATCATCTTGTAGATCTGCCATTTTGAAAAGGATTAAATTGGGTTTTGTGTTCCTTTTAAAGGAGCACTTAATTTTCAACCTTTTGTTCATTATGGATCCTCACTATGCTCATATAAGATGGCACTGTCTCTGTCCACTCGCTCTGTGTCTAAGGTGGACTGTATCGACCGATCAGAAACCTGGCAACTTTATTTAAAACAAACACAATTTTGAGCATGTAGATAGGCCTATGCTATTTTCGGATATTTTATTTGTGAAAATTTCCACCTAATATTAATGACATGCCAAAAATGTGCACACCAGGTTGAAAGTAGTGGTTAAGAGATTGATTTCCCACTAACAGCTTTAGGCCAGGGGTTCAACATAGAGAATACATGTGTAGACCTACTGTTATGTTCATGCAGTAAAATAACAATCCTGTCCATTCTATCAAGTAACACATTCCATGATTTTCTTTCATTTAGCTGAACCAAGCAGATGGAATCGAGCACAGAAATCCTGGACAGACCCAGGAAGAGGCTTAGGACACAAGGCCTGAACAACCCTAAAAAGAGAATCCTGAACTCCCTGGAAAATCTAAAAAAAGAACCATTTGAACGTTTCCAGCTGAATCTCTCTGAGGAGGTGAAGTCAGAGTTTGAAGCCATTCCTAAGAGCTACCTGGAGAACAAAGGTCGGGATGAAACAGTGGAAGTGATTTTGGCGTTTCACACTGAACACAGAGCTGTGAAAGTTGCAGTGGAGATCCTGAAGAAGTTGGATAAAAATGACGCAGCAAAAAGGTTGATGGAGAAATACTATACTACCAAAAACAGAGATGACGTCCTCCAGTGTATCTCTATCACAGACCGCCTCCAGCGCACCCTGGAGGAGTTGGGAGATGAAGATTTTGAACGTTTCCGGCAGAGGCTCTCTCGGGAATTGGAGATTACTTTTGAAGCCATTCCTAGGAGCCTTCTTGAGAATAAAACTCGCCAGCAAACAGTGGATTTGATGGTGGGTGCTCACTTAGAAGATGGGGCTGTGAATGTTGCAGTGGAGATCCTGAAGCAGATAGGACACCACAATGAAGCAAAGAAGTTGGTGGAGTCAAATGTTGATTTTTTTGTAATGAAAAGTAAAATGGTGAAAAATTTGGAATGGTTAGATGAATCAGGATTTGAAAAGTTCAGGTGGCAGCTCTATCAGGGATCGACGATAAGGTTTAAACCCATTCCTGCCTCCCTCCTTGAGAATAAAAGTCGCTTGGAAACGGTGGATTTGATGGTGGAATTTTACACCGAAGACTGGGCTGTGACTGTCATGTGGGAGACCTTGATGCGAATCGGTCAACGCAATGCAGCAATGAAGTTGCTGAAGGAATTCAGAGCTGCCTGTCAAGGAGACGGTACTGCCTCTCCGACCGACATCCCCAGATGGTGAAAAAGCAGTCACCTGCTCTTCCTCGTAGTACTCAAATGACAATAGGATGACTGCTTGGATAGATTCAGACGTTCTGAATCTTTGTATATTTTTGTTCATGTATATTTTGTACATAAAGCCAAACTGTTATTGACCAATTGTTTATTATGACGCAACCCCACATGGTCAACACACAGCTCTAATCCTCCTCTTCTCCTCTCCTTTTCTTCATCAACACCACACGCCAGGACTCGACGAAATCAGATGTTTGCAGGTCAAACAGTTTCCCGTATCATTTGGCAATTCCACAGTGTATAGTGCAGTGTAGAGGAGATATGTTTTAATGATTCTGTTTGATTTTATTTATTTTATCCCCCCTTTTATTAGGATGTTCCCATCTGACCAGTACTGCTTGTAGATCTGTCTTTTTCACTTCATACTTTAACATACATGCTGATGGGTTTTGAATCTAATTTTGACCTTTCATCCTTTCCTCCATTTATGGTTGTTTCTATGAATTATATACCTTTTTCCTTTTTAATAAATGAGAATGATTAATAAGGTAATTTGTCATTTTTCGTAAATATTCATATTTTACCGTATGTATGCACAGTAATGAACATGTATTGCAACTCTGCCAAGAACTCACGCTTTTAAACAATAGCGTGATAAAAAAAAACATATTTATTTTATGAAATATAATGTTTAATATTACGATACATTAATACTGTATCCATATTCAGTATTCATATGCACTACATTTGACTATTTGGTTTTGAAAGTGTCTTAAAAGTCTTTAAATTGTAATTGTAAATTGTAGACATGTGCATATACCCATATACACTTGTATATTGGTTAAGGTTTGTTTACTTTTGAGTGCATGATGATTGATGAATTATAATTTGAGCCCCCCCTGAGTGGGACTGAGTTACTAGGGCCCAAGGCCCAAGGTGGAAGGGCCTGGAATTATTTTATACTTTAGCTATTAAAAAATAGCAGATATATACAAGCTCACAGAGCGGCACCGATTGCTGCGCTGCTTGTAGATCTGCTATTTTTGAAAGTCGTGAAAATGTGTGCAAATCTTTGAATATATGTATTTTTTAAGCAAACGTTTGTGACTAAAATTTTGCTTCTGGGGGGTCCCTGGCTGGAACTAAACATTTTGAGATGGGGGTCCGTACATATAATTTTGGGAGTCCTTCACATGAAAAAGTGTGAGCACCACTAACAGAAATTTTTTTTTTTCAAAAAACATTTTAAAAAACTTTTCACGGTTTAAAAAAGAAATAGCAGATCTACAAGTGCCGTGCTGTGAGCTTGTATATCTGCTATTTTTCAATAGTTAAAGCACAAAAGAATGTGTAATAATGCGTTCCCAACCCCCCTCCGCCTTTGAAGAACATTCATGGGGGGCCCCAGTGAATCCTTGTACCTGCAGGGCCCCGAATTTGGTGCAACGTCCCTGCTTTGTACCTGTAGGTTCTCAAACATTTTCATTTTTCAAGCACCCCAAAATCGATGTATGTATTTGGACGCGGACCTTCATCTGAAAATGTTTTGTATCAACTGGGGACCCCCGGAAAAGAAGATTTGTGTTAAAATAAGGTAAAATTATTCCACATTGTACACATTTCTTTCACCATTTTTCCAAAAATAGCAGATCTACAAGCTTCATGATGCGTTCGCATTGTGATGTGTTGTGAGCTTGAAGATCACATTTTTCTGCTGACCCCCTGGAACCCCTTCAAGGACCCCTGGCAGGCTGGGGGTCCCCGGACCCCACTTTGAGAACCACTGCTTCTGGACCTATAGGACCCTGCTGAGATCTCAAGCAGCGGCCAGGCTCATAAGTTAAAAGATCACATACACATCAGCGCATACACATCTTGCAATGGGCCTGCTGTACATGATACACTACACCAGGGGTGTCCAAACTCAAATATTAAAACACCCAAGGGCCGACTGTCCCCTGATAAAATATACTTTCGGTTGGACCATAACAAAGTCACATACATATGCATCGCAATTACAATATTTTATTTAACTATCATCATCAATATTTAATATTAATGGTCTTTTGTCAGGTGTCTGCTCTGAACAAAACACAAATAACTTCTATTACCAAAAGGACACCCCTGCACTACACCACTAAGATACCTGTGTACCTGACAAAATACTTCCAAAACGTCAAGGATGTCCACAATTACAACACCAGAGATGTTCAACCCATATTCGGCTCAAAGGGTCAAATTCGTTCTTCTGCTATACCACTTAACATGTGGAACGTCATACCGAAGGCCTTAAAAAGGATACCATTTATTCTTGCATCATGTTTTACAAAGTATTGTCTTATATTTTCTGCATTGTACTGTGTTTTCTTTGCCTGTCATTCAATGTTATGTGAGTTAAAAAGGACCCCAATTTAACCAAGCCCAAAGCTTTTTTGAGGTGTTGATCCTTTTAGTTGACTTTGTACCAGTGAACTGTACTGTCATGAAACCCCTACCTTTTCCTATGCAAACTTCTAATAAAGTCTTCAATCAATCAAAGCAGCACTCACAGTGCAATTATTCTGTGAATGGATTTGCGTATCTCAAACAGTAGGTGGCAGTATTGCACCACAAGAGTCCAAACTACTGCCACCAAAGCGGTAGATGGCAGTAATTCACCATAATCGCCATCAAGACTAATCTGGGATCACAACTACTCTTCATCTAATAACAACTCTTATCTCAACACAAAAGTTCTATTCATGTGGTGAAAGGCACGCGTCTTCCCTATGAACACAGCGCTTTTCGAGAGGTGGGTATCTGGGCAAGTGTTATTGTTTCTTTTGATCAATATCTATATATGATCATGTTGTGTGCTAGCCCTGAATACAGGACTCTCATATACATGAGAGTCCTGGTGCCGCCTCAACATGAGGAGTAGTGGGCAATCGAGCCCTTAACGGTTTGAGCTAGGAACGTCAGATTTCAAAAATAAACTGCTTACCCAAGCCAACTTTGCTAACGATTTGACGCCGCACAACGTTCATTACACGCCGCTCCCCGGTTGTTGAATAAAACGCATTTTTGTCCGAAATTATTTTGCTTAACATAGGACGTCCGCCTCTAGTGGACAGTCGCGTCATCGCATCATCTCCGTTCACTACAATGATCAACCGGAGATGACGCGACTGTCCACTAGAGGCGGACGTCCTATGTTAAGCAAAATAATTTCGGACAAAAATGCTTTTTATTCAACAATCCGGTAGCGGCGTGTAATGAACGTTGTGCGGCGTCAAATTGTTATCAAAGTTGGCTTAGGTAAGCACTTTATTTTTGAAATCTGACGTTCCTAGCTCAAACCGTTAAGGGCTCGATTGCCCACTACTCCTCATGTTGAGGCGGCACCAGGACTCTCATGTATATGAGAGTCCTGTATTCAGGGGGGATGGTGTTTTTTACTGGTGTTTCAGTCCGAGTGTGGGGAAAGGGTGCGTTCGGAAATGCGCACCGGACTGCGCGGGCGTTTATCGTGGGCTTGCCCAGGCCTTACGGCCTGGGCATAAATATAACGATTGCATTCACCACGGCTTCGTAACTCGCGCGGCGCTCCGCCGGCCGCGCGGCCCTGGCCCGCTCTTCGCGCCGCTTGCAATGTCGTGGACAATAAAACGAGCGCACCCTTTCATACACTCTGACTGAATCACCAGTAAAAAAACACTCTCTCGTATTCAGGGCTAGTTGTGTGCTAGCTAGCTAGCTCAATGCTGTGTGTATGTGTGCTTTAATACTAACGCTTATGAATGAATGAATTAAGCCATGAAATCACTCTCTGTCCATGTCGTCAACACAGCATTGTGTCATTAATATGAACATGATAACTTTGCCTGGCAATCCCATGGAATAACGTAGCTCTGGTCCATAGCGTTAGTAGAACTCCACTAACGCTATGGACCAGAGCTAGGAATAACGCAGCTATGACCGCATGTGTGTTAGCTGTATGATGCTATTATGATAAAGCCTAAAATAGTGTTCCCTTCCCTGCAAGTGTGCGAGGAGCATGTGGCATATTATTTTACACGGCTTTGTGTGGATAATGGTTGATAACACAAATCCCAAGTGTTCTTTTAACTAGTGAGTGTACAAATATAACCTCAGGGACAATTGTGGTCAAGTACTAACCTCGCCCACCAGGCTTTAGTCAAGTACACTCAAGTCAGGCACAATGACAAGAAGTTGATGTCTCTGTCAGATTGTCAATAAATGGAAGGCAGCAACGTAATGAATTATTATGGGGCCCATGGTTTGGGCCAACCAAGAAAAATGGATGCCATCATGCATTCATGCTACTATGGCAACTGCTGAATAAGATGTGAAATGTGTACGTGTGGAAATTGTATCTGAGGGGTTTTTCACCATCCAGAGCTGTGTTCATTTTCTATTTCATATTCTATTTTTGTTACGCTTTGTTACGGGGAGTATTGTTGTGAGGAGTATGAGATATTTTTGTTTATGGAATGTACAGTAGAGCAAGCTAGAAAATAAACCTGTTTTAATTAACCTTTGTGTCACTATCTTGGGCATGTCACGGGCCCAAAACCTTTCAAAAAATAGATATACAAGCTTACAACATTTCGAGATTCAATACGTAAGCTTATAGATGTTTAATATTTTCACAATTGGCCATAAGAAGCTTATGTGATAAAAGTGCTGTCTTGCAGAGGCTGAGGGAGGGAGATCCTGGCAAAGGCTGGAAACCAGTGGTGGAAAATGTACTCACATGTTTTACTTAAGTAAAAGTATCAATAAAATACTGCAATGTACAAATACTCTATTACAAGTAAAAGTCTGTAATTCAACATTTACTTGGGTAAAAGTAGAAAAGTATTGGCGTCAACATGTACTTAAAGGACCAAAAGTAAAAGTACTAGTTATGCAGAATGTCCCTGTATGCAAATATTTTGAAAAGTGCAGATCTGGGTTCCATCAAGATGCATTGTGAGCTTGTAGATCTGCTATTTTCAAATGGCCCAAATGTACAGAGCTGAAGTGGTTAATGTATGTTTTGTAATAATTATAGTAGTAATAGTAACTAAAGTTGTCAAATACTGTAATTGTAGCGGAGTTAGTACAATATTTGCCTCTGAGATGTTGTGACGTATAAGTAAAAGTATTGGAAATTGGAAATATTCAAGTAAAGTAGAAATACTGTACATGAAATAAGTACACATGATTTTACTTTCCACCACTGGTGGAAACATCCCAAGGACCTGCTGCTCTGGCTGTGCCACAGGAGGTAACATAATATAACTTCATGTACACCTGAACATTTTAAAGGAATAATGGGTTAAGTTATTTCTTATGCTTTATAAAGGAATAATGGGTTCAAATAGAATAGAATGTAGGCTAAAGTAAACCAACTTCATGAAATACCTTCAACTGTCAACATTCTGTTAAATCAAATGTGACATTTAACAGAGCTTGTGAAGACAGGCAGTCTAGGCATATAATATAAATATTCTTATGAAACTGTGACAAAGACCGTTACACTGGACAGTTCTTCTGTTGGGTAGAAATATCACTACAGGTTAAAGTACTGTATATGGATCACAATGACTGATCAGCTGCCATCAAAATGGTTGATATAATGTAATAGAAACCCTTGTGAGCCCAATCCTTTTTTCAATACCCACACTGGAACGTCATGGAGGCGTATGTCCAGCTGCAGAATTGTCATTGTAAACTTCCTGCCCAGGGACCAGGGGTCAAGTGACAGCTGTATCATCCCAATATATCTGAGATCGATTGTGTTCTGTTAACATTGGTGGGTGGTTATACCCACTATACCACAGCAAAACTATTAACATGACAACAGCTAGCTCTTCTACTAATAAGCCAAGAGTCAATTATACATCACACTAGTCTAACTCGGAGCAGTTCGTGTGGGCAAATGGGCGGGCGCGGCGAGTCTCACCGCAAGTCTCCAGCCAATAGCATTGTGTTCTCCTCTCCCCACCCCCCTCTGCTCCTCCTCCTCCTCCCCCTCGCTCAACGAACGCAGCTGCGTCATGACGTCAACACATTCCGTGCAACGCCCCTCTGCACTCTGATTGGTTAGGGAAAACTTCCTCCAACAGTGATTCTAATGGGAACGCCCAGGCTTCATTTTCTTCCGAGCGCCTAATGAAGCCTGGGTTTCCGAGGCTAATTATACATTAATTGCAAATACAGCTTTGTTATAATTCCCAGGCAACTGGGGTCCAATTGGGCCTGCACTTCAAATGCCTGGTCACCCGTAGTTAGTGTCAACAGACTTTGGACCAGTTGGTTCTCAAACATTTTCATATCAAGGACCCCAAAGTTGATATGTAGGGTTAGGGGTGCCGTGTCCTGAGGCAAACCAACACCCGTTTCCAATGTTATCATGTGATAGAATGACACTGACATACAGTAGGGAACACATCGACATCATTCTGAGAAAAAGAACACATTAACCTTGATTGATAGATAGATTGACAGATTGATTGATTGATTGATTGATTGTGCAATTAGTTTCTCAGAGGATAAAGGTGGTGGGGAGCTTATCACTGCATGATTTTAATGTTTTCTTTCAGGTGCCGTCTGTACTGTGTCAGCCACTGGAGCGAACAGCTGGAATGATGCATGTAAGTGACGTGGTGATGTTGTTCAACCCAGCAGAGCCATGAAAGAGAGAGTTACGACACTCTCAGACTTACGTTGTAATCAGAATATTCATATAATATTCAATTTTCAAACAACCAACTTGATTTGGAATTCATTTTGGTATTCTCCGAGATAAGAACAAGAAGACTGCAGAGTATAATGCTTGACCAATAGTTCCACCAATCTACAAGCTTACACCGCACCGCATCGCAATGCGCTGAGCTTATAAATCTGCTGTTATGAACCTAGCTGATCTACAAGATCACAACTGCACAATCATTTGTAGATCTGCTATGTCAAGGCCCAGAGTATAGGGATGCCAGGGATACTGTGGTAAATGGGTGCATGAAGGCATGAAGCACACAGGTCAAGACACCAATTTAATTCCTGGAATCTGATCCATGTTCTCCCGCGTGAGAAGGGACACTATAAAGCCTCAGATCTTAAACACTACAGTAAGAGGCAATCCCCCATTTCAATGCAGGAAATTGGCTTTTGGTCTTCAGGCAGAAACTCTGCCATTCTGCTACACTTGTTACATGAACCAGGATCACATAGTAACAGCGAAAACAAAGAGTGACTGTATGTCAATGATTGTTCAGCCTATGGAGCAGGTAACTTCGCATAACCAGGCTTTCTCTAGGGAGCAGGAGTGAGAGTGTGCTGGAGGGGCGGTTGTGTAAGTGTGATCAGGAAGTGTCACTTCCCGCCGTGTGGAAAGTCCCCTTGTGAGGTGATCGGTTGGTTAAAACAGTTATAGTCAGTTATAGCTATATTCTCTGTCGCTGTACGAGCATAAAGTGCTCGTTCTCCACCGCATGGTTTGCAGGGTTGTTTTTTCAAGGGTTGTTATTGTTACCACCAGTTAAGAGCCAAGTTTGCTAGTAAAGCTACCAGAGGAGGACTCCAACTACGCTTCAGAGCCGTGATTAAAAATGTAAGTATAAAACAGATCAATCATGATCAATCATACTGAGATTCCAGTCAACCCTGGTGTAATTACATTTTATTTGATTTTTTAATAGTACTGTAAGTGCTTTTCATGAGAGTAACATTGATACGTATAGGTCTAAGGCCTACTTCCTCTCTAACTGCTTGTTTGAAATGACCAAACTTGCCTACTGATGAATTATTTGTGCATAAATCATCTTGTAGATTTGCCATTTTTGAAAAGGATTAAATAGGGTTTTGTGTTCCTTTTGAAGGCGCACTTCCTTTTCAACCTTTTGTTCATTATGGATCCTCACTAATGCTCATGTAAGATGGCACCGTCTCTGTCCATTCGCTCTGTGAGGTGGCCTATAGACCGTGCAGAAACCTGGCATCACCTTTAGACACAATTTGATCTTGTAGATGTGCTATTTTCGGAAACTTTATTTTTGAACCATTCTCCTAATATTAATAACATGCCAGAAATGGGTACACCAGGTTGAAAGTGGTTAAGAGATTGATTTTCCACCACTAACAGCTTAGGCCAGGGGTACAACATAGAAATGTTTTCTAACTTACTATTTCTCTTAACTGCACATTTTGACTGAGTGTGTTTAACCAGTGAAATAACAATCCTGTCCATTCTATCAAGTAACACATTCCATGGTTTTCTGTCATTTAGCTGAACCAAGCAGATGGAACCTAGCACAGAAATCTTGCACGCCCCCAGGAAGAGGCTGCTTAGGACAGAAGGCCTGCACAACCGTCTATATCCTAGAGAGAGAATCCTGTCGACCCTGGAAAATTTTAAAAAAGCAGAATTTGAAAGTTTCCAGTTGCGTCTCACTAGGAATGTGATGTCAGAGTTTGAAGCCATTCCTAAGAGCCACCTGGAGAACAAAGGTCGGGATGAAACAGTGGAAGTGATGGTGGAGTTTCACACTGATGACATAGCTGTGAAAGTTGCAGTGGAGATCCTGAAGAAGTTGAGTCAACCTGACGCAGCAAAAATGTTAATGGAGAAATATACTGGCGAAAACGGAGATGACATCCAGTGTATCTCTATACCAGAGACCTCCTCCTGTGCACCCTGGAGGAGTTGGGAGAACAAGACTTCAGACGTTTCCGGCAGCAGCTCTCTCAGGAATTGGTGATTGTTTTTGAAGCCATTCCGAAGGGCCTTCTTGAGAATAAAACTAAGGAGCAAACAGTGGATCTGATGGTGGGTGCTCACACTGAAGATGGGGCTTTAAGTGTTGCAGGGGAGATCCTGAAGCAAATGGGTCAACACAATGCAGCAAAGAAGATGTTGGAAAGTGTGTTCTATTATACCATCGGTATAGACGGTTTTTCTGTAATTGTGCAAATCCTGAACGCCCTGGATGGACAAAATTTTCAAAGATTCCAGCGGCAGCTCTCTCAACCACTGAGGATAGGGTTTGAACCCATTCCTTTCTCCCGCCTTGAGAATAAAAGTCGCGAAGAAACCGTGGATTTGATGGTGGCTTTTTACACCGAAGACTGGGCTGTGACTGTTGCGGTGGAGACCTTGAAGCGAATCGGTCAGCGCAATTCAGCAATGAAGTTGCTGAAGGAATTCAGAGCTGCCTGTCAAGTAGACGGTACTGTCTCTCTGAACTTCATCCCCAGATGGTGAAAAAGAAGTCACCAGCTCTTCCTTGTAGTACTCAAATGACAATAGGATTACTGCTTGGAAAGATTCAGACGTTCTGAATCTTTGTATATTTTTGTTCATGTATATTTTGTACATAAAGCCAAACTGTTATCGACCAATTGTTTATTATGAACAGTTTTCGACAACCGTTGGCCACTGACCAGCTAGCAGGAGCATGTTTTGGCTTTGCCATGCTCAAGGACCATTCATCATCATGTTTAGGGAGGGTGTTTGTCAGGGGTCATCGCCATGCTGGCTTGTGGTGGATATTTTTGGCAAAATTCTATTACCATGGACACACACATCGAGTAGATATAAACATAAAGAGATATAGCCTTAAATGACCGTTATGGGTCTGTAACTCTGAGTGTGTACAATTGGAACGTAATGGACCCTGTAAGGGTTCTATTTGTACATGTTCAGAGTTATGGGATTCCTTGAAAATAAAACGTTAAAGAACTGCTGTCCTAGTGGACTCATAATGTGCCATAATTATACTATAGTGTCATTGTAAATCAGTGTCATACATATTCTAAAGAAAACCTGGAGACTTGGTGTTCTGTAATTGGGTATTATGATCAAAATAAGAACATTATAATTGTGTGTAAAACAGAAAATCTAAGCTTTTCCACGGACAATGACAAGTCTTTGCCACAGACACATTTGTCTGTATACAGACATCATGGATGACCCCTGGTGAGTGTCATTCACTTAGGAACCCTTGTGCTCCTCTAACCTAGAGTCTAAAGGTTCCATTCCCAAACCTTTCAGGCCATCACCCCCCAAAATAATCATATTTGAACTGCATGGGGACCCCATTGTGAAAATAGTTGGAGGGGGTACTTTAGGCATTACATTTAGTTTGACTCGGTTCCACAAATAAATATTGTGAAAATAGCCAAGCTACAAGGCTCGCATTGAGCTTGTAGATTGGCTATTTTCACAATATTTTCTTTATTTTTACGTAATAT
This sequence comes from Nannobrachium achirus, assembly GCF_963921795.1. Taxonomy (NCBI): domain Eukaryota; kingdom Metazoa; phylum Chordata; class Actinopteri; order Myctophiformes; family Myctophidae; genus Nannobrachium; species Nannobrachium achirus. Next base: position 5,442,691 of record NC_137822.1, on the reverse strand, counting down.
TTGACAATTTGGTTTTAAAAGTGTCTTAAAAGTTGTTAAATTGTAATTGTAAATTGTAGACATGTGCATTTATCCATATACACTTGTATATTGGTTAAGGTTTGTTTACTTTTGAGTGGTGATGAATTATAATTTGAGGCCCCTCCCCTGGGGGTTTGGGAACCACTGCTGTCTGAAATGTAATAATCATGATTTAATTATTCCAGTGACAACACATAATAGCCTATATGTTTGAAGATGACTGTTCTATGCTTGGACTGGCCTACTTGTTTTACTATTACAATTCGCATTTCAAGAATGTAGGTTAATGCTGCAAGTGCTAATGTTTTTTCCCCTGTAATATTCACATTTATTTTATATTCTATTTCATATTCGATCTTTGTTATGGTACACAAATGTGTTTCTCAAATGTTATAAACAAACATTTATTTCTGTGGATTTTAATATGGCTTTTCATGCTATCAATTAATTGACGATTGTTTGATAAGGTTAACAACAATCATTTATTAAAACCTGTTTTAACCACATTAACCCTGTGTCGCTATTTTGGGCATGTCATAGGCCCAACATACATTGTAAGCTTATAGAGTACTAGTTATGCAGAATGTCCCATTTCAAGTTTTCAAATGTATACAAATATTTTGAAAATAGCAGATCTACAAGTTCACAATGCGTCACATTGCAAGCTTGTAGACCGGCTATTTTCAAATGGCCGAAATGTATACAGAGCTGCAGATGTTGAAGTGGCTAATGTATGATTTGTAATAATAATCAAAATCTACAAAGTAACTAGCAACTAAAGTTGTCTTATAATTAGTAATGTACAATATTTGCCTCTGAGATGTAGTGGAGTAGAGGTAAAAGTATTAGAAATTGGAAATATTCAAGTAAAGTATAGAAATACAGTAGGCTACATGAAATAAGTATATGTAGGCTACTTAGTTACTTTCTATCACTGGTGGAAACATCCCCAAGGACCTGCTGCTCTGGCTGTACCACAGGAGGGTTCATGTACACCTGAAAACTTTAAAAGAATATATTAATCATGCTTTATAAAGGAATAATGGATAGAATAGAATGTAAGCAAACGTAAACCAATATCATGAAATACCTTCAACTGTCTGTTAAATCAAATGTTGGCCTAAAAAGCCTACTGGATGGAAATAAAAGTGATATTAACTGAGCTTGAGAAGACAGGCAGTCATGGCAGAATATAAATATTCTGCATGAAACTGTGACAAAGACTTTTAAACTGGCAGTTCTTCTGCTAAATGCCACTACAGGTTAAAGTACTGCATATGGATCACAATGACTGATCTAATCTAATAGAAACCCTTATGAGCCCAATCCTTTTTTCAACACCCACATTGGAACGTCAAATCAAGCCAGGATCTCAAGCAGTGGCCATGCAGGCTCATAGCCAGTTAAACGATCACATCATATCAGCAGAAGCCTGACCATTCAGGACTCAAAACGGTAGGTGGCAGTATTGCACCTCTAAAGCCCAAACTAATACTCATTATTTACAAAATTATTATGATGTGTACAGTCATTATTAATTAATGTATTAATTAACTATTGACAAAGTATCAACAAATAAGTGAAACATTTTAAGTATAATACGCATGGCAGACACATATAGCCAGATCTGATCGTGGTTGAGAACCGACAAAAGTCAGGTAGATGTAGGCCTACACTGTCTGTATGTGCGTGGTAAAGTACTCACATTTTGTACTTAAGTAAAAGTATCAATAGGCCTACTCCAAGTAATCTGTTACAAGTAAAAGTATGGAATTCAAAATGCCTATTGAGTAAAAGTACAAAAGTATCTGTATCAAAATGTACTCTCTCCCAGCCATTTACAATAGGCTTGTGCGCCTATACTGCCAGGAATTTTATTAATTTCCAAGTTAGCTTTAATCTAACCCAACAGGGATCATATTGTTGTACAATGTAGTACTAGTACTATCCACTAGAGTGTGCCCAACGATAATCTCCTAGAGTCTGGACTAGCGAGTGGACAGCAGTAGACCCATAATGGCGGCGCCCATTGGCGGCCATTATGTCTCCCGGTCCGCCGAACGGGAGCTATAAAACACGATCCGAACGTCGTGCGCACGCCATTTACACTCGTTTTTGCTCTTGAGTGACCAATCTGTCAGTCCAGCCATTTTTTTCCGAATGAGAATCGGTCTAAAAATGGTAAAGTTTGATAAGAAAAACGTCAACATTCAATGCTGTAAAAAGGCCCATTCTATGTTATGGCCGAACGACTTCCGGGTTACGTCATCGATGATGTCACTTCCTTCGAATATGTAACTTTAGACTAAAATTAAGCTAGAAAGGTCATTTATAGCTCAAAAAATGTCAAAAAAATACCAAAATGATCAGAAAATGATCCCCAAGGCGACGTTTGGCGATCTGGCTGCCTCACCCTCCTCAAAATGGCGATGGAAGGCGATTTGGCTGTGAACTAGTTAAAGTTCTAAAAGTACAAAATAGGCCTACTCATTGTGCAGAATGTCTCATTTCACAAGTTGTCAAATGTATAAAATGCATAAATATCTTTTGAAAATAGCAGATCTACAAGCTCACAAGGATTACAGACAGAAAGAAACAGCACCCTGGACAGCGACCTTGGGCATCATCCATCCCTCTTCAGTGAGATTGAGGGCCCCAGCCCTTCTACCTCATGTCCTCCCCCCATCTCCTTTACATTTTCCCCATAAGGTATAGGCAATACAATATTTGTCCTCTCAAAGAACTGACTGATTGAGCCTAGAACTAAAAGTATGGAAGTTGTTTTTTCCCACATTTGTACTTGAGTAAAAGTACAAAAGTATTGGTATCAAAATGTACTTAATATACCAAAAGTAGGCTACTCACTATCCAGAACGTCCTGTTTCTCAAGTTTTAAAATGTATAAATATATTTTGAAAATGGCAGGTGTAGAAAATCTGATCCTCATTCTCCCATGTGAGAAGGGACACTAAAAGCCAATCTTAAACACTACTACCCTAAGAGGCAATCCCCCATTTCAACGCAGGAAACTGGTCTTCAGGAAGAGACTGCCATTCTTCTGCTACACTAGTTGCATGAGCCATAGTAACAGTAATGACTAAGAGTGCCATAAGGGGCGTCACAAGGGGGGGGGGGGAAGTGGGACTGAGTTACTAGGGCCCAAGGTGGAGGGGCCCTAGTAACTTTAGCTATTGAAAAATAGCAGATCTACAAGCTCACAGTGCGGCACTCTGTGCCGTGCTGCGAGCTTGTAGATCTGCTATTTTTGAAAAGTCGTGAAAATTTGTGCAAATCTTTGAATATATGTATTTTTTAGGCGAACATTTATAACTCAAATTGTGCTTCTGGGGGGTCCCTGGAACTAGATATTTTGAGATGGGGGTCCGTGGTCAAATACATATCATCTTGGGGGTCCTTCACATGAAAGGGTTTGAGCACCACTGACATGGAAACATAAGTTTTCTTGTACACATTTTCAAGATTTTTCAAAAATAGCAGATCTACAAGCTCGCAGCGCGGCACTCGGTGCCGCGCTGTGAGCTTGTATGTCTGCTATTTTTCAATAGTTAACATTCATGGGGGGCAGTCAGTGAATCCTTGTACCCAGGGCCCAGAAGTTGGTGTGACACCCCTGGCCATAACTGTCTGTCAATGATTGCTGAGAGTGAGTGTGATGTGTGGGAGGGGCGAGCTGTGTGTGTTTAAGGAAGTGAAACTTGAAGATATAGTCACAGTTACAAACTGGTTCCCACCATGTCAAGGTTTAAAGCCCTGCGCAGACCCAGGGAGAGTGTTTATGATGGACCCTCTATCTATGTCGAGGTTTAAAGCCCTGCGCAGACCCAGGGAGAGTGTTTATGATGGACCCTCTACACTCAGGGACACAATTTTTTTTTTTGAACATTATGAATTTGAACGTTTCCAGTGGCATCTCTCTGAGGAGGTGATGTCAGAGTTTGAAGCCATTCCTAAGACCCACCTGGAGAAAAGAAGTCGTGATGAAACAGTGGATGTGATGGTGGAGTTTCACACTGAAGACAGAGCTGTGAAAGTTGCAGCGGAGATCCTGAAGCAGTTGAGTGAACATGACGCAGCAAAAAGGTTAATGGAGAAATATACCGCCGAAAACAGAGATGACATCCTGTGTGTTTCTGCCAGAGACCTCCTCCTGTGCACCCTGGAGGAGTTGGGAGATGAAGACTTTGAACGTTTCCGGCAGCAGCTCTTTCAGAAATTGGTGATAGTTTTTGAAGCCATTCCCAGGGGCCTTCTTGAGTATAAAACTCGGGAGCAAATGTAACGGAGGTGATCTGAACCTCCCCACCCGGGTTCGTACCCGGGTCTCCCACGCAAAAGTCCAACATCTTAACCACTAGACCAAAGAGACATCCGGGGGAGATATAGTCCAGTCATTTTAGGGTTAGACCTAGAACAAATTGCAATAGTAGCAAACTCAACTGATTTTGTATCCTCATTATGTCCTTAGTGAGGGGAAAAAAGTCCCAAGGAATCCCACCGGGGCAAAGTTTTGAAAACGACCTACCTACCTTCAATTACTATACACTACAATATAACGGAAAAAATGACTGAAAAAAAATCTGCTTTAAGTGGGATATGAGGGGTCAAACTAGGGTTTTTTAATTATTCTGAATCCATTGCAAGCATTTGTTTTGCATGAAAAACATTCCTTGGGCTAAAAACGGACCCCAAAAGACTGAAAATTGATGAAAATTGATGAAAATTGACGTTTTGAGTGGCCATTTCTGGCCCAAGGAATGTTTTTCGTGCAAAACAAATGATTGCAATGGATTCAGAATAATTAAAAACCCCTAGTTTGACCCCTCATATCCCACTTAAAGCAGATTTTTTTTCAGTAATTTTTTCCTTTATATTGTAGTGTATAGTAAGTGAAGGTAGATAGGTCCTTTTCAAAACTTTGCCCCGGTGGGATTCCTTGGGACTTTTTTTCCCTCACTAAGGACATATTGAGGATACAAAATCAGTTGAGTTTGCTGCTATTGCAATTTGTTCCAAGTTTGGCCTAATTTTGGCCTAAAATGACTGGACTAATACTAGACTTTTGAGGCTTCAAGGCTGGGGCTGCGACTCTCTCCATCACACTCACCCCCCTTTGACCTCCTCCTACGGGGAAGCCCGAATCCGGGTCACGGCACCAATGTAACGGAGGTGATCCGAACCTCCCCACCCGGGTTCGTACCCGGGTCTCCCATGCGAAAGTCCAACATCTTAACCACTAGACCAGTCCGGGGGAGATATTAGACTTTTGAGGCTTCAAGGCTGGGGCTGCGACTCTCTCCGTCACACAAACAGTGGATCTGATGGTGGGTGCTCACACTGAAGATGGGGCTGTGAGTGTTGCAGTGGAGATCCTGACGCAAATGAGTCAACACAATGCAGCAAAGAAGTTGGTCGAGTCAAACACTGGTTTGATTAGACAGGAACATAAATATATGTATAAAACACTCCGAAAATCACTTCTGGAAACCCTGGATGCCCTAGAATGGGAGAAGTTTCAAAGATTCCAGCGGCAGCTCTCTCAACCACTGAGGATAGGGTTTGAACCCATTCCTACCTCACGTCTTGAGAATAAAAGTCGTGAAGAAACGGTGGATTTGATGATGGCATTTTACACCGAAGACGGGGCTGTGGCTGTCATGGTGGAGACCTTGAAGCGAATCGGTCAACGCAATGCAGCAATGAAGTTGCTGAAGAAATATAGAGCTGCCTGTCAAGTAGACGGTACTGTCTCTCTGAACTTCATCCCCAGAAGGTGAAGAAAAAGAAGCCACCTCATCTGCCCTTCCTTGTGGTACTCAAATGACAACAGGATGACTGCTTGGATAGATTCAGATACTTTCTGAATATTTGTTTATTTTCGTTCATGTCCTTGGACTACTTATTTTGTTTCTTGAAGAACCCACTCGAATAGGTACATTAAGTCGGTGCTTTTAAAGGGCAGTTGAAGCAATGGCTAAAACGCTCACAAACATGTAACCACCTATAAGAAAATATTTGATGCCTGTACAAATTACTCTGCCAGGTTAGTCTCTCCTGTGTGGTTTTTAACTTACTGCTGGCACTAGGCACCTTGTCGCACTAGACAAGCGGTTGCGCCAAGCACCTTGTTTTTGCTGTGTTGTTGTTCGCCCTGTACTGTTCTGTTCTTGTTTGTCTCGTTTTGTTTCTTGTTTTATGTCCTGAGGACAACGGATGAAATTTAGCTTTAAGCTAACTCCGGCTGGTTTACACTAAGATCTTGTATGTTGTATTATGCAATATGTCTTTATCTCTGTGTCCATGAACTGGTACTGTCCTGTCTAAATAAACAAATAAAGTAAAAAAGTAAGTAAAATGTTATCGACCTTGTTTATTATCAATAACTGTTATCGACAACCGTTGGCCACATGATCAGCTCCACTGGAGCGGTTTTTGGGTAGCCTGGCATTAGCCAGACTGATAACATGGATTCACTCACACGTTCCTCTACGGATCAGTCTGGACTTCGGCCCATATAGGGAGTGAGTATGAGAAATCAGAAAATGACCGGGCCAATCAGTGACTGCGATTCAACTGAACAGTGTAATGCAGTCACTGATTGGCCCGGTCATTTGACAATCTGGCCAATTTGGTGAATTGTAGAAATGAACAGATACTCTGTACACACTTACAGTATACTGTATGTTGGTTAAGGTTTGTTTACTGTTGAGTCAGGAATTATAATTTGAGGCCCCCTGGGGGTTTGGGAACCACTGCTTTAGACCATGCCCTGCAAGCCAAATGACGTTATTATGACGTTATGATAACGTCCTCCGGTGACTCTGGTGATGTTCAGAACTCGGCCAGATCACAGCCCATATGGGGATAATCTTGACGTCATTACCAGGACGTCATATGGATTTTTTTATTTTTTTTTGGACAGGATTATTGTTATTGCTTGTAATGTTAGTTGAAATATGAGCAGGGGCATATATTCTGGGACATATCTGACTAGTTATGATATTTATCTAGCCTCGATCAGACCCTGACCTCTGATTAATCGAGGACGTTTTTGTTGGCAGGATTTATGTTGTTGCTTGGTGATATTCTAGGCCAGATCTTACTAGTCATGGTTTGACTTGATCTGGCCCCAATCAAGACATCACTGATTGGTCCAGGTCCTGACCGTGCTTGCTGGGTGCTGTCTGAAATGTAATCATGATATAATTACTCCATTGACAGTCACATAATAACCTTTATGTTTGAAGATGACTGGCCTCAGTGGCCTGCTAGTTTTACCTGAAACACTTACCATTTCATGGAGGATTTTGTTAATTCTGGAAGTGCTAATGCTTTTTTCCTGTAATATTCAAATGTCATATTCTATTTCATATTCTATTTTTGTTACGCTTTGTTACAGGGAGTATTGTTGTGAGGAGTATGAGATATCTTTGTTTATTGAATGTACAGTAGAGCAAAAATAAACCTGTTTTAATTAACCTCTGTGTCACTATCTTGGGCATGTCACAGCCCCCAAATGTTTCAAAAAAAATAGATATACAAGCTTACAACATTTCAAGATTCAATACGTAAGCTTATAGATGTTTAATATTTTCACAATTGGAAGCTTATGTGATAAAAGTGCTGACTTGCAGAGGCTGAGGGAGATCCTGACAAAGGATGGAAACCAGTGGTGGAAAATGTACTGTAAAATGTTTTACTTAAGTAAAAGTATCCATACTAGTCCAGTAATTTTAAGCCAAAATTAGGCTAAACCTAAAACAAATTGCAATAGTAGCAAACTCAACTGATTTTGTATCCTCAATATGTCCTTAGTGAGGGAAAAAAAAGTCCCAAGGAATCCCATCAGGGGAAAGTTTTGAAAACGACCTACTTACCTTCACTTACTATACACTACACTATAAAGGAAAAAATGACTCCCAAAAAATCTGCTTTAAGTGGGATGTGAGGGGTCAAACTAGGGGTTTTTAATTATTCTGAATCCATTGCAAGCATTTGTTTTGCACAAAAAACATTCCTTGAGCAAGAAATGGCCCCTCAAAACGATGGTTTAGTGATTTTCACAGTCTTTTGGGGTCCGTTTTTAGCCCAAGGAAGGTTTTCCATGCAAAACAAATGCTTGCAATGGATTCAGAATAATTAAAAACCCCTAGTCTGACCCCTCACATCCCACTTAAAGGAGATTTTTTGGGAGTCATTTTTTCCTTTATAGTGTAGTGCAGGGGTGCCCAAAAGGTAGATCGTGATCTACCAGTAGATCACCAAGGGTGTACAGGTAGATCACATGACATGCCCTTAAACATTGATTGATTGACTTCAAGAAGGGCCTGTCCTTCATGACTTCTAGGCATCCCCTGCAATGCAATGCAATGCTTTGTTCAAGAGTAATAGCATTACTAAGAACCAGAAAACGTACCACTTCCATACAGAATGGAATGAAGTCTTTTCTGTTACGACTGGTGTGAGTTGACCCAAACGCACAGCAAAGGAGGAGGCAGAAGAAGGTTGAAGCCCACCCGGGCGTGTTTATTAACAATGGAACTCAGAGTTAATTCACAAGGGGGGCAAAAAGGGGAATTGGGCTCTGCGGCTGCTCCAACTCAGCACGGAACCCGGGAAACTGAGGAGGAGAGAAAAAGGCAGAGTCAATAATAATCCACAAGGAATAGCAGTGCACAGCAGCTACAAGGAGCAAAAACTGGCTATCTCTACTAAACTGGGAAAGCTAATAATGGCTGTCTACTTTACCAACCATGGACTGGTGAGCAACTGGCGCCGAGCTGCAAACAGGCCAGGCTCTTGTAGGCTCTGGAGGAGATGATTGCAGATGGCGACCAGGTGAGGAGAATGGCAACGGGAGACAGGTGTGCAGATGTCTGGGACTCAGAGGTCTGCTGTGACGTACTGTGCCACGAGAGGGTGCCACAGTGCCAAGTGAGGGCCAGGACGTAACATTTTCCCCCCTACTATTTCTCATTTCAAGGCAAAGTGAGTTTGTATTAGCGGTATATGTTATGCCATTGCCACTATTCCAAAGCCTGTTCGGGTAGATTTTTTGGGGTGGGTAGATCCTGTTGAGCTGGTAATTTTAAAAGTAGCTCTCAAGTAAAAAAAAGTGTGGGCACCCCTGTAGTGTAGGCCTATAGTAATTGAAGGTAGGTAGGTCGTTTTCAAAACTTTCCCCTGATGGGATTCCTTGGGACTTTTTTTCCCTCACTATAAGGACATAATGAGGATACAGAATCAGTTGAGTTTGCTACTATTGCAATTTGTTTTAGGTTTTTTCATATAACAACTGGACTATACTGCAATGTACAAATACTCTGTTACAAGTAAAAGTCTGTAATTCAACATTTACTTGAGTAAAAGTAGAAAAGTATTGGCATCAAAATGTACTTAAAGAACCAAAAGTAAAAGTACTCGTTATGCAGAATGTCCCTGTATGCAAATATTTTGAAAAGTGCAGATCTACAAGCTCACAATGGGTTGCATCGCGACACATTGTGAGCTTGTAGATCTGCTATTTTCAAATGGCCCAAATGTATACAGAGCTAATGTATGTTTTGTAATAATAATAATAAACATTTACAAAGTAGGCTAACTAGTAACTAAAGTTGTCAAATAATTGTAGTGGAGTTAGTAAATATTTGAGGTGGCTATAAATTGAGCTTATAAATCTGCTGTATGAACATAGCAGATCTACAAGATCACAACTGCTATTTGTAGATCTGCCATTTTTAAAATCTTTTTCGACTATAATGACAGGCCCAAAGGGATGCCAGGGTAACTGTGGTAAATGCGTGCATGAAAGCACAGATCTTAAACACTACAGTAAGAGGCAATCCCCCATTTCAACTTGGGAAATTGACTTTTGGTCTTCAGGCAGAAACTCTGCCATTGTGCTGCACGTGTTACATGAACCAGGATCACATAGTAACAGTGATAACAAAGAGTGCCTTAACTGTATGTCAATGATTGTTCAGCCTAGGAAGGGGCGGGTATGGAAGTGTAATGCTGCTGCAGCGTGTGTCACAGCTGCGTAGTAAGCCTGTTACAACTGGTTCCCCAACCACTGTATTGTGAGGCGATCGGTTGGTTAAAACAGTTCTCTCATATTCTCTGTCGCTGTACGAGCATAAAGTTAAAGTGCTCGTTCTCCACTGCATGGTTTGCGTCTGTGTAATTATATCTGTCGCTGTACAAACAAAAAGTGCTCTTTCTCCATCGCATGGTTTGCTAGGTACATAGGCCTCTTTTTCAAGGGTTGTTATTTGTTACCACCAGTTAAGAGCCAATCTTGCTAGTAAGAAGAGGAATCCAACTACGCTTCAGAGCCGTGATTAAAAATGTAAGTATAAAACAGATCAATCATGATCAATCATACTGAGATTCCAGTCAACCCTGCATGGTGTAATTCAAGTTTATTCGATTTTTTAATAGTAGGCCTACTGTAAGTGCTTTTCATGAGAGTAACATTGATACGTATAGGTCTAAGGCCTACTTCCTCTCTAACTGCTTGTTTGAAATGACCAAACTTGCCTACTGATGAATTATTTGTGCATAAATCATCTTGTAGATTTGCCATTTTTGAAAAGGATTAAATAGGGTTTTGTGTTCCACTTCCTTTCAACCTTTTGTTCATTATGGATCCTCACTATAGTCACTAATGCTATAAGATGGCACTGTCTCTGTCCACTCGCTCTGTGTCTAAGGTGGCCTATAGACCGTTCAGAAACATGGCAACCCTATTTAAAACAAAATCTAAATGGTCGATCTACATTATCACATCACCTCTAGACACAAGTTGATCTTGTAGATATATTTTCGGAAACTTTATTTTTGAACCATTCTCCTAATATTAATAACATGCCAGAAATGGGTACACCAGGTTGAAAGTGGTTAAGAGATTGATTTTCCACTAACAGCTTAGGCCAGGGGTACAACATAGAAATGTGTTCTAACTTACTATTTCTCTTAACTGCACATTTTGACTGAGTGTGTTTAACCAGTAAAATAACAATCCTGTCCATTCTATCAAGTAACACATTCCATGATTTTCTGTAATTTAGCTGAACCAAGAAGATGGAATCTAGCACAGAAATCCGGTACACCCCCAGGAAGAGGCTTAGGACAGAAAGCCGGCACAACCCTCTACAGCCTAGAGAGAGAATCCTGTGGATCCTGGCAAATTTTAAAAAAGCAGAATTTGAAAGTTTCCAGTGGCATCTCACTAGGAATGTGATGTCAGAGTTTGAAGCCATTCCTAAGAGCTACCTGGAGAACAAAGGTTGTGATGAAACAGTGGATGTGATGGTGGAGTTTCACACTGAAGACATAGCTGTGGAAGTTGCTGTGGAGATCCTGAAGAAGTTGAGTCAACATGACGCAGCAAAAATGTTAATGGAGAAATATACTGGCGAAAACGTAAATGACTACCTGTGTATCTCTAGTACCAGAGACCTCCTCCTGTGCACCCTGGAGGAGTTGGGAGATGAAGACTTCAGACGTTTCCGGCAGCAGCTCTCTCAGAAATTGGTGATTGTTTTTGAAGCCATTCCGAAGGGCCTTCTTGAGAATAAAACTCAGGAGCAAACAATTGATCTGATGCTCGGTGCTCACACTGAAGATGGGGCTTTAAGTGTTGCAGTGGAGATCCTGAAGCAAATGGGTCAACACCATGCAGCAAAGGAGATGGTGAACTCATATATGTACTGTGATAGCATCAGTGGCCGTTTAGGTATTTCTTTCATTATTCTGCAAACTCTGAACGCCCTGGATGCACAAAAGTTTCAAAGATTCCAGCGGCACCTCTCTCAACCACTGAGGATAGCAGGGTTTGAACCCATTCCTACCTCACGTCTTGAGAATAAAAGTCGTGAAGAAACGGTGGATTTGATGGTGGCTGTTTACACCGAAGACGGAGCTGTGGCTGTCATGGTGGAGACCTTGAAGCGAATCGGTCAACGCAACGCAGCAATGAAGTTGCTGAAGAAATATAGAACTGCCTGTCAAGTAGACGGTACTGTCTCTCTGACCTTCGTCCCCAGTGGTACTCAAATGAAAATAGAATGACTGCTTGGATAGATTCAGATACTTTCTGAATCTTTGTATATTTTTATTCATGTATATATTGAAAGTCAAACTGTTATCGACCAATTGTTTATTATCAACTGTTTTTGACAACCGTTAGCCAATAAACAGCTGGAGCATGTTTTCAGGTTGCCTTGCTCAAGGACCATTCATCATCATATTTAGGGAGGGTGTTTGTCGGGTCATTAGAAGTCGTTAAATTGTCATTGTAAATTGTAGACATGTGCAAATCCATATACCCATGTACACTTTTATATTGTTTAAGGTTTGTTTACTTTTGGTTGCATGATGAATTATAATTTGAGCCCCCCCTGGGGGATTGGGAACAACTGCTTTAGACCATGCTGTCTGAAATGTAATAAACATGATTTAATAACTCCAGTGACATGACATAGCTGTTTGAAGATGACTGTTCTACGCTTGGACTGGCCTACTTGTTTTACTATTACAATTCCCATTTCAAGAATGTAGCTTAATGCTGCAAGTGCTAATGTTTTTTTCCCCCTGTAATATTCCATTTTATTTTATATTCTATTTCATATTCTATCTTTGTTATGCTACACAAATGTGTTTCTCAAATGTTATAAACAAACATGCATTTCTGTGGATTTTAATATGGCTTTTCATGCTATCAATTAATTGACGATTGTTTGAGGTTAACAACAATCAGTTATTAAAACCTGTTTTAACCACATTAACCCTGTGTCCCTATGGGCATGTCATAAACCCAACACACATTGTAAGCTTATAGAGTACTCGTTATGCAGAATGTCTCATTTCAAGTTTTCAAATGTATACAAATATTTTGAAAATAGCAGATCTACAAGTTCACAATGCATCGCATTGCGAGCTTGTAGATCGGCAATTTTCAAATGGCCGAAATGTATACAGAGCTGCAGATGTTGAAGTGGTTAATGTGTATGATTTGTAATAATAATCAAAATCTACAAAGTATAGTAACTAAAATTGTCAAATAATTAGTAGTGATGTAAAAGTACAATATTTGCCTCTGAGATGTAGCGGAGTAGAGGTAAAAGTATTGGAAATTGGAAATATTCAAGTAAAGTACAAATACAGTAGGGAGTAGGCTATGAAATAAGTATATGTAGGCTACTTAGTTACTTTCTATCACAGGTGGAAACATCCCCAATGACCTGCTGCTCTGGCTGTGCGCCAGGAGGGTTCATGTACACCTGAAAACTTTCAAGGAATAATGGGTTAAATGATGTATCATGCTTTATAAAGGAATAATGGATAGAATAGAATGTAAGCGAACGTAAACCACGAAATACCTTCAACTGTCTGTTAAATCAAATGTTGGCCTAAATAGCCTACTGGATGGAAATAAAGGTGAAATTAACTGAGCTTGAGAAGACAGGCAATCATGGCAGAATATAAATATTCTGTATGAAACTGTGACAAAGACTTTTAAACTGGCAGTTCTACTGCTAAATACCACTACAGGTTAAATGACTGATCTAATCTAACAGAAACCCTTATGAGCCCAATCCTTTTTTCAACACCCACATTGGAACGTCAAATCAAGCCAGGATCTCAAGCAGTGGCCATGCAGGCTCATAGCCAGTTACACGATCACATCATATCAGCAGAAGCCTGACCATCCAGGACTCCTGCCTAGTGCCTATGCAATTATTCTGTGAATGGATTTGTGTATCTAAAACGGTAGGTGGCAGTATTGCACCTCTAAAGCCCAAACTAATACTCATTATTTACAAAATTGTGTACAGTCATTATTAATTAATGTATTAATTAACTATTGACAAAGTATCAACAAATAAGTGAAACATTTTAAGTATAATACTCAGCATGGCAGACACATAGCCAGATCTGATCGTGGTTGAGAACCGACAAAAGTCAGGTAGATGTTGGCCTACTACACCTTCTGTATGTGCGTGGCAATAGCCTACTCACATTTTGTACTATAGGTAAAAGTATCAATAGGCCTAGTGCAATGAAATAATCTGTTACAAGTAAAAGTATGGAATTCAAAATGCCTATTGAGTAAAAGTACAAAAGTATCTGTATCAAAATGTACTTAAAGTTCTAAAAGTACAAAATAGGCCTACTCATTGTGCAGAATGTCTCAGTCATTTGACAAGTTGTCAAATGTATAAAATGCATAAATATCTTTTTTAAATAGCAGACAAGCTCACAAGGATTACAGACAGAAAAAACAGCACCCTGGACAGCGACCTTGGGCATCATCCATCCCTCTTCAGTGAGATTGAGGGCCCCAGCCCTTCTACCGCATGTCCTCCCCCCACCTCCTTTACATTTTCCCCATAAGGTATAGGCTAGGCAATACAATATTTTTTATTTGTTGTTGTTGTTTTATTCATTTGTTTATCTGTGTCCTCACAAAGAACTGACTGATTGAGCCTAGAACTATAAAAGTATGGAAGTTTTTGTTTAACTAATTAATTGTAAACGAAACGTTTGCTTATGGTTTACAAATAATGTATTGGAACATCAAATAATGTAGTAGGCGGCTATTTGTAAACCACACTATGGTGCAGTTACTGTGGGTTGAGCCAGGGGTAAGGTTCATAGAGTTATAATAAGAGGTAAGGTTCTATGCTTCTCACCTGTCCTTCCGCATATGGACACTGATACTATGTCAAATGGACTTGGACTTTTCCTTTTATTTTAATTTTTTCTCTTTTGTGATTGTGTCTTGCTTAAATTGCACTAATGCACTATGCACATGTAAGCCTGTTGTCCAAAAGAGCTGGAAATTGAACTGAACTCTGTCCCGGCACACACGCACGCAACGCACGCACACATGCAGGTGACACACATCATGTGACATCAAGGGCATTATTATTAAAATGTTTCTTTTCTTATCAAACTTAACTTACCACGTGACCACCAATAACTGCATGGACGCAGCTGGTTTCAGACATCACACATTCCATGACATGACGAGACTTCATTTTGGTTCCCTGCAAGACAGCGAGAAGACACGAACTGACGAACATAATTTCAGGTAATAATGCATATTTTGTCATTATCTCTCAATCTGCTAGCCTATAAACAATATGGAATTTCCCATAGGCCTATAACAGGCTTAAAACTCGTTTGCACGTCTAACAGGTAGACTGACGACCTACGAATAATTATGGGGGGACGGGGCGTTTGGGACTTAAGTTCAGGATAAGGCCTATGGTCCGAACCATTGCTTATAAAGTCTCTAATTCGGTGTTTGAGCAGCGTTTAGCCTATAGCCTACTTTTCATTTAGTGGCCTATACACACAACTTTCTTTGATCCGGTCCATCAATGAAAGTGTTAGTGTCTCTTGGCACTTGACAGGTCACTATATTCATGTGATGTTTGGTGTATTTGCGTGCGTGCTTGAGCACTGCTGGTGTCCACTTGTCAAGTTGTCATTAGGCCTAAGGGTCTGCAGTTCTATTGTCATTGATCCATGTGCTCAGAGTTTCAGCCTATAACTCTGGTTTCAGTAGCCTAGGCCTACATCCTCCTCCTCATGTCGTGTCATGTGCACTTTTTTTTTTGCGTAGGCTATTTGATTGATTGATTGATTGATTGATTGATTGATTGATTGATTGATTGATTGATTGATTGAATCATTGATTGATTCATTGATAACAGAATGAATGTCACGCACGCTGGGGGGCATTAGGCCTATTATGGTCTGTAGTCGGAGAAGACACAGGCCAAACTCTAAAAAGGATGTCACTTGCCCGCTTGCAAGTTGCAACTTATACTTCGGTTTGATTTGAGGCCTATAGCCTATATGTTTTTTAAGGAGAGTGAAGGGGGGAGAAACTAATTCGTGATCGTTGGACATTGTTATAAATGATAACTTATGTGTTGTTTGCCACCGGCCTATTTATAAATAACTATATCGTTGTCTTTTTTTTTATGCAATTTAGTTTTCATATTTTAATTATAGTTATAGTTTTAGTAGTGTGAATGGCCCTTTAAAGCATGCAGCTCTAGGCCTAACCTCATGCTTGCTTTTGACAGTTGTTGCACTTGCAGGATTGGGTGGGGCACTATTCCTTGTTGCCCATCATGCACTCGAATCGATCCTCCTGTTTACCCAACCCAGTTGTGTTGTAATATCGTATTATTATTAGCGTTGTGTGTGTGTGTGTGTGTGTGTGTGTGTGTGTGTGTGTGTGTGTGTGTGTGTGTGTGTGTGTGTGTGTGTGTGTGTGTGTGTGTGTGTGTGTGTGTGGCTCTTCAGTTGAAAATAGTTATTGCGGTGTTGAATGCAAGTCCGTCAGTGTAGACTACTGTAGGCCTATGTGTGTCTGTCTGCCCAGGTGGGATGGGTCCATGACAGGGCCCATTGTCTCATAATCCACCTGTTTGCTCTCAGGTCGGGGATCACCAGGGGTTAAAATGTATCTACCATTAAGGGTGTGTTACTCTGAGTGAACAAATTGAACCAAATGGACCCTTACAGGCCTGTAGTCTACACCCCAGCCCATATCATTTCTCAAGGTCAAGGTCAAGGTAAACTTTATTATCCCGTTCAGGGAAATTCATTTGGTCCAAAGGTGTGAGTACAAAAAACATAAAATCACAAACAACATCCAACATTGAATACTGACTATACAGGCTACATGTATCTATCTGCTGACTTTTTTGTTTAGAATTCTGATTCTAAGGGCCCACCCAGACACTTTACATGGTCCATTTGGTTCCATTTCTCTCATTTACAAATTGGTTACATTAACACTGAGGTTTTAACAGTGTGAGAGAGATATTTTTTTAAATCATCATGCCTACATCAAACTGGGGATCATTTATATCTAAAAGGTTGAGAATCACTGGCAAGAGCTTACTGCTGCTTTGATCTTTGACTTTGACGTGCGTTGGTTGTAGTTTAATTTGATTGTGTTTGAGAGAAAGAGAACATTGACGGTCAAGGTCTAGTTATGCGTAAATTGTAGCTAGATTGTAGCTACAACTCCCTCCTGACTCCCTGGAATAAACTCCCCATTGCAGGGGGGGGGGGGGGGGGGGGGCACCATTACAGCACATTTAAGTTCAAATGAAAAATGAATTCTGTGTGAAAAGCTTATTTGAAAGTGTTTCCTCATGAGGCTTTGAGTGAAATGGCTTATGTTTTGGGTACAGTATGTTCCTATACCCTGTATGGCACATACTGTATATATATACAGTATGTCCCATACAGTATATGATATAGGAACACATTCAGAAAACAACTAAAAGAGTTTGGTCAATTTGTCACACAATATAACTACTAAAAATACATACACAATTCAATTATATTAATATATCAGAGCAGTGGTCTGGTTGGTTTCAGGTTCCAAGTGGTCCCAAATGAACATAATAGAAGTCTGAATGAACAATGTTATATCCACTTCCAATAATAATGATCACAATAAACAACACCTTCCCCACAGTGGGAATCACACAGGTGTATGTAACAGCAGGCCTAATGTCTCTGGTCCATCACATAGGTTGACATTGCCCTCTAGTGGCCAAACAACAGCCAAAGTACCACATGCCCATGAAACCTCTTTCTGAGATAGCTTTTTTGTGACTCAATATTAAAGAAGCAATATCTGTTTTGTTATTCTTCATAGTCTAGAAAATGATGTATGTGCTGTAAGTTTCAAGTTTTAATTAATTACAGAATATCTTTGTGCATTGTGCTTTTTACAGGAACACAGTGGACTGTGGAAGTACAGTAGAAGAATGAAGTATCTGGTTTTCACCTTAATGCCATTGCTGCTCTATGCTGTTGTGATAAGTGACGCAAGAGGTAGGCTAATCTTTATCATAGACTATATTGTGTTGTCACACAAACACACACACTTTATTTAGTTAACGGTATAAACTTTTAAAAGGTTTTGGTTTGAACAATCTCACAATTCACCATGATGTATTTTTAGAAAATAAGAAAAGGAAATTATATAATTTACTCAGAGATATTTGCTTACAGTAGGCTGTCTTTGTTTTAAACAGACACTGATTATGGTACTGTTGAGGAAATCATCTATGACGAAGACCCCATAACAGCTGAACCTGGGACCAGCGCTGTGTTTAAATGTACTTTCAGTCATGGTCCTGCATTCAAACCCATGTCTGTAAGGCTGACGAAGTGTGACTCAAAACCTATGTGTGACATGAAGGATGACGTCATTTTCGACTCCGAGGATGTCAATGCAACTGCGGACCAGTTCAGGGGTCTAGTGTCCCTCTTGGAGCCAGATCTCAGCAAAAAGAACTGCAGCATCCGCATCAATGACCTCAGCATCTGGATGTCTGGATCCTATCAAGTTGGAATTGTGTGTCAAAGGGATGGGCGCCCTGCTGTAATAAGGACTCACCATAAAAAGACCATCAAACCCACAGGTATGAAGAATTGGTACTTTTATAGTATAATTTAACTCTGAAGTGTGTGCAAATAACCGAATGAACCCGTCTGGTTACTATTTGTCAATTAACACTTTGCTTTAAAATAAGACCTTTATGTTTTTTGTGCCACCAGGACTGCGTCAACCCAGAATAATTGGTGAAACCACAGTGGAGGAAGGTCAGACCCTGAATTTGACTTGTGAGGCCGAAAGCTCCCCTCCATCGAATGTCACTTGGAGCGAGGCCGGCTCCGATACCGCGCTGGTGAGTGGTATTCAGAAAGCCACTCTCGTCATTCCAACGGTGACAACTGGACAATCTGGAAGTGTGTACATCTGCACTGCGAAACATCTGGAAAAGATGAAGACTGCGTTTGCTCGTCTAGTTGTGACAGGTAAATATTGTACACTGCATTGAGCTGCTTTGAGGAAACATCTATTTTCATCTTGATCCTAGATCCTTTCATCTTATTTTGATCTATCTCACAATTCATCATGAAATATATTTAGAAAATAAGAAATTAAAATACTCAGAGATATTTGCTTACAGTAGGCTGTCTTTGTTTTAAACAGACACTGATCATGTTACTGATGACATCATCTACAACGAAGACCCCATAACAGCTGAACCTGGGACCAGTTATGTGATTGACTGTACTTTCACTCATCGTCCTGCATTCAAACCCATGTCTGTAATCCTGAGGAAGTGTGAACCTGGACGTCAGTGTGGGGAGGATGACGTCATTTTCGACTCTGGGGATGTCAATGCAACTACGGACCAGTTCAGGGGTCGAGTGTCCCTCTTGGAGCCAGATCTCAGCAAAAAGAACTGCAGCATCCGCATCGATGACCCCAGCATCTGGATGTCTGGATCCTATCAAGTTGGAGTCAACGGTCAATGGAATGGACGTCCTAGAGAAATAAGGACTGACCTTAAAAAGCCCATCAATGTCACAGGTATGAACTATTGTTACTTTTATCGTCTAATTAA
Organism: Nannobrachium achirus; assembly: GCF_963921795.1. Lineage (NCBI taxonomy): Eukaryota > Metazoa > Chordata > Actinopteri > Myctophiformes > Myctophidae > Nannobrachium > Nannobrachium achirus. Next base: position 5,423,189 of record NC_137822.1, on the reverse strand, counting down.
ACTCTGAAGTGTGTAGGCCTACAAATAACCAAATGAACCCGTCTGGTTATGTTTGTAAATGAACACTTTGTTTTAAAATAACACATTTGTGTTTGTTGTGTCAGGACTGCGTCAACCCAGAATAATTGGTGAAACCACAGTGGAGGAAGGTCAGACCCTGAACTTGACCTGTGAGGCCGAAAGCTCTCCTCCATCGAATGTCACTTGGACCGAGGCCGGCTCCGATACCGCGCTGGTGAGTGGTATTCAGACAGCCACCCTCGTGATTCCAACGGTGACAACTGGACAATCTGGAAGTGTGTACATCTGCACAGCGAAACATCTGGAAAAGATGAAGACTGCGTTTGCTCGTCTAGTTGTGAAAGGTAAGTATTGTACACTGCATGAGCTGCTTTGAGGAAGCATCTATTTTCATCTTGATCCTAGATCCTTTCATGCTATTTTGATCTATCTCACAATTCATCATGAAATATATTTAGAAAATAAGAAATTAAAATACTCAGAGATATTTGCTTACAGTAGGCTGTCTTTGTTTTAAACAGACACTGATCATGTTACTGATGACATCATCTACAACGAAGACCCCATAACAGCTGAACCTGGGACCAGTTATGTGATTGACTGTACTTTCACTCATCGTCCTGCATTCAAACCCATGTCTGTAATCCTGAGGAAGTGTGAACCTGGACGTCAGTGTGAGGAGGATGACACCATTTTCGACTCTGGGGATGTCAATGCAACTACGGACCAGTTCAGGGGTCGAGTGTCCCTCTTGGAGCCAGATCTCAGCAAAAAGAACTGCAGCATCCGCATCAATGACCCCAGCATCTGGATGTCTGGATCCTATCAAGTTGGAGTCAACGGTCAATGGAATGGACGTCCTAGAGAAATAAGGACTGACCTTAAAAAGCCCATCAATGTCACAGGTATGAACTATTGTTACTTTTATCGTCTAATTAAACTCTGAAGTGTGTAGGCCTACAAATAACCAAATGAACCCATCTGGTTATGTTTGTAAATGAACACTTTGTTTTAAAATACACATTTGTGTTTGTTGTGTCAGGACTGCGTCAACCCAGAATAATTGGTGAAACCACAGTGGAGGAAGGTCAGACCCTGAACTTGACCTGTGAGGCAGAAAGCTCCCCTCCATCGAATGTCACTTGGACCGAGGCCGGATCCGATACCGCGCTGGTGAGTGGTATTCAGACAGCTACTCTCGTCATTCCAACGATGACAATGGAACACAATGGAAGTGTGTACATCTGCACAGCGAAACATGTGAACAAGACGAAGACTGCGTCTACTTGTGTAATTGTGACGAGTAAGTACTCTACACTGCACTGAGTTGCTTTGAGGAAACATTTATTGTCACTATTTTCACATTTTCACATTTCTATAGCTTATCGCCTGCACATTTCTCTTTCATGTGATTTTATAGGGCCCTCAGTCATTCAAAGGATGGAAACATTTTATTATGTTATCTTCGCCCTTGTGGTCCTGGTTGTTGCTTTGGCTCTGGCTGCAATGACATATGGCTGGATCAGGTGCAGTGTTACAATCCCTCCCTCTATATATATAATCTCTCGTGTTTCAATTTGACATTTTATTGAGAAATATTTAAACATTTAACTAAACAATAATGTTTTTTTCCCCCTTCTTTCCCAAAATATCAACTCAGATACAGAAAGATCCGCAGAGAACCAAGAGTCAAGGCAGATGCCCTGCAGATGGTGGCTCCTCAAGATCAGCAGGTATTATTTTGATCTATCTTATTACACTTTGTATCACTGATGTTTGAGACGTTTCTGATTTGCCGTTGCCATGCTTTGACCGAACATTTGTGTTTAACTTTGTCATCATTGCTGACTTGCTCATATCAATTCCACATTGTTCAACATGTTCACAGGCAGGAGGAGGAGGAGGAATACATGGTTTCGCTGGGCTTGAGCAGGCCTTCCAGGAGGGAGGGGGTAAGAGCAATAATAATGATGATAATAATAAAAATCTTTGTAACGCACTTTATATTTGAAACAAATCATGGTCAACTCCTATTTTATCTAAGCATATACATAAAAACACATTGCGATCCATCCACATGGCTGCCATATTAATTAACTAGTGGGTGTGGCCACATAAACTTTCTGTACACTTTTTGGGAAAGAATACCTCATCATCATGTCTTTGGGTGGAAAGAAAATCATGGTTTGTCATGGTGTCCTGCTGTGTGTCCTATAGGTGTGCAGCCGCCAGCAGCTCTTCCAGAGGGAGGGAAGTAAAGCCATGCGCTCTTCTATCAACAACTATCAGCCAATCAATCAAACAAACTGTATTACATTGCACGTTTCATACAAATACATACATGACATGAAAGTGTTTGACAACAACCAGTGTGGTCTACAGTAGAGGGCGAGAACAATGAAACTTATAGATGAACTCACAACAAACAATGAATACACACAACCAGGGGCCTGTTTCACGAAAGCAGAATTAAGTATGTCACACTCACATCTAACAACAATAGGAACTATAGTGTGCCTATAACAGAGTAGGCTAACTAACAATGACATATCACATGAGTCATTGGTCATGGTCACACACTATTTCAGTAATAGGCCTATAATTAAATTGATTATAATGCATGGTAATTAAAATGAGTACATATACAAACATAGTTGTTGAATTTACTGTGGAAAAAGTTGTTGGTTTACAAATGGAGTCAACATTGGACTAACAGCTATTTCACAAAACAAGGCACTGGATTAATAAAGCTTGGCAGTTAGCCTGGTCTAAACTGAATCCCAGCTTATCATATTCAGGATAACTGTCTAGGCTAATCTGCCGAGATAATTCAGCTTTCATGATACCGATTGAGCGCTGATCCTGGCTAATGATCCAGGATGGTTAATGATCCAGGATATATAGCTGATATATCCAGGCTTTATCCCTAATATAGGTCTCGTGAAACAGGCCCCAGACATTCAAGCAACATGTAAACATGTTCTCATTTGTGTTCTTTCAGACAAAGGGGAAGAATGATGTATAACATGACAAATGAATGACTGATGTATTTACTGATAAACATTTTACTAGGGTTCCTTATAATATTTGTAAATAAAATGATATGTCATCTGCTTGTGACTGCAATGTGTTCCTGTTGGTGCCACGGATGACTCGGCTCTCCTTGTCTCGGGACAAACTGCAGATTGAAAAGGCCCTTAGCTGTGAACTAAATGAGATCTGCACTCCTCTCTGCACAACCTCAGCAAGGTTGATAACTTCACAGTCAAAGTGTTGTACAGTAATAACAAGAAAATACTAAATTGCCTACTTGGGTTGCATCCTAGAGGCTAAATTTCCAAAATGACTACTAAGGTAATCAAAAAAATCAACCAAAGAACTTTTTTTTTACAGAGGATCGCCTGCTGGTCAGTAAGAAATACTTTGAAGACTCTAGCAAGAGCACTCATTCAGCCCCACTTTGACTATGGAGTCCACCAAGGCAAACAAGGTTCCAAACAGCCCAAAACAAACTTTTTAAGTGTGGGGTCAGGTGGCTCACGGTAGCTAACATGGTACAGCATCTTGCAATGGGCCTGGTGTACACGATACACTAAACCACTAAGATACCCAAAATACTTCCAAAACGTCAAGGATGTTCACAAACAACACCAGAGGCAGCTCTGCAGATCACTTCCAACACAGATTTAGCTCAAAGGTTTTAATTAATTCTCCTGCTATGCCACACAAATGTGGAACGCCCTACTGAAGGCCTTAAAGAAGAGTAGTAAATCTCTACCCTCCTTTAAAAGTCACAAACAGACGGCTGCTTCTCGAAACTTGTAAAAAAGACACAGCCTACCCTTTCCTCCCACTGACCTTTCTACTATAAATACCAGCATTAATGATTGTATTTTTTTACTAAATTTGTATGATATTTTCTGCTACTGTTTTATTTGTCTGTGTGTAAATCTCTGACTTCCTTTAAACTCTGAAAAGCCACTTAGAGGTGGCTGCTACTCTAAACTGGTAACAGAAAACTTTACCTCCACCTGACCTTTCTATTGTAAATGTATTTTTTGCATCGTGTTTTACAATGTTTTGTTCTTATATTTTCTGCATAGTACTGTGTTTGATTTGTCTGTCATTCAATGTTATATGAATTTAAAAAAGGACCCCAATTTAAACAAACCCAAAGCTTTTTTGAAGAGTTGATCCTTTTAGTTGACTTTGTACCAGTGAACTGTATTGTCATCAAACTCCTTCCTTTTCCTATGCAAACCTCTAATAAAGTGTTCAATCAATCAAAGCAGCACTCACAGTGCAATTATTCTGTGAATGGATTTGCGTATCTCAAACAGTAGGTGGCAGTATTGCACCGCAAGAGTCCAAACTACTGCCACCAAAGCGGTAGACGGCAGTAATTCACCATAATCGCCATCAAGGGGTGAGAAGAAGCAGTGCGACTTGTAGTCAGTCGGAGGCGTGCTCAAACTATCACAACTACTCTTCATCTAAAAACAACTCTTATCTAAATACAAAAGTTCTATTCATGTGGTGAAAGGCACGCGTCTTCCCTATAAACACAGAGCTTTTCGAGAGGTGGGTATCTGGGCAATTGTTATTGTTTCTTTTGATCAATATCTATATATGATCATGTTGTGTGCTAGCTAGCTAGCACAATGCTGTGTGTATGTGTCGCTATAGTGCTTACTAACGCTTATGAATGAATGAATTATGAATGAATGAAGCCATGAATTCACTCTCTGTCCATGTCGTCAACACAGCATTGTGTCATTAATATGAACATGATAACTTTGCTTGGCAATCCCATGGAATAACGCAGCTATGACCGCATGTGTGTTAGCTGTATGATGCTATTATGATAAAGCCTAAAATAGTGTTCCCTTCCCTGCAAGTGTGCGAGGAGGAGCATATGGCATATTATTTTACACGGCTTTGTGTGGATAATGGTTGATAACACAAATCCCAAGTGTTCTTTTAACTAGTGAGTGTACAAATATAAGCTCAGGGACAATTGTGGTCAAGTACACTCAAGTCAGGCACAATGACTAAGAAGTTGTTGTCTCTGTGTCAGATTGTCAATAAATGGAAGGCAGCAACGTCATGAATTATTATGGGGCCTTTCGTTTGGGTTTGGGCCAACCAAGAAAAATGGATGCCATCATGCATTCATGCTACTATGGCAACTGCTGAATAAGATGTGAAATGTTTATGTCTGGAAATTGTATATGAGGGGTATTTCACCATCCAGAGCTCTGTGTGTGTGTGTGTGTGTGTGTGTGTGTGTGTGTGTCTCCAGGACAATTATCATATGGCTGCTACTGAGATGGAGCCAGGTTCTCCAGAAAACAAAGGGGACCACCACCACCACCATCACCATGGGACCGCTGACTCTGATTCCAAGTATCCATTGAAAGTTCTGTACTGTGGAGGTAATTGATGATGAATGAGGCCTAGAATATTGCACGTTTTCTTATGCCTGTTTAAGAACGTTTTCACTGGATCTGTTTACAAGTCATGTGTTTAATCAATATATTTCCCCCCTTGTCGTCTAGTGTGCTCCTTGCCTACGGAGGTACGTTTCCAACTTTTAACCCTAATTGTCATGTTAAACATACATATTCACTCAGTGTACTATACGATACCTTCAAAAATTGAATGTTCAATGAGTGTGCGACACTGCGACTATAACCTGTATATTAGTCTTGCCTAGCCAGCTGATCATGGGGAAATCTTAATTCAATGTAGTGGCTAGAACGGCGGGGGAAAAAATACACCCACTGAAACCCTGTGATACCGTTCTATATGAAAAGTACTAACCTAAAGTCTTTTACTTCTGAAAGCTGTTGTTTTGTTTTTATTTTAATTTCCCAATTGTATCCTCAGTTCTAGCCCCTACATTGCATTTTAGTTGTCACCAGATGAGATTAGGTGGAAATCTCTAAAAATCTGGTGATGACGAGAAACTACTCGACTGTATTGTCATTTTGACCCTGTCTGCTCTGTCTCCAGTACTGTGAGTACATGCCTGAACCTGCCAAATGTAGGCAGTGGCTTGAGAAGAACTTCCCAGATGTATTTGCTAGGATGAGTGTAGGTAAGTTGAGTTCCGTTTGACATTTTAGCCACATTATTTAAAGGGCCGTGAAAACAAGTTTTCTACTTCTCAAAATGTGTCGCGCCTAGGACCCACAGAAGAGATTTTTTTCTCAATTCTGTATGATTCAGAATATGAAAAATAATATTTCAAATATTTTCAAAAATTGCGGATCAACAATTTCAACGTTTTCCGATCAACGTTTCAGTCACTCAGACCCTCATCAGTCTGAGTGACCGCAACGTTGCCTAGCCTACCAATAAAAGTATTTTAAGTGTGTGGGACTCCCCTTTAATTCTCCTCCTTGTCAATTTCACTGCTCCACGCACCTGTAGTTGTGCAAAAGGACCTTTTTCTTCTAAATATAAAATATTATAAAGGATCCCACTCCACTTTGAGAACCACTGATCCAAAGTCCTTATTGTCTGACTGCAGCAAATAATGCAGTAGATGGCGCTGTAGTGACCCCTCCTTGCTTGTTGTGTTGTGTCCTACTGGCCCTGAAGGAAACGCACCCAAGCAGGAAACTGCAAGTGGAGATGTTCCCCCTGCCGGCGAGGAGGAGGAGAAGAAGAAACAGAAAAGAGGTTTGTTTGTCTTAAATCTGATCATTGATTTGTTTAGGTTTTATAACAAGGTGTTGATATGTTACTTAAAATGTACCACTCATTTTCAACTTTGAACTATGTCATTAATATACCTTAAAGGGGATGACCTCCCATTTTCAGTAATCAACTATATATTTTATATTATGTTAATGTTGATGAGTGAACATTAGCCCAAGTGCCCCCCCTCCTGTTGAGAGGGGAACGGAGTTTGGACGATTTGGGGGTCACGTGACCAGTGACGTCGTCAAGTTGTGAAATGCAGCCTGCCTCCATACGTTTCAGTGGGATATCAGAAACAGCGCGACTTCAATTTAAATACAGAGCCTTTTCAGCCATGTCAGTTGTATTATGTACAAGGGCTGTGTCTTGTGAGCTAGAATATGTATCCATATGCCATCCAAAACGAGCAGGATCTACTCCTTCTGCTATTATTACTTTGTTTACACGGAACCAGAGCCCTAGAATGAAGAGTTGCGTCACTCCCGTTCACTTCATGGGGCCAGGTCTTCTACGCACACATCTATTGGCGTATAGTGACAAACGGCGAACCGGAAGTTTACAAAATGCATTGAAGTCTATGAGGTGTAAAGTGACAATGAACCACGTGACCAGCGCTGTTTCTGACCCCGCAGTGGCAGGACTCTCTGATTAGAAGGCTCTGCACGGAACGAGGGAAGTAGGGCGGAAATACATGCTCATATTTGGCGGAACGTGATAACGTCTTTCAACGAGCGACCGACGGCCGCATCGGCGCTCTCGGAGCTCAGATGGACGAAACGAGGCGGACAGAGAGAGAAACAAGCACAGACAAAGTGAGAGATAAACACACTTTCTCCAAAAAAATCTTTTGAGGAGCATGGTGAGGACCTGGATCCGTCTCCTAGATTGTTTTGATTTTCGCATTTGACTTCCCTCTTCTGAGCGCCGTCCGTCGCTCTTTGAAAAACGTCATCACGTTCCGCCAAATATGGGCATGTATTTCCGCCCTACTTCCCTCGTTCCGTGTAAACAAAGTAATAATAGCAGAAGGAGTAGATCCTGCTCGTTTTGGATGGCATATGGATACATATTCTAGCTCACAAGACATATTAGCCCTTGTACATAAAACAACTGACATGGCTGAAAAGGCTCTGTATTTAAATTGAAGTCGCGCTGTTTCTGATATCCCACTGAAACGTATGGAGGCAGGCTGCATTTCACAACTTGACGACGTCACTGGTCACGTGACCCCCAAATCGTCCAAACTCCGTTCCCCTCTCAACAGGAGGGGGGGCACTTGGGCTAATGTTCACTCATCAACATTAACATATATAAAATATATAGTTGATTACTGAAAATGGGAGGTCATCCCCTTTAAGAGTTGTTGTGTGGAAATAAGAAAGGGGTCTCCGCCTTCTGTGTTGCCTAAAACTGGAGGATTGATTGTGTGGTCATGTGAGGTGTACTCTGCAAGCTAAAGAGTACACCTTCATGATGTCACTGATTACATGACCCCACATTCCCCCTTTAACCGCTAGCAAAGCTGGCGTCCCTATTTGGACATGCCAGTATATCAAATAGCAAGCTCACAACGCGTCACGTCCGCAATTTGTTGTGAGCTTGTAGATTGGCTATTTTTGTGTGACATAAAATAGGACTTATATGGTTAATATTTGTCCGAAATGTATTTCTTTAAGGCCCTTCTTTTCTCTCAACCTTTTTACACCATGTACCACCTCAGAAAATATCTGTCTCTTCAAGTACCACCATACTAACCTGTGTGTAGACCTAGAGTAAAATAAAGGCACGTAGACTTACAGTACCCCATCCTATTCAGCTATACACAGGAGGGCAATGTATTCCTTGAATTCATGGAGATTCTTGTGCAAGATTTAGCTATCGGCTGGAGAGCCTATTTCAACCAACTGCTTGGTTAGAACAACTACCTTTAGAACCACTGCTTTAAGGAATAATAAAATGGGTTTTGTATGAAGCTGCCTTTGCCACTGTTATAATGAACATAGTAATATCTAGCAGCCTAACGGTCGTTGTTATGTGTCTTTCAGGAGGCAGAGGCCAGATTAAACAGAAAAAGAAGACCGTGCCTCAAAAAGTTTCAATAGCGAAAATCCCAAGAGCCAAGAAGAAATATGTCACACGGGTGTGTGGTTTGAATACATTTGGTAAGTGTGAACTACATTGTCGTTTTATACCGAAGCAGTGTTGACATTTTGATTTAGTTTTAGTCACATTTTAGTCATCTGAGCTGTCAACAAAAATGTACTTTGGCAGGCCTTGATGATGATGATTTTATGGCAGTTCTACAAGCTTGTAGTTCTATTTTCAGAGCGCAACACCCGAGCGCAACCAAACATAAAATGACTTGTCTTTTAGTGGAGAAGACTCCACTAGTCCCTCATTTTAGTCTTCTTTTTATTTGTTGACGAAATAGCGAATGCTTTTATTCTTAGTTTTAGTCATCGTAGCTTATTTTTTATACAGTTTTCGTCTGTGAAAAAGGTAATTAACAAACATTTTTCATCATAGTCGACACTCGACAACAGTGGTAAGTGGGAACTCAAGTGTAGTCCTCTGCTGAAGACGAGTAGACTAGACGGTCACTGAATAAAGTGTATTAATGTAAATATTTTGTTGTTTTCAGATATTGACCTTAAAGAGGCGCAGCGATTCTTTGCCCAGAAGTTCTCATGTGGTGCCTCAGTGACGGCGGAGGATGAGATCATTATTCAGGGAGACTTTACAGATGACATTATTGATGTCATTCAAGAGAAGTGGCCGGAGGTATGTTATTTTGTGACATTGTTCAAAGTTGACTGGTCAAATGTTTTAACGGTCCTCTAGTGTAGTGGTTCTCAACCTGTGGGTCACCCCGCCTGATTTTGGTGGGGTCCGTAGATGACAGTAAAGTGACAATTTAAGCACCTTTTTTAATAATAATAATAAACTTTATTTGTATAGCGCTTGACAGAAGAATCAATAAACAACAAATCGACAATACAAAGGCAAAGTAATGACAAACTACTATATTCTCTGGTCAAACTTTGGCTAAATTGGGCCAAATATTATAAACATGTTATAAGATAGATAGAAAGCTTGCAACGCGAGGTGTTGTGAGGGTAACATGATATTGGTTCGACCACCTAAACCTTACCCTAACCTCAGTAAAACTAACGCTGGTGAATGCTAACCTGTCGACGCTGGTTAATTCTAACCTGGTGAATGTTAACCTGGTCGGACCAACGGGAGGTCGAACCAATGCCCAGTCCCCGTTGTGAGCTTGTAGATGAGCTATTTTCACAATGTTTACCTGTGTAACAGAGTCCAACAAAATGTAACGCCTCAACTCCTACGTGTCAGGGTAGGGGAGTCCCCAGTTCAAATATTGTTATATTGGGTGGTCTCGGCCTGAAAAGGTTGAGAACCACTGTTCTATTGTATCGATTAGCCGTTATATTTTTCCCCGTGCATGCTGTTATGTTGGAATACAAGTTTCCAATGAAATACTATCTGATGTTTCACATAATATGCACCTGAGCTGCATCTTGTATTCAGCTTGTCCCTATGTTCAGAGAGCAAAGGAATAAATATTGGCGGGGATTTAAACAACCGTATACCGGCCATCTTTGTTTGTAGTATCTTATCAATAGCTAATGTAGCGAGCTAGCAGTAATAATATGGTAGATATCATGAATGTAATATAGTGCTTATGTTTTTCTTTTTCTTTTATTTATCACAGTAGTCCACAGTGTTCTGTGGTCTCACATACGGTACACACACATTATGCATTCACAATGTTAGTTCATTCAGCCCTGCCCTTTCTAGCTAGCTATTTGCTGCGCTTTGAAAGGTCAGTGACTGGAATGGACAGAGTTGAATTCAGTTGAACTTTGAGTGCAGCGGCAGGCAGTATAGATGCAAAGTGACGCTCCATCGCCTATGTGAAAGACCAGTAATACTGTAGGTTTCATATTCGTTATTTGTATATACGGTAGGCACATAATGTGCTAAACAAATCATGTGATGTATCATGTCAAATTATGGAAGATCTTGGTATTTACTGTAAAATACCTATTTAATCACACCACTGGGATTCCAACTAACGGTTTTAAATGATATACACAGGAACATCAACAACACAATAATACCAATATGTTTTTCTCTTAGGTGGATGATGACAGCATTGATGATTTGGGAGAAGTCAAGAAGTGAAGACACTATGCACTTTTATTGAAACACCGATTTGACATGTAACAGCAACAACTTGGCCAAATGCACACACATCGATGTTAAAAGTTGTTTTATATCTATTTTATTTACTGTATATAAAACTGTGGATGTGGCCACATACTTGGCATTTTAGTTATTGATAGCTGCTTTCTCTCTCATTTGCCAAAGGTGTGGTAAGATGTGAATTCCTCTCAAACGCTGTTCACTTCAAGCTGACTGTAGCCTAATAAACTGAATTCCCTTCACCAGTTCATGCAAATACCTCTGTCCTAGTTTTTTTGTTTTTTTTTTAAATGCATTGTCTTTTTTTCACTGAATCTAGGGGGACGTTTTGAGCAGTTGCTACAGATATTCCTTTCAGAACAAAGTATCATTATCTCATCTTGTCTGATTCACTTGTGTGGCCCCAAGTAAATTTTTCAGGGATGTTATGTTATCTCCGTATTTTTACTCTTTTACGTTTTTTCCCCCGATAGATTAACCATACTACAGTGTCACACAAAGTAAGCAAAAATAGCTGATCTAAAAGCTTAAAATATGTCCCATTGCAACTCCTTTTAAACTTACAGATCTGCTTTTTTTTATTTGAATCCTGAAAAGTAAGAGTTTGGATATGTTCAGACAATCTGTTTCCGTCTGTACGTCTAAATAGTTCAGAAAATTGATTCAGGCTTTAGAAGATACAAATGCCTTTTTTTATATTTTTTTATATATATATGTAACAAAGAGTGTACAAACTGAACCAAATGGGCCCTTATGCATCCATTTGGTTCAGATTGTACACATTCAGAGTTCAATCAACTCTGAGCATGTTACAGTGTAAAATGTGGGTCCCAGATTCAGAACGGGTACACATTATAGTGTATTATTATTTTATGCTTTAACTATTGAAAAATAGCAGATATACACGCTCACAGCGCGGCACCGAGTGCCGCGCTGCGAGCTTGTAGATCTGCTATTTTTGAAAAATCGTGAAAATTAGAATTTTGACCCGATTCTATAAGTGTCTTTTGAATCCTTCGAAGGTTTTCTGAAAAACCTATGTTTCTATGTCAGCAATCTGGCGAGCCATCGTCAAAGAAAAGGCCCTTTTCACATAACTGGAGCTCAGTTAGTCTGTTCTTGAGAGACTACTATGTCAGTGGTTCTCAAACTTTTTCATGTGAAGGACCCCCAAAATTATATTTATTTGTCCACGGACCCCCTTCTCAAAATATTTAGTTCCAGGGAGTTACAAACGTTCGCTTTGAAAATACATTATATTCAAAGATTTTGCACACATTTTCACGGCTTTTCAAAAATGGCAGATCTACAAGCTCACAGATCTGCTATTCTTCAAGAGTTAAAGCATTCAATAATCCTTAAAAAAAACATTTGGGTGTCTGTGGACTAATCCCTCTCAAGCTGCGGGTGCTTGAAATGAAAAAGGTTCCTTAGGGGGGGTTCCAGGGGGTTCCAGGTGGTCCCCAGCTAAATGATGGAGAGTTGGTAACCAAATAGATCCTTATATAGATCTTTAACTCTTGAGAGCATTATACGCTCTGAAGGGATACATTATTGTTAAACGTCTGCATTACAAGAAGTCTACACAATTAGAGAATGTAGATGAATTGTTATTTTTGATCAAGTATCTCTCCTATGGTACCAACATCAATACACCATGGAATTATGGACAAAATCGTATCCAACGATAACAAAATATTCCAAGTTTGGGGTCTGAGGGACTAAATCTCATCAAATGGTGGTCCGTGGCTCAAATACCAATAAATAATGGACCTTGATTTGAAAAGCGTTGAAAGCCAAACCACTGGTCTAATGGGCCTGGACTGTTCTTGCTATTTGATGTTTGCTTATTGATAAGCAGTTCTTCTCTAACAGGTGTGTACAGTACACAGTGTGAGATGTTTGAACATCTGCATCATCATGGGCTTCAGTCTCCTCTTCCCCTGGCACATCCCTTGATATGACTTCTGTGTCATCAGTTCTTTATTGTTGTTGTCATTTTCTGCACAATCAGCTTTGCATGGCAGCTTAAAAGTGACCATGGACAGGGGGAAACATCAAGCCAGCTGTTATTCGTTTTGCTTTAGCACTATCATGCATTGCTGTATGGATCCATTCCTCAAGTAACAAGTTAACTGTGCCCCCGGGCACAGTTAACTTGTTACTGAAGTGGGCCTGCAGTATCTTAGCTCTGGTCCATAGTGTTTAGGTCTGCAGACTGCAGTAGAACAGGAATGCCAATGTTGAATAATAGGCTATATTTAAATCTATACAGTATTATGATTATTATGTCTTTTAGGATTTTTTTTTTTTTTTTTTTTACTTTTAATGGTCACAAAACTATAGTTTTGTTTCCCGAGCAGAACAGTTTTAATTTGTGTTGAATTTACTGTGTCATAGGCCTACAAAAGTTGGTGTCGATTTCCATAAAACTAATAAAGACGATCAGAGAGACCCACTCTGCTTGTGTGATTGAATATTATAATACTTCTCGGGCCAATAACAAATAATATTTTTTGTCACTATAAAATGCATAATGTGGGGAGAGAGACAGAGCAGCTCTGCCAAAATACTTCAGACCAGTGGTTCTCAAAGTGGATTCCAGGAACTCTGTGCCTGTGGGTTCCTTTAGGGGGGTCCAAAAATTGACCCTTACAAGTCTGTAACTCTGACAGTGATACAAATGGAACCAAATGAACCCGTTATTTGGTTCCATTTGTAAACTGTCAGAGTTAAGGGGAGACCTTGAAATGTGAAAGTTTGAGAAACACTGCTTCAGACCAAAGGCTCTGTCTGGTCTGCTTCAGACCAATAATAACACCACGTAACCCACGTCACGGTCAGCATGACGTCATGGTGTGTCAGACAATGTGTGATCTTGGGGCAGGGCTGTGGAGGAGGCTACAGTGTTGCCAACCATCACCATCTGTCTGCTCTAGTCTGTATCTGTCTGGGAAAGAGATGCAAAACGCTCACCGTCACAACATCATCATCCTCTGCGTCGATCAACCGAAGCAAATCCGATATCTTCCCTAAAAGTAAGAGATCAATGAGTTTAATTCTACTTGTGTGTGTGGTGTTTCGTGTTTGTTTCGTGTTGCTGCTCCCACACAGTTACATTCTTTAACAGCAGCTATGCTATCTCTGCTAATCTCTAGCTAGCTGTCTCTCGCATAAGCAGGGACCAAAACATTTGGGCTTTTCTGGACAGCTATAAAATCAGTTCAACATCAAATTCAGATATGATGATGACAGTAACATCCCGTTATCTGTGATGCCCTAATTTAGAGATGTATTTTCACAGTCAATAGCTATACGCGCCCAGCTGAGAAAGGGCAGTCTGTTCTGTTATTTCAGCCTAAGTAACACTGTTATGACACTGTTATAAAACAGCACAAAGCTTTATTTGTCAGAGTCGGTGGTGTGTTATGTGGTGGTGTGTGTTTACGGTTTACTGTCACATAGACAGCGCATTCTGACAGCTCAGGGAGTTTGTTTTGTTTTGGTCTGCCTGGGTGGAGAAGGGAGGTCGAAGTACACTGACACTCACTCAGCTGTCTGACCAAACAGCTCATCTTACCTCCATCATGGGTCAAGCTAACTGTGCATCCTATACAATCCTTAGTGTTAATCTGTGATTACTGTGAAAATGTAATTGTCTGCTGCTATTTTTATATGCTGCATAATATAGGCCATTCTCCATCTGCACAAGCAGTACCTGTATATTTCTGCCTTCCATTGCTTAAAAAATAATTATCATGCATCTTATGTACTGTATATTGGTCTTTGTATATTGTTGCTGTCGGTTTAGAAACCATATTTAAAATGTGATATTCTTTTGCAAATGAATGCCATACTTAATCATACAGTTATCACACAAATCGGATAGTCTATTTTCACTACATCAAAACAACAATAAAATATTAATAAAAAAGGCATGGTTTTGGACATAGATTTTCCACCCGACAGCAACAATATTTGATTTGACTGCATGTGCCTTCCTGTTATTTTACCTGGTCTCTTTCTTATTACATAGCCTGGTCTCTTTCTTATTACATAGCCTGGTCTCTTTCTTATTACATAGCCTGGTCTCTTTCTTATTACATAGCCTGGTCTCTTTCTTATTACATAGCCTGGTCTCTTTCTTATTACATAGCCCATTCTAACTATTCAGCTTGCACCAAAAATAATTTCACCCTCTCTTTCACACCTGTATAATAAAGTGGTGTCACTGGTGTGACAATAAAGCCGATTCTGATTCTTATTCTAATCTCACTCCGAGAGTGTACACATTTAACCAAATGGACTCTGGGAGTGAGATTAACACAGGGTTTTACTGTGGAGGCTTAGCAATCTAACATTATGTCATGCAATATATGGACACATATCATCATCATCATCATCATCATTCAAGTGCCCTCGAGATCTGCGACACAAGCTGCTTCCACTGGTCTGTGTTGCTCATTGCCACACCAAGTTATTTTCCTGTGACCCTACTCAGAACATCTGGAAATGTGAGCGGTCTAGTTCCCCTTGATGGGCAGGGTCACATACTGTATAGACATACTATCTTGCTATATCTTGAAGCACAGCATTGAAACATGTAAATGTCCAGTGAAATCATATTATAGCCTAAACAGGCTTAAGATCAAGCTAGCGAATATAGCTGATCTACAAGCTTACAACGCCGTGCAAAGCGATGCGTTGTGAGTTTGTAGATCTAATATTTTTGCTAGTTTGGTTCCCCTACAAAAATGTCTTAATTTCTCTTAAACACTTTATTCTGTTCTGTTCATTTGTTTTCTACAGATATACATTTGCTTGTCATGAATAGTGTAAGATTCCAGTATTGCTTAATAGATGCCATGGTGGTAACACGTATAAATAGATTCACTGACAGTGTTGTGGATTTAGGGTTGATGACCCATCAACAGATTTAGATTTTAAATTACAGTTGTAAATCTACCCACTCTTTCAGACACAATTGGGTCAAGGGTTGAATTGGGGTTAAGTTCCTGTGCCATTGCATCATGTCCAGGGGGTGTACTTGTACTACTTGTGCATCAAGCTGCCTCACGCAACGGAAACAGGAAACAGGATGTAGGCTCCCCTGACCATGAGGCTACTTACTTACCTGGCATAGGAATTTCAGAAACTGACATAATGTGACACAAGCATGTAGCATGAAGTCGAGGCAGAAACGTCCACATTTCTATCTAATGTATGTATCCCAGATGAGGTGATGAAACTGTCTTTTAATACAGTGGTTCTCAAAGTGGTAACTCTAACAGTCTACAAATGGAACCAAATGAACCCTCACAGGTTCATTTGGTTCCATTTGTACACTGTTAGAGTTAAGGGGAGACCTTGACATTTGAAAGTTTGAGAAACACCGTTTTAAACCACAATACATTTATATGGTAGATTGGTTGAGATCAAACTTAAAACAGTTTATTTATTTGCTGTTTGCAAACAAACATGGTATTTTATTTGGTGCTGTCAAAATGTATTCTGGCTGGCATCACTAATCTCAAACAGAGTGCAGCACACATGCAAATAAATTATATGTTTTGTTTGTGTTATTTAGTTTCTTTTTTTCTCAGACTTGGTATAATTTGTGGTTCTGATGGATTCATATATCCTAGAAATAGATAGTTTCCACCCTTTTTCTCTATCTTGATACAATGTATTTCAGATATTTCTGTTTCACAGCTGTTGTGCACAGAATAAAATAGTACATTTGATTATTTAGCCCAGTGATTCTCAAAGTGGATTCTAGGGTCTCTGTGGGTTCCTTAGAGGGGTCTAAATTGACCCATAAGTCTGTAACTCACAGTATACAAATGGAACCAATTGACCCATATGTCCATATGTTCCATTTTGTACACTGTTAGAGTTAAGGGGAGACCTTGACCTTGAAAGTTTGAGAAACCCTGATTTAGCTTATACTTATTTAATTTGATTCACTAATTAATTTCATTCTGTTTTTCCTTAGCTACCTTCCATCAAGCTGGATCACTGTCGGGTGGTGGGGAAGACTTTAGGTCTCCCACATTGATGAGGTGGGACCCCCCGGAGTGCCCCACCCCTGCACTGGACGACACACCATGAGTGCAGGCAAGCCCAGTGGACTCAAACCCCCCAGCAAGATAGGACGTCCTGCTGGGGCACCGGCAAGAACACCCCCCGCCACTGGCAAGTAGCGCAAGTTATTCCAATGAATAACAACATCCTTATTTATGAATTATGTACTGTATGCTCTTGCTTACAGTATACTGTTTTAATCTTTAATAAATTATGTATGCTCTTGCTTACAGTATACTGTTTTAATCTTTAATTTAACTTTGACTGGGGGCAAATGGACCCATCATGGTTACATTTGTACCCTTTCAGTGCTACAAATGGATAAATGATGGATTCATTATTTTACTGTGTATGTACTCATTTGAATTAAAGCAAAGTCACTTAATTCAGATGTGTGTACTTGCAAGGTGCTGCAGTATTGAAGCAGTTCCAGTGTCTGTTTACCATGCTGTTGATTGAAATAACGATTGTTTTGTAATGTTGAAATAATATTTCATAATAAAAAGTAATAATAATAATACCTGGAATTTATATGGTGCCTTTGACATGTGTGTGTGGGGGACAGATGTAGCTTTCAACTGAATGGGAACATGAAAACAGTGGAACCTTGTGCAACTTTAAAGGTGCAATCTGGAAACTTGTCTTAATGAATAAAAATCTTATTTGAACCACTCTGCATGGTAGAGTATGTTAATACAAATATAATTAGCACATCTGCAGTGCTTGGAAGTGGTCTCCCTACTCTTCCATTGAGTCACTAGTGGCGTTTCCATAAACTTAATCGAATTAGGGAAGCGTATTATCACAAATACGCATTAAGACAAAGCGAATTTAGCATGTTTCCATTTGCGGGTGTCATTCGAATTAGCGACGTCGCAAGAGTTGATCGGGCTGATTTTTATCAGACCGAACCTGAGCACTGCACCGTCTGCACGTCTGACTGCTGTGCCTCGGTCGCTGTCTAGTAGTGGGAAGAAGGTGTTATCATCATCATGGCCCCAAATAACTTTTAAATACAATTGGCGACGAGTCTCTTACGAAATTGGCAAGAGTTCCTCTCAATACATAAAGCTACCGGTTCACCGGGAAAACCGCGGTCGCGTCGCTGCAGTTGCACAGTGCAAGTTTTAGCGTCCTCTGGAAGGTCAGGTGGCCGATCTGCAAGCTCTCAACGCGGCGCGGAGACGTGGATGTGAGCTGCAGCAGCTGCTGTGCCTGTGAGCTTGTAGATTGGGCACGTCAGGCACGCAACACTGTGGGATGAGGAAGGGTTTGCTCGCCACCGATGGCTTGAGGTGAAAACGGGAGGAATTTACACACGAACAAACAAACAACAGGTTTGTTTTGTGGGCTAACGCTATACCATGGACAAAGCGGCAGGGGATGAGGAAATGGACCTAGAACGTCATAATCTATTCGCATGTATTGTCTGACCCGTTTCCATTCACTTAAGCGCATTTAGTTTATTCGATAAAGGCTCAAAATCCTCCTCCTCCAAGCGGATAACTTTTTTTGCGGATAATGAAAGTTTATTCGCATTTTGAAGTGTTTCCATAAAAACATTTTGCGATTAAGCCGTTAATGCGCAAAAAGTGGCTTTATGGAAACGCCACTATTGACACCCTGGTGGCGGCTAAGATGCCTGGTTGACAAGTAATAATGTCTGAAGCTCTGAGATGTTATTGTTTTGTTTTTTCGCACTGTTTTTTTGACTTTGCACTATTAAGTTGGAACTATTGCTGTATTGACTTTGACCTCTAAGGACCTTCCAGGGAGAGTGCTCATGTGCGTCTTGCGGTGACACGCTGCCTAGTTTCTTCTGCTCTGAGCTGTTTCTGTTGTTTTTTTCGCACTGTTTTTCGACATTGCACTATTAGGTTGTGTTGGTAGTTTCTGAGTATGTGTCTTGTTTAACAATGACAGTGAGATACTTGTTGCACTAACTAGCATTGACTGCTTTGGTATCTTTTTGTAAGACACTTTATGTATATATACTTATATTTAATTCGCCCCCTCTATTGATGCACCTTCTCTTTTTTGGTACTGTACTGCTCTTGTTTTTACTCTTATCTATTTTTTTTCCTACTTCTCTGTAACTTTGTAAATAACTGTATACTGCTGTGCTACAACTGGACAACTAAATTTCCCCCTTGGGATAATAAAGGTATCTATCTATCTATCTATCTATCTGCACTGGGCAAGCGGGGATGAGTTATGCCCTTGTGCTCACAGCCGCGGTAGCCAACTAGCCATGCCTCTCTGCTTTAGTAAAAAATAAAAAATACACTTTCGCTACTACTCACCAAAACAAAGACGGTTTTATGGAGTTGAAAGCCTACTTTCCCTAGTGGCAGTACTCTGAGCCCCCCGCCGCACATCTAAAATACACTTTTTGGCCAAAAAAGAAAATATTTCACTGGAAGTAAAACCAGTGAAATTCTCTTTTCTGGCCAAAAGGTGTATTTTAGACGTGGGGTGGGGGGCTCAGAGTATTGCCACTAGGGAAAGTACATCAAATCTTTCAACTCCCTAAAACCGTCTTTGTTTTGGTGAGTAGCGAAAATGTATGTTTTATTTTTTACTACAGACGAGAGGCCTGGGCTACCACGGCTGTGAGCGCAAGGGCTCATCGGTGACACAGTGTTAAGGAGAACTCCTTCTAACGTTTGAACCCTGGGTAGAACATAAAGCGTACGGATTGCAGCTTTAAGGAAGAGGAAAAGGGCCATGTTGGTCATTGTATCCTGGTGTTACTTGATACATTAATAGTACATTATTAAAGGAGGTGTAAGTGATATCCGCTTGTTAACTAACTAACTAAGTGTTAAAGATGTGTGTTCAGATAGTAACCATTGCTGCATAGAGTTCGTTCAGTATCATATGTCAACTCTTCTGTTGAGCTCTTTAGTAAAACATGAAATAGATTTACTGTTCAGGATACCAATTTTATCCAATCAGGGGGAAAGTCTGAGAAACCCTTGTTACTGAAAAACACTGTATAGCAATGATTGCTATTGGAATATAAGAGCTTAGACCTCATTTTCTTTCTTCCTTTAAGCCATTAAGAAGGTTAAGACCTGGAATTATTTTATACTTTTATTGAAAAATAGCAGATATACAAGCTCATAGCGCAGTACCGAGTGCTGCACTATGAGCTTGTAGATCTGCAATTTTTGAAAAATCATGAAAATGTGTGCAAATGTTTGAATATATCATTTGCTACTGGGGTTCCCTGGAACAACATATTTTGACATGGGGTAGGAGGCCAAATATATATAATTCTGGGGGTCCTTGACATGAAAAAGTTTGAGAAGCACTGACGTAGAAACATGCATTTTTCAAAAACCTTAGAAGGATTTCGAAGACGCTTACTCACTTACTGCGCTGTGAGCTTGTATATATTCTATTTTTTTAAGTTAAAGTTAAAGCATAAAATCATGGTTAAAGTAATAATGCGTAATAATGCGTTCCAGGTTTAAATGGGTTAATTTTATTTTATTCATTTTATTTCACAAAAAAGTATCGCCTACATTTAATACTATTAATGATTTTTCTTCAGGCACTCCAAAGCCAGTCCCTCCTGACAAGCCCTCGGAGGCGGTCTCCTCACCCACCCAGGATGGAACGGGCGACTACCAGGTGGGAGAGAGGGTGTGGGTCAACGGCAACAAGCCCGGGTACGTCCAGTTTGTCGGGGGCACACAGTTTGCCCCCGGGCAGTGGGCGGGCATCGTGCTGGACGACGCCATCGGGAAGAACGACGGCTCGGTGGCAGGGGTCCGGTACTTCCAGTGCGAGGACGGGAGGGGTATATTCACCAGACCCTCCAAACTGAGCAGGACCGAGCTTCCGGAGAAGGAGGCGAACGGGGGACAGGCGAGTCCTCCGGCCAAGGGAGACGCGGCGCCGCCTCCCGAGTCTGCACCTGCTACGCCTGCTGGCCC
The DNA here is from genome assembly GCF_963921795.1 of Nannobrachium achirus. Classification (NCBI taxonomy): domain Eukaryota; kingdom Metazoa; phylum Chordata; class Actinopteri; order Myctophiformes; family Myctophidae; genus Nannobrachium; species Nannobrachium achirus. Next base: position 5,402,202 of record NC_137822.1, on the reverse strand, counting down.
TGCCTCCACTGGTAAATGATTAACTTAAAGGAGTAGTTCACCCAAAAAATTACTTAAAGGAGTAGTTCACCCCCAAAATGACTTTTTTTATATAGATTTCTGTTGCATTCCTAAGCCAATAATTTCAGGAGACTCACACTTTCAAGATTATATCAGCAGATGTACAATCTTGCAGTGCAAAACGAAAATTTACGTACCACAAAGTGTTAATGCATAGAGTTCAAATTGTTAAAATAAGGGTTAAATAGAGTAGTAATAATTGCGTTTGTTCAGTAACAGGGCTCTTTCCATCTCTCAATTCAATTGAATTCCAAATTACAACATTTGTGACAACATTAGTTGTCACAACCCTTTACTTAAGGCCTGTCTATACTTGTTTGGTTCGGTTCGGTGAGTTGTGTTTTCCGACGTGCACATTTCTGAACTCTCATTCGGTCCAATGCTTTTCAGAAGTCACGACTCATGAGGGACATCATTTTATGGTTGAAAAGGACCTTTTGACCGAAATATTTCGGTTTCGGTCAAAGTATAGACAGGGGTTTACATTATAGTCCGAGCGGCAACCATAACTGCGCTGACACCTATGTGTGTGTAGGTGCGGCTGTGCGCTACGCGACGAAAAAAGGTCTACAGATCAGATAATAGCTCCAGTGAACAAAATATACATTTTGAGGTCGGAATAACAATTTTATTCAGGCAAAGAGATGATAATAGGCTAAGTGAAATTAGAAGTGATGAACCAAGGAAATTAGCAGACAAATTTAGAACTGGAACACTATTAAATTGAAGCTGATATGAATTAACTTTTTGGGGTCCTTTCTCCTTGGATTGGAATGGAAAACATTGGTATCCCAACCTGAAAGTGTATTTTCTGTTTAGTAAAGAGCTGGAGAATTGGGGAGACCTCTGTTACTGAACTGATTACTATCTCAATATACGGCTATTTAACAGTTATTTTAAGTAAAATACAGTATATCACCCCTTTAATGATGCAATTTCACAAGAATGTGGATATACTCATTTCTTACTGGCAATAACCATAACAGAAACTAAACCGTACTGTATACAGTATGTGTGCAGGTATGTCTATATTGAGGTTGTATTCTTGGTTCAGCTCAGGGCAGCACTGGCATCAAGACAAGCGGCACGCTCACCAGAACCCTCACCGCCAGCGAGTCAGTGTCGAACCTCTCAGAGACAGACTCTGCCAAGAAGAACCGACGAGAGCTGAAGCTTGGAGACCGTGTTCTGGTAAGGGTTTGTTGCTAAGGTTCTGCTACAGTAAGGGTCATATTTAATACACCGGTTAATAATGAGCAGCTGAATTTGGAGCATCACATCACTAAAAGTGCAACTATACTTGCTGCATCCTTGTTGTTGCGTCATATGATGCACATTTTGTCAGCAGCTCATGTCCACAGGGATATCTCCAGATTTGATGAGTGACTGCATGCACTAGAAAATGCAAGTTTGAGGTGAGGTTGAGAGGAGATCTGTCTCTACCTGCTGTATTTCGTCACTGTCTGGCCAAAACCTCTTAACTCCATTTTTGAGGTTTTAGATTTTTTGACATAAATCAGGGCTATTGAACACCCTTTATGTCTGTGTGTTGGTTAAAATAATATTGAACCTATGAAAAGTAGTAAAAAGCCCTTCGGTCAAAACCTCCTAACTCCACTTGAGCTCATTTTCCCAAAAATGAACATTTTGGAGTTAGGAGGTTTTGGCCCGACACGACAGCAGAGATATGACCGTGACAAATTAAACAAGACTTTAACTAGAAGTGATGTTTGCTAGCAGGTTTGTTGACCACTTATCTTGAACCCCAGCTTCCCTATTCAGGGAGCGAACATTCTGCAAAAAAAAGCAGATCTACAGTACAGGCTTTACTGTTATTTTTTGGTATAGAGGGAAACAAACAGAGGGGACCATGTATAGACTCCCGGGAGACTCCAGTCAATGAAGTATACAGGGTTTAAAGTGGTTTAATGGAATGGAATACATACCAGAAAACAGGAACGCACTGAAATAAATGATGCAGAATAGAGTGAAACTGGGACGGTAGACCTCTTGTCACAATGGCCTCTTTCTTACCACGGTACAAGTCTTTCAATTGTGTGGAAGAAGGTCATTAGATTATGCCTTGCATTGAGTGCATCCTGAGTTGCTCTTGAGCGTGTGTGCGACTGTGCGTCTGCAGACACAAACTATACTATAATCACATTCACGTTGCGTCCGCTGTCCACAGACTCTAGCGCCTACACGGACGCGGCAAGTATAATCGAGCCCTTTATCCATTCCTTCTGGTTAATAGTGCTGCAGTCATTTTTACTTGACATAATAGTTTCTTTCTGTCTGTCTCTCTCTCTCTCTGTGTAGGTGGGCGGCACCAAGGCAGGTGTCGTGCGGTTTCTGGGGGAGACAGACTTTGCTAAGGGAGAGTGGTGTGGAGTGGAGCTAGATGAACCGCTTGGCAAGAATGACGGAGCTGTGGCAGGGACCAGGTAAGACAATCTGAAGTGCACACACAGTAAAATCCGAGTGTTAAATCTGCAATCCATGAGATTTATGTCCTTCCCGAGATGCAAGGCCAGGTTGATAACCAATGTTAATACCAGTGAGCTAAGACGGAACTCCCGTTTGTCCAGCAGAGTTATTTCCCTCTGAGCTTCAGGCAATACTAATCTGTCAACCACTAGTGTTTCTACCCAAACACGGGTCTCTAAATGAATCAGTGGACCACCTCCAACCACTGCAAATGTGCCAGTTACATTGCAATTACATTACATTTCAAAGTATTTTGTACTTTGAAATGTAATGTAATTGGCATCAAAATGTACTACCAAAAGTAAAAGTACTCATTATGCAGAATGTCCCATTTGACATATTTTCAAGTGCATAAAAATCTTTTGAAAATAGCAGATCTACAAGCTCAGAATGCGTTGCATCGTTCGCAACATATCCTGAGCTTGTAGATCGGCTATTTTCAAAAACGAGCTATGTTGCTCAGTTCGGGGGTCTCCCCAAGTTGGCAGAGGGAGGGTAGCGCCAGGATTACAGTTTAGGCAATTGGCACCGGGTAAAAGATCGGCTTATCCCTCTTGACAAGCCGTCGCCCACCCAGGATGGAACGGGCGACGTTCAATTGGGAGAAAGGGTGTGTGGGTCAACGACAACAAGTATGTCCAGTTTGTTGGGGGCACACGGTTTGCCCCCGGGCAGTGGGGGCCAAACTCTGAAAAGAAAAAAAAGATCTGAAGTGTCCACTTTTGGTTTCCTCCTCAGGTACTTCCAGTGTCTACCTCGGTACGGACTGTTTGCTCCGGTGCACAAGGTGACGCGCATCGGCTTCCCATGCACCACGCCTACCAAGGCCAAGAGCTCCTCCCGGCGGAGGTCCTCGGCGCTGAAGAGGAGCCCCAGCGCCTCCTCCATGAGCTCCATCAGCTCCGTCACCTCCTCTGTCGGCGGCAAACCCAGCCGGGCCGGCCTGGTGAGACGCACACTGTACATACTGTTACGCAGTGGTGGAAAAAGTACTCAAATGTTTTATTTAATTCAAAGTATGGAACAAAAAAAAGTGGATAAAGCATCGGTCAACAACACAGTTGACCAAAGTTCTTTTCAGTGAAAAGTAAAAAGACAGATATAAGATGTAAGAAGAATATAAGAACATGAAAACCTGTAAAAAAAAGATAAAAGCACAAATAAAAAATCATAAAAGTGAAAAGATATAACACAGTAAAAACGCACAAATAAAAATCATAAAACACAAATAAACGCTTAAACACAAACAAAGTAAAACTCTCAAACTGGGTTAAAAGCTAGAGGGTAAAATAGGTTTTAAGAAGATTTGTTTTTTGAACTGAGGGGGCCAGCCTAACATGGGGGAGAGAAACTCATTTCAGAGTTTGGGGGCAGCAACAGAGAAGGCTCGATCCTCCCAAAGTTTAATCACTTAAACCCTATGCTTATGTCCCTCAGGGCTCTATACTAGTGACTTTATGTTTTCGCTCTACACTAAATAGCTTTGCTGAAAATAGCTACTGCTGAAAGCTTGTGAAAATGGGTTTTTAGTTTGCTTTTAAAAGAAGACACTGTTAACTTGTAACTTACCTTAGATCAGCTGGTACTGTATAGAGGATATGTGGGAACACAGTGACTGAATGCACATAGTGACTGAATGCATTTAGAGTTTATCCAGTGAAAAATAGCTGCGTTGTGAGCTTGAAAATCTGCTATTTTCACTACTTCTTAAACATGTTGTTTTCTAATTTAGGGAATTTCCCTGATTATTATAATTTTTTATGTGGACATCTTCAGAAAAGACATGTTGAGAGTTGTAGATCAACTACTTTTCGGTATTTGTTTGGTGGCGAAAAGAGAAAACGTTGGAAAATGTTCGCCTAGAATGACATCCCAAAATTGTGATGCCACGTTGAAAGTGGTTAATAACTTGTTGCACGCAATAAAACGCTCTAAATTATAACACGTGTCACATGTAGATGGCGATGGAATCAGATTAATCTGCAAAAACAATTCAGAGTTGCGGTTGATATAAAATAACTGAATTTGAGGTCATATGTGAACGCTAGGTGGTGGCCATTGCCAATCCATCCTCTGATGACCCAAATGACACCTGTGTGTGTGTGTGTGTGTGTGTGTGTGTGTGTGTGTGTGTGTGTGTGTGTGTGTGTGTGTGTGTGTGTGTGTGTGTGTGTGTGTGTGTGTGTGTGTGTGTGTGTGTGTGTGTGTGTGTGTGTGTGTGTGTGTGTGTGTGTGTGTGTGCGCACGTCCAGCTGACGGAGACGTCGGCGCGCTACGCCCGCAAGATCTCGGGCACCACGGCGCTGCAGGAGGCGCTGAAGGAGAAGCAGCAGCACATCGAGCAGCTGCTGGCTGAGAGGGACCTGGAGAGACACGAGGTGGCCAAGGCCACCAGCCACGTGGGGGAGGTGCAGCTGGAGCTGGCCACGCTCAGGACCGGACAGGACCAGGTGAGAGGACACATGGCAGTTGAGTTAGTAAAGTACTGTAAGCAGTGTTGGGCAATATTACTTGGGAGAGTAATCGTTACTTATTACTTATTACACCTTGGAAAAAGTAATAATATTATATTACTTATTACTTGGAATCAAGAGTAATATCTAATATATTAAGTTATATTACTTTTTTTTTTTTTTTTACCCCGCAAAAGAAAATAGATGTAGGCCTACAACAGAATCTGTTTAGCCAGCTCCTTTTGGAACTGAATCAAATTTATAGGAACAATAAGAGTCTCTGGGATGCAATTAAAAATATATATAATTAATGACAGGCTTTGTAATTAATTAATCGCAAATAATCACATTTTAATCGCACATCAATATTTGACCTGGGAACAGTGATAAACCTTTTTAATGGATTTTGGTATACAAGCGAATCAATTAATAATTAATATATATAAGCTAAGCAACAACACATTGCTTATTTTTATTACATTCAAAACACCTCGGTACTTTAGTATTTTGATCCTAGGCTCTGTACTTGGACTGCTCTTTCCCCTCTACACTCTAATCCTCAGAATAAATAAATATTAGGGTTTAGTCAGTGGTGATGTAAATAAAAGAAAGGGGTCCTATCAGCTATTAGACAAGGATATATGGAGACCCCTGTTGTAACTCTGAGGACCCTAGGGGTCCCGGACGACATGTTGAAGACCCCTGCCTATATTATCCTTATAATAAATATTTTCTTTTCTGGCTTAAAAGTGTATTTTATAAGTGATGTGGAGGGCTCTGGGGGGTTCCCACTAAGGAAAGTAGGCTTTCAACTCCCTAAAACCGTCTCTTTCGGTGAGTAGTGAAACTATGTGTATTTCTTATGTTTACATTTTACAACAGGCGAGAGCACAAGGGCTCAGTCTAGTGGAGGGCTGGAGGCTAAGCTAACGGCTAAACAGCAACATCGCATTGCGTTGCTTGAGGCTTGATGATGTGCTGTGGTGATATGCAAAGCATAATTTGCGAAGCCGTGCTTTTGTCCACGCTCCCGATTGCTTTTTAAATGTAAATGTCCCAGCCATCCACTTAGCGTTTTCAAGCTTGGGGATCCGCTATAGATGAGGTGGACGGGCCGCTTTTGGCCTAGTTTTTTCGGGCTGCGAGGGGGTCCGCGGGGGTCCCCAAGGGTGGGGGACCCCTCGGGGACCCCCTGGGAGCCGGCCCCGTCCCTCCAGGTGGCTCTGGGGCCGAGCTGTGTCGCGCGCCGTGCACTGTGGACGACAGAATGTTGTGCTGTCCAGCCTGTCTTCTATGACTGTTGGACAGGCAGCAACGCTCGGCTCACCCCTCTCCCCTCTCACATAAGCTACGTCATAACTGTGCGCAAGCTGCGGCAGATCTACAAGCTACACAGCATCTCTGTTGATATGTGTTATAGTTTGTAGGTCTGTTCTATTTTTGCATGATGCGGCAACTTCAAGTAACGGGTAACGAGGGCTTTTTTTTGCGGAGTAAAGCGTTACATATTACCAGTTTTGACAGAGTAATACCTTATATTACTCGTTACTGGATAAAGTAATAATATTACAGTAATATATTATTAGTAATTCGTTACTGCCCAACACTGACTGTAAGCCAGGAGGAGTCTTCAACGTTTTCAGGCCAAGGACCCCTTAGTTGAGAGAGAGAGAGATGAAGCAGGGACCCCCACAACCTTTACTCATTTAGTGCCAGAATCTTTTCCAATTTGGGTGGGTATATGTGCCAGCCTTTTTTGACCATTTTGCCACAACTCTGCAGAGCCACAGCGAATCCAAAAATAGTACGATATGAGCAAATTTCATTCTGAATGAAGATTAGAATGCCTACTTTCACCTGCAAGATTATGCAATAAAAGTCAAAACCCGGTGATTTTCGGGATAGGCACCACGGACATGAAAATAACCACCCGGAAATCTTTGGGATAGGCACCAATTTAATAAATTCCATATAGTTTCATCGTTTGACAGCACAATCATCAGTGTATTTTGGATTCATGTCAATTTGTGTTTTCAGATATTTAACCACTTGAACCGTCAATACATAATAAACTTGACCTTTCACTCTGCACTTTGTGTGCTCTTTTTTAGCAGATCTACAAGCTCACAACGCCTCGCGCTGTGAGCTTGTAGATCTGCTATTTTTGGCCTAAGTTATCAGAATATGGATGCTAGGGACTTGAACCCTAGCATCCATATTCTGATAACTTAGGGTAACTAACCCTAACCCTAACCCTAACCCGGTTAATATAAAAAAGGAGAAAAAAAGTTTCTGTCACACAAAGATTCTGAGGCCCCCCTTTAGTAACTCAGAGGACCCCCTAGGGGTCCTGGACCCCCTGTTGAAGACCCTTGCTGTGTAAGCCTTACCCAAGACATAAAATCACACCTAGTGTGAATTGAGTGGTGCTATTTATGAGTTAATTTCATCAAGCGTCCCGCAGGCCAATCACAGCGTGTCCTGCGAATCTTGGCCAATGGGACCCTGGGTGTACAACAAACTTTGAGCCGTTTGTGCCAAGATGTAGGCCAGATGTAGGCCACATTACATCTCAGAGGCAAATATTGTGCCTCCACTCAAATTATTTGATCGCGTCATTTACTAGTTACTAATATGATTTTATCTTATTATATACTTATGATATATTGTGTGTGTGCGCGCGTGTGCGTGTGTCAGTATGCCATAGATACGGAGGCCAAGCTGGATCAGCTGCGAGTTCTGGTGGAGACGGCAGACCGAGACAAGGTGGAGCTTCTGAACCAGCTGGAGGAGGAGAAGAGGTGGGTGGTGGTGGTGGTGGTCTTGGTCTGCACACATGAAGTTCAAAAGTGAAGGTTGCTCACATCCAGTTGGTCGCTGGTGCTGAGCAACAGTTAAAGAAAATCATAACATAACATCATTGCTCCAAAAAGTGACAGTGTCGGTTCAATGTTTCATCAAGGGAGGCCTTCATCTCTGTTGTGCGGATTTGTATTATTTTAACCTGAACAAATGAAACCATAATGTGGATACATATTTTAGTTTTCATCTTTTCCCGGAAAGATCCTTTTGGCTAATTCACCCAATTTCACAGCTTAAACACACATAATAATATTCCATTGCAAAATCAAGGATGTTTGCCTGCATTCTTCTGGAGGGACTGGCTAATCCTGATTTATACTTTCAGTAGTCATGTGCGGATCAGTAGTCAAAAATAGCCGATCTACAAGCTCTCGCTGCAACGCCTTGTGAGCTTCTAGATTGCCTATTTTCGGTCACCGTGTGCATGGCTATTCCTTTGAACTCCTGAATTACTGTGTGATCAGAAACATTTGACAGCGGCTTATCGTGATTATTTGCTCTGGAGTTGTCTGTGCTTTGTCATCAGAAATGTAATAAGTCACGTCCAGGTGACTTATGCACTGCCACAGAGATTAGGGTTTTTTGAATCCTCTGTGGCCGATGACGTGAGCTGGTAGAGCAGCTACTTTTGAAAGATAAAAACACTGAAACACTTGGATTCAGTTTTGAACAATTTTAACAACACATTACTGTATGTTCTCTTATGAGGGTTATTAACTCATTCGTAGTTTACGGCCGTAAAGCCCGTTAATTTCTCTATGTCTTTCACTGCCGGCTTCTCCTACCTGTTAACGTGGGCGCTCGTCCAGTTCCCATCGTGCGTGGATCGGACACTGCTATGCATCGTGTGTTCGCGTATTCCATCAGCTTATCAAATCCGTTGAAACTTTTTCAATTGATCAATAAGTTCTCCATCTGTAAGTTCAGACAGAAAGTTAACGGGCCAAAATAGAGGACGGACTTCCGCTTCCGGTTCAGGGACTCCAATGTTAAAGTTGTCCGCTCAATAATGTGTCCGTGTAGAAACCGATCACGGAGCATTAGTTCCGGCCTATTTTAGTTCGGTTCGATAAAAAAATGTTTTTTAATTAATTTTTATTACATTTACGGGTTCTACGGGCATGGCAGAGAAGGGGTACAAAGGGGTATTTTGATGGCAGAGTTTGAGTTAAATGGACCTGAGACGCAGCCTAGACCCTCCTTCATGACAAACTGTAGGGCTCAGCGGTGATGGGGACTAGAAGCGTGCATGGGGACTAGAAGCATGCTATTTGTCATAGCAATGAAGGGGGAAAAACATTAGCAATAAAAAATAAATAAATAGAAAAAATCTTTTTTATACAGATGGCTGAAAACGATGTTTAGATTCTGTAAGTGATTATTCTTGGGTTGAATCTGAACGTCTTTTGTTAAAATGTTAAAACTACATTCTGATTGTAACAATTGCTATAGATTGTATAAGTAACAGTCACCTGGAGAGAAAACTCACTTTACTAAAGAGAGCTGGATGACCCCAGTTACTGGACAAACACTCGATATAGAACTATATACTATATAGAACACAACAAAAGACATTGCTCTCTAGGTCGTCCTCAGACAAGCCTTCCATCGTCGCTTCCTGCCATCCCGGTTCTCCATACATCCGTCCAGTTCGTTGGTGCTTTGCGCTCCTGCCTCTTTCTTGAGTACATCCACATAATTATGTTAGTGTGGGACGTCCTCGTGACCGGTGCCCATGTGCTGGTTCCCACAGCACCAGTTTGCTGGCTGGCAGCTCTTGGTGTCATTGGCAGTGTCCTGCAAGTCTCATTCTCCTGGCTGCTATTTTATCGCTCACCCTTAATATTCCAGCATACAGATTCTCGTTGGTGACATGTGTACTCTTGCTGCACTACACGTAACATTCTGGTGTAGCACCCGTCTAGAGACTTCTGCAGAGTTGGCTTCAGAGTCCAGCATTCACTGCCATATAGGAGAACAGACTCTACCGTCGCACAGAAGAAGCTGAGTTTGATTTGTCGCGGGATGCCATTCAGGGCCCTCCATGCAAGTGCCTTCCTCATCGCTCACTGCACCTTTAATTATGTCCTTTTTTTAACAGGAAAGTGGAGGACCTGCAGTTCCGTGTGGAAGAGGCATGCATCACCAAAGGTGACCTTGAGGTAACCAACGTTATATTTTTAGTCTCACTCTCTCCCTCCCGTAATCTCTCTCCTATCTCTCTCTCTCTCTCTCTCTCTCTCTCTCTCTCTCTCTCTCTCTCTCTCTCTCTCTCCCACTGGTTTCTCTCTTCGTCTAAAGGAGTAGTGACTTGACGTCACGTTGGCTCCCTGCTATCCGTCTCTCTTTCTCTCTCTCTTTCTCCTGCAGGCTGCTTTGAAATGTCCAGTTAATCCATAGACCTAGAATTATTTTATGCTTTAACCATTGAAAAATAGCAGATTGCTGCACTGTGAGCTTGTAGATTGCCATTTTTTGGCAAATCTTTGAATATATCTTTTTCAAAGCGAACATTTGTAACTCAAATATTTGCTTCTGGGGGGGGGGGGGGGGGGGGGTCCCTGGAACGACATATTTTGAGATCGGCCAAATACATGTAATTTTGGGGGGTCCTTGACGTCAAAAAGATTGAGAACCACTGATTTGGAAGAAGGATTTAGAAGACATTTATAGAATCAAGACTTTCACAAATTTTTCCTATTTTCCAAAAATAGCAGATCTTCCAACTCGCAGTGCAGCACTCAGTGCCGCGCTGTGAGCTTGTATATCTGCTATTTTTTAATAGTCAAAGCATAAAATAATGGTTAAAGTAATAATGCGTACATTGTAATGCGGGTTAACTGGCTCCTGCTGCTGTCCATGATCTTATCATAAATAATGATAATGATGATCTTTCGTGTTTTAACTCATTTCTAAGAGCCAAGGCTTTATCGAAATACTTGTATGCTGATCTTGCTTTTAGTATCTCCTGCAATCGCTGTATGTATGGTGTTTATGAAGCTATTCTTCAAACCCGATTTACACTTTTGTTGGGCAACCGTGTCGTGCGCCGAAGATTCGCCGATCCATAAGCCCACTTGTGAGCTTGAAGATTGGCTATTTCCGGCACAGGACAGCGTGTCGCCCGATGGGGTATAAATTCGGCAACTGTCTCAATGGCAACATGTCATTCATTCTCAGGCCGTCTGGTTGTGGTCCCCTCGCATCTCCTCATTACATCCACCACACTGCCTCCAGTGTTAGGATGCTTTTTGATCCCATCCTCCTGTCTGTGCTGTCTGTCTGTGTCCCTGTGTCACCCTTTGGAAACACACCGATGTTGTATCATCCATCTCTGGTTATCCCTTCTGGCGTTGGAATAGAAGATAATTGACAGTTTTGACAGTTTTAGGGATTTTAGCAGGCGCTCCTATCCAAAGTGTCATATCTGGAGTAAATGACATGAACTCTTTAGTCAGCAAACGACAGGATAAATAGTCCCATGAGTGCAAAGAAAACAATTTGTTGCTTCAAAGAAATTAGAATACCAGGTAAACATCAGACCTAGCATCTGTTTAAACAACATGCCATCTGTTATAAATAAGTTAACATTCTGTACATTTGTGGTCAAGCAAAGAATTATCTAAGTTAACAACGCACATTACATTTTTGGGGCCCTCATCATGACCATCAGCTGGTTGAAGCTGAAACGGAAAACAACAACAACAACATATGCATTAACACCTGTGAATAGAGAGACAATTATGTACTTGTTGGCCGTTAGACAGAGAGAAATGTGAGCCAACCGGGAAGTGATCCACAACAAGCAGCTTCAAAAGTCACAAGGTTAAAAGATTAAAACTTTAGAATGAGTTTGGTGTGGATTGGGCTTGATTGGTTGGGTTTAATCCTCTTCCCTATTCCACTGTCCCCGGATAACAGTGACACTGATATACATACAACATAAAGTGCATTGCATACATACTGTATATTATACATACATATGTCTGTTTCCTTACTTAATCATCTTCTCTCTTTCATTGACCATATTCACGTGGTTGCCATTTTATTCTTACGTCAAAAAGCGATATTTCACGTTCAAACACGTTTGGGGTAATTTTAATGTATTACTAAGGCTTTTGTGTGCACTCCAGACAAGTTGCTTGATTCAGTATTTCGATATTTGATATTCATTTGATCAGAAAACAGAAACTGTACTGAAATGAAACTGAAATGTACTGTAATGTACTGTAACTTCAAACTCCATTTTAACCTGCTAGATTCATTGAAAGCACGTCCTTGGTGCTGGTGACTGATATTGTCCTTCTAATACGTGATGGGGACGTGTTTTTCCCTTCTTTTTTTTACAATTCTTTTGAAAATTTTAATTTAAAAACACTGTCCCCTTGCGCCAGCACCAAGAACCAAGGATGTGTGTTTTCAACAAGTCTAACAACCACAGTTACAATGGGTTTGTATAGGAAGTTGTCTGATAAATATCAAGTATCTAAATACTGAATAAAGCAACTTAAAAACACAAAGGCCATTAAAATTACCGTACTCCAAACATGGTTATATACTTAGATTGATGCCGAAAATAGCTGATCCACAAGCTTGTAGATTGTAGATCGGCTATTTCCATACAAATCGGCCTTATGGCGTAAAAGAAAAGGCTGTCATGTGGATTAACGGTCGATGATGTTTTGTTGTCCTCCTTCTGTGTGTGGCACAAAGCTATAGCATGTCAGTGTGGCCTCCTCGGTGTGTGTTCTTCTGCTGTTCTCTACCTCTTGCTCTCTTTTACTAACAGACGCAGATCAAACTGGAGCATGGCACGATAAGGGAGCTTGAGCAGAGCCTGCTCTTTGAAAAGACCAAAGCAGACAAACTCCAGAGGGACTTAGAGGACACTAGGGTAATACTGAATATCTGAATAACCACGCCTTCCCCAGAGCCACAGAACCACCGCTCTATCAGGATCGTAACACCGTAGTGAGCCGTAGTCGGGTATTAGACGTTATAACTGGTCTAAAAGTGTTGTTTTTTTTGTGTGTGATTATGTCGTCCGATATGGTCTGTCATTTGGTCCATAATTCCTTGTAGGCCTACTGTGTCTAGATAACATCAAAATAGACATTATTTTACGTCCTCTAGGTGCATTTACATGTACTGTAATAACAGTGAATAATAACTACAGGGTTCCCACGGTCATGAAATTCCTGGAAATATTTTGAAATTTAAAAAAAAAAATCCAGTACTGGAAAAGTTTTGGAATTGATCCTGAGTCCTGGAAGGTCCTGGAAAAATGAGCTGTGCATTGTCTTTGGTTATTGATTTTGTTAATACCTCTGAAATGACAAATGAAACATTGGCCAAATTGTCAAATATTAGAGGCAGAAATTGTGAAAATAGCAGAAAATGCAGTGAGCATGTAGCTCACTGTGAGCAGTGTTGGGTATCGTTAACCTGGAACAAATTGCAATAGTAGCAAACTCAACTGATTTTGTATCCTCAATATGTCCTTAGTGAGGGAAAAAAAGTCCCAAGGAATCCCACCGGGGCAAAGTTTTGAAAACGACCTACCTACCTTCACTTACTATACACTACAATATAAAGGAAAAAATTACTGAAAAAAAATCTGCTTTAAGTGGGATATGAGGGGTCAAACTAGGGGTTTTTAATTATTCTGAATCCATTGCAATCATTTGTTTTGCACGAAAAACATTCCTTGGGCCAGAAATGGCCACTCAAAACGTAAATTTACATCAATTTTCATCAATTTTCAGTCTTTTGGGGTCCGTTTTTAGCCCAAGGAATGTTTTTCATGCAAAACAAATGCTTGCAATGGATTCAGAATAATTAAAAACCCCTAGTTTGACCCCTCATATCCCACTTAAAGCAGATTTTTTTTCAGTCATTTTTTCCGTTATATTGTAGTGTATAGTAATTGAAGGTAGGTAGGTCGTTTTCAAAACTTTGCCCCGGTGGGATTCCTTGGGACTTTTTTTCCCTCACTAAGGACATAATGAGGATACAAAATCAGTTGAGTTTGCTACTATTGCAATTTGTTCTAGGTCTAACCCTAAAATGACTGGACTTATTTAGTTACTGACTTGAAAAACTAATCCGTTACGTTACTCCGCTACCCAATGACAATTGTAACTTAACGAGCTACCCGTTACCGTTACCGACCATTAAAACCCACTGTGAGAAAGTTTGGTAAACATAAAAAAGAGTGCAGCCTACCGGATTGTTGTGGCTGTCAGCTGTGTGCGTGGCTGTCTGAGTGCAGCTTCAACGTGGATAATGTAATGACGTTGATCTATCCTTTATTCCTTTCACCAAGTAAATCCAAAAATAGTGTGAATCCTTCCACAGCCTTACTCAAGCCCTGCCATGTAAATTAAAGTAAACAAGACACGCAAAAAGTTCTTCTTGACTCGCTAATAGTCAGATGACCGCAAGTAACCCCAAGTTACACCAAATCGTAAACTGTAGAATGACTACGCAACCACCACAGGCTGGAAACACATTTCTGGTTGGTCAAATTTTTCCGTGTAAAAATGCGGGCCATGATGCGTGCATGCATGCCTCTTCAGGCTCCTTCTATGACAGAGAGAGAAGAGCTCATTCAGGAAACAGCGCAAATGTGTCAGATGGATTTATTTTTCCTTTGTGGCAACAGAAAAAACAGGGAATTATAGGTCTTAAATACCTAATTAACGCCGCTATTTTTTGGGAAATGTAACTGGTAACGATCCTACTAAATTGCAGAAGTAACTTGTTAAGTTACTCCGCTACCACCAAACCACCAAACCTAACGGCGCTACGTAACGTTGTTAGTTATAGCGCCGTTACACCCAACACTGGTTGTGAGCATGTAGATCGGCTATTTTCACCATGAAACCGTGTTAAACAAAATTCCTCAACTCTTAGTGCTTGTCAGGGTGCTGGGGTCCCCAGTTAAAATATGATTATTTCGGGGGTCACGGCCTAAAAAGTTTGAGAACCACTGTCTTTGGGCATTGCGCATAGGAGTAAGCGACTCGTTATTGAGCTGAATTATTGTTATATAGTCCTGGAAATCGGGTAAAATATTCTGGAAAAGTTTTGGAAATTAATTGGTAAAAATGTGTGGGAACCCTGTAACTATCAATCGTTTAGCTTTGGACACCTTCAAGGACACGGACCAATTTGATACAATCATCTCTGGGACCCCAATGTTCACTGTAAAATCTTCAGTGTCAATTTAACTCTGAGAGTGTTCAAATGGAACCACATCCATTTGGTTGTCTAACTATTAATCTTTTAGCTGGGGACCCCCCTGGAACCCTCTCAAGGACCCCCTGGGGTGGGGTGGTATTTTAAAATGTAGGCCATCAACCTGTACAATACTTAAGGGGGTTTCCACTCCGCTATATTTGGACAGTGTGTGCAAGTTTGTGACAGAGAGAGTGATTTGCACCCTGACCCGCCATTTCTATTCAGGTTTTTATAAAAGCAAAGTGTGCAGGAGTCAGGACAAATAAAGTAGCACATGAGGAGATGAATAGAGTAGTCCATGCACACAGGAATAAAGCTCTCCGTCCAAATTGTTTATTGGAACAACAAGGTGTTGATCCTTAGAGATCTACTTAGTGCTGGGTATGGTAAGGTTCTGTAAGGATTTAAACATTGTTGATAGGGATGCAGTGATGCACAGATTTTTGGCAATGTCGGCCATAATCCCTTAAAGTCGGCCATACCATAACAGCCCTGATGGATAGGATATTTATGACGGATAGGTCATTTAAAACAAAATGCCAGTCGCCAGGGCCTTTTGTGATGACGAAGGCTGCTTTTGAGTAATGCAATTTTGCTTCAAGTGTCGGAGAGGGCTGCTTGAATGAAGCCACCAAAGAAAGGTGTACATTTTCTTTGTTAAAAAGTTAAATCTCTACATTCTGATCGTAATCGATAATCATTGCTATAATATATAGTGTTCAATAACAGGAGACCCCCGTTACTGAACAAAGACTCTAGTCTATAGGGATTTATAATGATCACTATCAGAATATACAGCTATTTAACAACACTCATTTTAACAAAAAGTGTAATTTAGACCATGCAAGGTCCCTAAAGGCTGATATATCACAGTGTCGCATGCCGAAAATAGACGATCCACAATCTCACAATGTAAAGCAATGCGACGATTGTAGATCTGCTATTTACGAGGATAGAGCACGGCTATTAACCTCTTTAACCTTGGCCTCCCAATGCTGGGCATGTCATTATAGGAGAAAATAAATGATACATAAAAACTAGACAATATCTGCAAGCTCACGTGTCACACACATGTTGTGAGCTTGTAGATTGTAGAACCCTTTTTTTTTTAGAAATAATTTGGAATCATTGTGGTTATTTTGACCTAGCTCTGTCATACAGTATGCTTCTTGGGATGGGACGATATGAAAATGTCACGATTATTGTGGCAAAAATAATAGCGATTAACAATATTATCGCGATAGTCAAAACTCAAAATGCAACCACTTGAGACCCCAGCATCCTTATTCAGGGTTCAGGGTTCGCCAAAAATAACCGATCTACAAGCTCGCTAGTAGATCGGCTATTTTTGGCAAATGGTACAGTGGGTTTTAAGTGGTACTGGATTTTGTAGCTCAACAAAAGCCTAGCGTATGACGGAGGACAATTTCACGATCGATGAAAGATCTCTGCGACACGATTATTGCAAGCGTTTTTTTTTTTAAGAAATCCCAATAAATGACAATAGCGATCATCGTCCCGTCCCCACATGTTGCTCTTTGTGCCTCCCCTCATGGGTTGTTCCTCTTATAGGGATGGGACGATAATCGTTATTATCGTCTTATCGTGATAAAAAACACTCACGATAATCGTATTGTGGAGATTTAAATTGATTGTGAAATTACCCTCCGTCATGCACTGGGATCAATTCACCTTTTATTTGCAGAGCATATCTTTTTTTTTCACTCTACCAAATATCTTTGCCAAAAAATAGCAGATCTACAAGCTCACAACGCGTCACGTTGCGACGCATTGTGAGCTTGTAGATCTGCTATTTTTTGGCAAACGTTCCGTCCCAGGATAATGGATGTTGGGGATATTTGGATTATCGCGATAATATCGTAAATCGTAATAATCGTGACGTGACGTTTTCATATCGTCCCATTCCTTCCTACCCTTCCTCCACCTCCTCGGCTCATGGTGCGTCCCGCCTCGCTGTCGCCCCCAGGTGGCCACGGTGTGCGAGCGCTCCAGGATCATGGAGCTGGAGAGGGAGGTGGCGGACATGCAGCTGAGGCTGCGGGCCTCCCAGCAGACGGAGGACGCCATGTCCCTGTCCCAGCAGCAGCTCAGCAGCCTGCGCAGCCAGGCCACGCACCAGGAGAAAAGGGTTGGTGATGATGGCATGACATGTTGTTACCATTATTTTATTTTATCTTATTTATTTAACCCAGTGGTTTTCAACCCTTTTCATATCAAGGTCCACTATTTGTTCGGCATTTGAGCCACAGACCACCATTTGATGAGATTTAGCCTTTCAGACTCAAAACGTTTTATATGTTGTTGTCGTTGAGTAAGATTCTCTCCACAATCCCATGCTGTATTGATGTGCTGCCTTATAGGAGAGATAGCGGGCAAACGTTGATCAAAATAACAATTCTTATACATTCTCCAATTGTGTCTTCTTTTAAATTAAGTAATGATGATTTAAATTAAGAACAATAATGTAACTCTTGAGAGCGTAAAATGAAATGTGGTTTCATTTTGGCTCTCAAGAGTTAAAGATGTGTAAGGGTCCATTTGGGTACCAACTCTCCCATCATTTAGCTGGGGACCACCTGGAACCCCCTCAAGGACCACTGGTTGAGAACCACTGCTTTAATACTTACATGATAATAATATAACTTGAATGTCTTCAACGCTCAATTATGTTAGGGGCCCCTTATTAGTCCAAATCTCCCTGGAAATGAAAGCCAGAGTGGGTTACAGGAAAATTATATCAAGCTAACAGAGATCTAAAATTTACAAAGTTCTGTCCGCTTCCCTATAAACCTTTTCTGTACATTTAATTTTGTTTTGACACGTTGTGAGCTCGCAGATGCAGATCTGCTATTTTCAGTATTTTTGCACAATGCCGTTGACGAAGTTTATAATAGTGAATCACTATTAGTGATTCATTCAATTCATTGATAACCAGTAAGACTCCCTAATCGGGAGATAAGCGACCGTTGGTCGCTTATCTCCACAAATAGGCCAAAAGTTTGTTTTACCAATTATCAAGACATACGGGCAGTTGACAGTTTGCCATGGTTACTCATTGAAGTTGAATCTCCATATATGGAGATAACCTACGCATCACACTAAGTCTGACCTCACCAGCCCATATTTTGGCATGAGCAACTTATGTCTCCATATATGGAGATATGATGACATCACACAGTCCTCAGCCGATGATGTGGCGTGATGTCATACAATACACAAACGAGCCCTACAGTATAAAGGGGCAATTCTTGCCAGGAAAGAAGCATTTCTTCGACTCAGACCTTATCGCCAGGGTTGGCTTATAGCAGCTGTCGGTAGATAATGCCGGTCTTATATACTCATTGAAGTTGAATCTCCATATATGGAGATAACCTACGCATCACACTAAGTCTGACCTCACCAGCCCATATTTGGGCATGAGCAACTTATGTCTCCATATATGGAGATATGATGACATCACACAGTCCTCAGCCGATGATGTGGCGTGATGTCACGCCACATCATCAGCAGTGTGATGTCATACTGATGCGGAGATATGAGCAGGGCAAAGGTGTGACGTGTGACCGACCGACGGACGGCCGGTGGAGGTTTTGATACTAAACTGCGACCTTACGGTCGCAATAAAAAAATATTGCTTTTCAACTAATTGATTAATCGAAAAAGTTATGGATAGAATATTGTCTGATGAAATAACGTATAGTTTGAGCTCTGACTGTGTTTGTTCCTTCCTGCAGATCAGTGAGCTCAGTGTGGATCTGGAGAGCAAACAGAAAGAGCTGCAGTCTGCACAGCAAGACAAGAGTTCACTGGAAACACAACTTACTGATCTGGTGAGACACGCACGCACACACACACACACACACACACACACACACACACACACACACACACACGCACGCACACACACACACACACACACACACACGCACGCACACACACACACACACACACACACACACACACACACACACACACACACACACACACACACACACACACCAACAGGGGCGTCACACCAAATTCTTGGCCCTGGGTACAAAGATTCACTGCGGGCCCCCCATGAATGTTAACTATTGAAAAATAGCAGATATACAAGCTCACAGCGCGGCACCGAGTGCCGCGCTGCGAGCTTGTATATCTGCTATTTTTGAAAAATTGAGAAAATGCGTGCAAGAAACCTATGTCAAGGACCCCCAAGATGATATGTATTTGGCCACGGACCCCCATCTCAAAATATTTAGTTCCAGGGACCCCCCAGAAGCAAAATTTGAGTTCGAAATGTTCGCTTAAAAAAATACATATATTCAAAGATTTTCACACATTTTCACAACTTTTCAAAAATAGCAGATCTACAAGCTCGCAGCGTGGCACACGGTGCCGCGCTGTGAGCTTGTATATCTGCTATTTTTCAATAGCTAAAGTATAAAATAATTAAGGCCGCTCCACCACCTTGGGCCCTAGTAACTCAGTCCCACTTTCCTACCCCTTGTGACGCCCCTGCACAGCAACACACCACACGTGCTTGTGTGTGCACGCACGCACAGGGGCGGACTTACCACTTGGCAAGGTTAGGCGACCGCCTGGGGCTTCAACAGTCCAGGGGGCACTCATGAGATTTCCTCAGATCTTGAACCCATTTAGGCCTGAACACATTATGACGCAATATTTTATGCTTTAAATATAAAAAAATAGCAGATATACAAGCTCACAGCGTGGCACCGAGTGCCGCGCTGCGAGCTTGTAGATCTGCTATTTTTGAAAAATCGTGAAAATTAGAATTTTGACCCGATTCTATAAGTGTCTTTTGAATCCTTCTAAGATTTTTGGAAAAAACCTATGTTTCTCTGTCAGCAATCTGGCCAGCCATCGTCAAAGAAAAGGTCCTTTTCACTTAACTGGAGCTCAGTTAGTCTGTTCTTGAGAGACTACTATGTCAGTGGTGCTCAAACCTTTTCATGTGAAGGACCCCCAAAATGATATTTATTTGGCCACGGACCCCCATTTCAAAATATCTAGTTCCAGGGACCACCCAGAAGCAAAATTTGAGTAACAAACGTTCGCTTTGAAAATACATATATTCAAAGATTTGCACACATTTTCATGACTTTTTCAAAAATAGCAGATCTACAAGCTCGCAGCGCGGCACTCAGTGCCGCGCTGTGAGCTTGTATATCTGCTATTTTTCACTGGTTAAAGCATTCAATAATTCTAGGCCTAAATGGGTTAAATATATAAATAAACAGTTGTTCATTCCAATTGAGGACCCTCAAAAAACACGCATTCAAATGCATCAAGAGCGCACCATTATGCCACTGGCCAGTTCCAAGCCCAGCTGCCAAGAACGTCACGTCACATTCCAGGAACTAAAGATGGAGCACGCTGTTTTGAGCGAGAGAGATGCCAGCCCAATTGGCCTGGAACGCAGTCCTAGCGGGCACTTAGGCTCCAATGTAGCTGGACAGCGCGTCGCGGGTTTGAGGCCCGATCATGACGGCCTTTGCTGGGTTGCCAACTGGGAGAGAGATCTCCCAGTTTCCTGTCTGACATCACTTTGCTATCAATAAAGGCATTAAAAGCCAAGACAAGTCCGATCGATTTTTAAAAAGGAAACACGCTTTTAAAAGTGACAAGGAAGGAGTAAAAATGATTTGTTGATACGTAAACTTACAAACTAACTTAAATTCCCTTTCAATTACGCTGCCTCACCTGATGTTATGGTTTGTTACAGCAACAAGAACAACCAGCGTTGTGCTGGCTGCTACAGATGTTAGTGCTTGTAGTAGTAGTGATGTTAACATCAACCTAGGAGCGCCACCTAGCGCAGATGCTTGTATTAGCTCTAGTACTACTACCAGTACTGTCGTTTTTGATGGCGATGATGACGACAGCAGCAGTGGTGTTGATCAGGATCAACAATTTCTGTCACAGAACCATGCATCCATGCAGGCAGCGCCACTGCCACAATCGACTCTTTATTCACTCTTGAGCTTAAATCAGTGGTTCAATAACTTTTTTTTTTTCATATCAACAAGGACCCCCAACTTATTATGTATATTTGGCCGTGGAACCCCACCTGAAAATACTTTGTGCCAGGGACCCCCATACAAGATTTGTGTTTCAAAAAAGATTCCCAAGTGCAGTATATGGGTTAAAGTGGTTCAACCCATTTCAATCTGGAAAGTATCTGTGTCACTTTAGATTTGAACTATTCTAACCATTATTTTATACTTTAGCTATTGAAACGAAAGGCTCTTGCACACCTACAGCGACAGGCGCTGTCGAGGAGAGACCAAACAATGGTCGGTGAACTGAAAAGGCAAAGACTCCACGCACACTGTCTTCAAATGCAAAAAAGGGGGAATTTAATAAAGAGATGCAACGTTTCGGTATTTAAACCTTTATCAGGCAAAAATACTTTAGCTATTCAAAAATAGCAGATCTGCAAGCTCGTATAGCGCAGCACTGAGTGCCGCGCTATGAGATTGTAGATCAGCTATTTTTGAAAAATCATGAACATTTGTGCAAATCTTTGAAAATATATTCTTAAAGCGAACATTTGTAACTGAAATCATTCTTTCTCTTGGTCCCTGGAACAAAATAATTTGAGATGGGGGTCCGCGGTCAAATACAGTACATATAATTCTAGGGGTCCTTGACGTTAAAAGGTTTGAGCACCACTGATGAGGAAACATAAGTTTATCAGAAAACCATTAGGATTTAGAAGACATTTTTTCAATCGGCCTCAGGTCTTAATGGGTTAACTCATTTAGCTGGGGACCCCCTGGAACTTAAATAACAAAACCTACTCCCTTATGCCTGGCATAAGCCACGGGCCGGAACCTCATATTTGGCCCAGGGCCTCCATCACTAAGTCTGCACGCACACACGCACACGCACACACACACACACACACACACACACGCACGGAGCAAACGGAATGAGCTTCAGTCTGTACAACACAAGAGTTCTCTGGAACTACAACTAACAGATCTGGTGAGACACAACACAACGCGCACACACACGCACGCACGCACGCACGCACACACACACACACACACACAGAGAGAGAGAGGAGTGTGTAATCGATTTTCAACGATCACAAGACACCATAAGTTATTGATTCACGGTTGTATTTAGTGTTTGATCTGATGAGCTGTCTTTTCTGGCTGGCTATTTCCTGTGTCCTAAACAGTGGAAAATAGCAGATCTACAAGCCAACAACGCAGTGTAGATTTTAGATCAGCTATTTCTGCCGCACAACATCACCATGTTATGGCAAAATACAGTCCTGGAGTACAGACAGATTCGCTCTGTTCAGTGGATTTATTTTTTTATTTTACTCAGTCTGATTGTCTTCCTATGCAGTTTTGGACACCCAGGCGCTTAGGATTCTGATTGGTCCGTGGCCGTGTGGGGAATGGGGATGGACCATACGGAATGTAAAATTCAAGTCACTTCCCTTTTCATTGGGATTCCTTGAGCACTGACCAATCAGCAACGACGTGCCTGCATAACAGGTTAACGTACGGAAATCAGGCTCCCAGACTGAGAAGCAAAAAAAAAAAACTCTGTCAGAGTCAGTCTGGATTCCAAAGCTAATAAAAGAGGGCTTATGTGCTTAAAAGTCGGATCATTTAAGACCTGCTCGGCAATTCCCCTTTTCATATTGTATGAAAATGTTTAGTCTTGGCTTCTTCTTGACACTGACCCAGTTGAGAGAGGCAGTGGTTTTGACGTGTTTATTTTCTGTGGATGTACAACAGCAGCACTGTAGATGCAGTTATGCTTTCTCTGCTAAGTGAAGGAGACAGAAGGTTGCTCACTATGTAGGAAGTGTTTGCCGCTGGTATTGAAGCTGCTGTTTCATGGTTTCAGAGAGCGAAGCTTGATGCGGCCGAGGAGGACAAGCGAAGATCGGCGAAGGTCACGGCAGGTAATGTCTGTTGACAACTTAGAGACATTGATTCGATTATTGTTTCCCACTGGGTAGGTACTCGGGACCCATCGTAGGTTGGGTCGTAGACCCAATTGTATGGGTCACGATTGTATGGGTCACGATTCCATTAAAAATGTTCCCCTCCCCCAATTTGTTTTAGAATTATTTTTTAAAACATTTAAAAATGAACAAACAAACAAAACATCTAATAAATTCCATAAATGTAAAAAAAATGTAATTAAAAAGTTGTGAAAATAGCCGATCTACTAGCTCACGGCGTGCGAAGCGACGCACTTTTGTGAGCTTGTAGATCTGCTATTTTCACTACTGTAGTTAGGGTCCCGGGCAAACGTCTAATTTCTCTTTTGGGTCTTGAGCTAAAAGGTTTGGGAATCACTGGATTAGATGATGTTTTTGTTATGCCACTAAGTGCAATATTTATTTATTCATGAATTCGTCCCATTTTCTATTCTGTCAGAGCTGGAGAAGAAGATGGAGCAGGCGATTAAAGACAAGCAAACCCAGAGCCAAGAGATCCAAGACCAATTAAAACTGGTAGGTTTTACTCATCAACGTATTCATCACTGTATTAACCCATTTAGGCCTAGGATTATTGACTACTTTAACCATTGAAAAATAGCAGATATACAAGCTCACAGCGCGGCACCGAGTGCCGCGCTGTGAGCTTGTAGATCTGCTATTTTTGAAAAATCATGATTTTTCTTTGCAAGTCTTTGAATATCTAATATCTAAAAGCGAACATTTGTAAATCAAATATTTGCTTCTGGGGGGTCCCTGGAACAACATATTTTGAGATGGGGGTCCGTGGCTAAATACCTGTAATTTTGGGGGTCCTTGACATGAAAAAGTTTGAGAACCACTGATTTAGAGGAAGGATTTAGAAGTCGGGTCAAAGATCGGGTCAAAGATATTCAAAGACTTGCACACATTTTCATAATTTTTCAAAAATAGCAGATCTACAAGCTCGCAGCGCGGCACTCGGTGCCGCGCTGTGAGCTTGTATATCTGCTATTTTTCAATAGTTAAAGCATACAATAATGGTTAAAGTGGTTAAAATCTAATGCGACTCGGGCGCGTTCCAGGTATTTGAGAGTTGATGTTGTCACTGTTGGATGAAAAACTTGTATGTCCATAACTCTTTTTTTTATT
The DNA here is from genome assembly GCF_963921795.1 of Nannobrachium achirus. Lineage (NCBI taxonomy): Eukaryota > Metazoa > Chordata > Actinopteri > Myctophiformes > Myctophidae > Nannobrachium > Nannobrachium achirus. The sequence continues at coordinate 5,377,971 of NC_137822.1, read as the reverse complement.
GCTATTTAAAAAATGAAAAGAAAATAGTGAAAATATCTACAGAGCTTGTAGATCAGCTATTTTCCACAACTTTTGTCTTTTGTGTGACACTCTTGTGATGATGAAGGAGGGTATTAATTTACCCCCAAAACATAAAGGTTGATACCCCAAGAGTTCCAAACTTTTCATCTGTCTGAACGTAACCGATTTTTAAATCCAATCGTTTAGTCATTTGGGATCAGACAATCCACATTTTGTCCCCGGCATTTCAAAACTATTCAGAATAGCAAGATTCGATCCAGATAAATATTCAATTTGAATTGCTGATCTGATCGAATATCAGCGTGATCCCAATAGACGGGTTTCTTGTTTACAAACATTGAGACTAAATGCACAGCTGACTGTATCATGTAATCAATTCCGTCCAATCCCCAAACCTGTTGTTTTGGGGAGCGCTGGTTTCATTGGCTAATTTGGCTACGGACCCTGCGCACGCATCTAGTTTTATCAGTGTAACGTGGACCAGAAACCCATCTATCAAGAGAAAGAAATGCACTTTCCTATGAAAATAACTGTTAAAATATTTGGTGGAAATTGGTGTTAACACATCTGGTGCCAACCCCAAGTTTTCCGAGTTTGTATTGATACCAACGCTGTGCCAACCCCGAGTTTCCCGAGTTTGGGCCGTTTTTGAAAAAAAAAAAAGAAAAAAAAATCACATTTTTTTTGTATTAGGCATGATCGCGATCGCGAAATTGCATGTTTAACCCCCATACCAACCCATTCTTTCAAACATGGCAGCCATGTTTGTTTACATCTGAAGAATGGCCCATAAATCATGAATGCCTGAACGGATTTCCAAGCGGATTTTTTTGTTTGAAAGCTGTGAACAGCATCTACACACGTGGTGCATCATCTAGGCATGGGCGTGCACTTTTTACACAATTGCACAATTACATGGAAGTCTATGGTAACCATGGCAACGCGAGACATTGAAGAGAAAAAATCATTGCAACATAAGTGTTAAGAGTCACTCTGAATCCAAAGAACTCTTAAAGTGTAATGTTCACTGTGGGATGTCTCCATGGTTCCTCAGGCTACTGAGACGTCACAGAGACTGACTGACGACAAGAACGCACTGGAGAGCCAGGTAAGGAAGAGGATATGATGTGGAGCTGAATTCCACTTCATGTCACGACGTACTCATTTCTATGAATATACAGATCCATCTAAAAAGAAAAAATAGAATATTGTGTAAAAAAGCATCGCAGATGCCATAGCATCCCAAATCAAAACTGACTGCGGAAACTTCCCACTGGACTTCAAGCAACTCTGAGTTCAGGAGGTTGACATTTCGTTATAAATCCTTGTTTTGAGTGGTCTTGTGTAATATTTTAATATTTTGAAATATGCACTTTTGATATTCATGAGCTGTTTACCATACAAATTCAAATTTTTATTTTTTGGAATAATACACTGGATGTGCAATTTATCTAGAATATATGAAAGTTTCAAGAAATATATGAACATTTCAAGAAAATTTACTTTTCACAATATTCAATTTCTTTTAGCTGGATCTGTAGCTGCTGTAGGCATGAATGTTACACTTCATAGTAAGGTCTCTCAGGATCTTTGGAACAGCATTACGTCAGTGACGAAGGCTGGATAGCTGAAACATTTGATGCGTAATTTCAGAAAGGCATAGGGGGAGGCAAAAAATAATGTATGTTGCCATAGCCCCATTTCTAAAATAGACGCGTTGAGAGCTTGTACCGTAGATCAACTATTTTCAAACTAAATGTTTGAAAGTGTTCGCCTAGATTGATATTTCCAAAATAGGGATGCCACGTTGAAAGTGATTACTGATTAATGAATGAATGGTTGCATAACAATAAAATACTTGATCTGAGAAAAAAAAAATCAGCATTAGGTTAAATGTGAACACTAGGGGGTGCCGGTTGCCATCCCCTGATGAGCCAAATGACACCCCTGCCTAAAGACATACTGGAGAATAAGTAACAATACAAAAGTTAACCCACTCTTGCATTCTTGAGTTGCGTCCCATCACTTTTGTAGTATGATATTGGTCTAGGACAGAGAGATGAATCAAGGACCCCCCACTACAATGTGTATAACATTGTGTGGCAGATTAAACATTTTCCTAGATTTCATAGATAGCTTCATAGACTTGTTTCACAGCACTATTATATCATCAGTGTTGGATTCATGTTAATGTGTATTTTCAGACATTTAACCACTCAATACTTGGTACTCTGTACTTAGTCTGCTCTTTTTTCCTCCTACAACAACAAACCTCTTTGTCAAAAAAAGAGGCGCTGCGAGGCGTTGTGAGCTTGTAGATCGGCTATATATATGTGTGTGTGTGTGTGTGTGTGTGTGTGTGTGTGTGTGTGTGTGTGTGTGTGTGTGTGTGTGTGTGTGTGTGTGTGTGTGTGTGTGTGTGTGTGTGTGTGTGTGTGTGTGTGTGTGTGTGTGTGTGTGTGTGTGTGTGTGTGTGTGTGCGTGCGTACACTGTGTACACACAGTATATATATACACACACACACACACACACACACACACACACACACACACACACACATACACATACACACACACACAAAGATGTGTCCGACCCCCTGTAGTAACTCTGAGGTCCCCCTAGGGGTCTCGGACCCCCTGTTGAAGACTCCTGGTCTAGGAGAGTGGAGGAGTCAGAGTGTGGCCAGTAACAAACAGTTTATCTCTCTGGTTCTTTCCCATTTGTTATGGCCATGTTGGTTTTTACGGTTTATGTCTTTGAACATTTCAGCCTATCTGTGAGAGTTATGCAAATATTATGGCTGTACAGTAAAATACAGTATATTATGTGCTTGGTTGCGTTTATGTGCCTGCGTGCACATTGTGTATGCCTGTGCATAAGGTCAACCTCCCAGGCTCACGCAGGCTGAGTATGATTTATGTTGTCACACTGAGTCAGTCTGGCGTGAACGGCTGTGGGCTGTTTGTTGTCCTTTCTCTTTCTCGTCTTCTTCCCGCTTTCATTTCTTCATATCTTATGTTTCACTTTCACTCTTTATCTTTACCCGTTTTCCTGTTGCTACTTGGTCCAAATTCTACCCCCAAGTACAGTATGCTCCGTCTGAAGCTTTTCAAACTTAAGCCTAGGTTTATATTTTTGAAAGAGCTATGAGCTCGCAATGCGTTGCATCGGTGGTTTTGAACCTTTTGGCCCTGCGTGTATACTGTACTTACTGCATCCCGCATTTGGCAAGACCCAAACATTTTTAACTCAAATATTTGCTTCTGGGGGTCCCTGGAACAAAATATTTTGAGATGGGGGTTCACAGCCAAATACATGTTATTTTGGGGGTCTTTGACATGACAAAGTTTGAGAACCACTGACATTTGCCGATTCTACAAAAGCATTCTAAATCCTAACAGTTATCTGAAAAGCTTATGTTGCTATATCAGTGGTGCTCAAACTTTGTCATGTCAAGGACCCCCAAAATGATATGTATTTGGCCGCGGACCCCCATCTAGAAATATGAGATGGGGGTCTGTGGGCCCTGATCCAGAAAAAGGTTGAGAACCACCGCGTTGCATCATCACGTTGTGAACTTGTGGATGGCGACCGCTATCTGATGTGATGAGCCATTTCTGTGGTATGCATCTGTGGAATGCCATCTATATATATATATATATATTTGCATCTCTCTGTCTCTCCAAATCCACTCAGAAACCCCCTCCCCACGGTGTGTGTGTGTGATCCAGATGGTCAGTCTCATGACAACCATGAAAATGGATGAGAGATTAGAAACACACAGACAGACACTTAGTGTATATCGTTGTTGTCGGGTGGAAACCTTGTATGTCCAAAAGCGTTCGTTTTGTATTTGTCATTTAAAAAATTAACTAAAATAGTGAAAACAGTCGATCTACAAGCACACAACGCCTCGCACCACGAGGCGTTGTGTGCTTGTAGATCTGCTGTTTTCAATAGTTTTGTGCGACGGCCTTGTATGATGAAGCAGGGCTTTACTTAGCGAAAAAAACGTACACATTTGAAACTTGGAGATACAAGGTTTCTGCCCGACAGGTGACGATATACTGTATGTGTTTATGCACGCAAAGACACATGTGTGCATGTATGCAGGTACACACACACACACACACACACACACACACACACACACACACACACACACACACACACACACACACACACACACACACACACACACACACACACACACACACTCACACACTCACACAGACACACACAGGGAGAGACACGCACTATGCATTTCAGGCTGCTTGTTAATACATGTGTTTGGCATTACTTTTTCATCGTTCCACTCCATTTGGTTATTTGACAGTCTCACATGACTTATTTATATGCACAGAGCACTCCTGTCACCATGGCAGTTGTATCCTTTCTGTCAGAGGGTTTGATTCGTGTTCAAAACGTTAACGTACTGCCAGAAATAAAAGTGACGTTCTGTGACCTTTGAATATGGCTGGAGCTCAAGTACTAGACAATAATTGATTGATTGATTGATTGAAGAATTTATTAGCAGTTTGCAATAGACAGCACAAATCACTGGTACAAGGTCAACTAAAAGGAGGTCCTAGAAAGCACTACGGCTTATTTACACAGGAACCACACTTTATGTATCTCATATAACATTGAAAGATAGACGGATAGAACATAGTACTTTATCTAGGATAATGTCAATTTCAAGAAGCATAGCATCAATTACAAAAGCAGAAAAGGGGGGGAGCATGGGGGCTTAGTCTATTTACAAGTCATGAGTAGCAGCGGCCTGAAGGTGACTTTTCATACCAATTTTGAAGGAGGCTAGGGATTTGCTCTCCTTTAAGGTTTGAGGAAGGGCGTTCCACATGTTGGTGGTATAGCAGGAGAACGAATTAGAGTCTTGTTTAGTGTTAAATCTACGTTGATGATGATTAGTGGAGCTGCCTCTGGTGTTGTGATCGTGAACATCCTTGACCTTTAGGAAGTAGTTTGTCAGGTACATGGGTATCTTGGAGGTGTAGTTTATCTTGTACACTAGGCCCATTGCAAGATGCTGTACTCTGTCAGCTACTTTGAGCCACCCCACGCTTTCGTGGTGAAGATCGGTAAAGTGGGCCCGAGGAGGAAGACCAAGCACGACCCTAATTAGTTTGTTCTGGGCTGTAACTAACTAATAATTCAACTAACATTCAGCTTCTACACAGTATAAATGTAGCTGCTCAATAATATAGGTGAGAAATATAGTTTTGCATGCTAGCACTGAACACTTCAGATTCATTAGCTTGTCAACTTTAACTTAGTTTAGACTGATCAGCCTGCTCATGTCAAGTGAGCTGATGTGGAGAAATAATTTTAAATGTAGATGACTGCTTATTATACTTGTACACTGATGTCCTAAACGTTAAGGCAGTTCTTAACTCAAACACAGTTTGAAGACGTTAATGATGTAGTAGTAGATCAGGGAATTGTAGATCTACAAAAAGTGTTAATGTCTTTATAAAGCTAAGATGCTACAGGGTGACTTTAGAGCAAAGGCCATGGGGTTATCCGTAAAATCAGTAGGGGTCACCGAGCCCATGAAGCTTGTAGATCTGCTATTTTTGTTTTAAGTGAAAGTGTGGCTTTTATACATATTTAACCAGTGAAAAGTATTAACAAGAAAGAACGTGCTGTGACTAAATAACAACTACATTGGAGCACAGGTTCTTTTTTGGACATACGAGGTTTCCACCCCACAGAGACCACAAGCTATATTTTCCTTGTGAGCTTGTGAGCTTGTAGATCTGCTATTTTCAAAGATTTTGTACTTTTGGTACTTAAAAGGAGTAGTTCACCCCCAAAATGACTTCTATTGACTTCAAAATGACCCTATTGATTCCATCCGGAATCAATAGGGTACATTTATTGTTATCAAATTATTGTCTTTGGAATGCGGGAAAAAAAACTCAAAGATATTATTGAACTCAAGTCTCCATAGCAGGAGTAATCATTATAAAAAAAAACATTTTGGGGGTGAACTACTCCTTTAAGTACTTATTGATGCCAATACTTTTATACTTTTACTCAAGTAAATTTTGAATTCCGTACTTCTACTTGTAACAGGGTATTTCTACATTGCAGTATTGATACATTTGAGTACTTTTTCCACCACTGGCCTCATACAGTATCTTGTTTGGGACCAAAATGTGAACCAAAGGATCAACATTGCCTGTAGAGCCTGTGGAGCCCCGAGGCTAGCATGGCTAAATGTCCTGCCTCGTTGCTGTCGGGTAGAATCCTTGTATCTCTATATTTCAACTCATATCACCCCCATAAATGTGCAATTCTTCATCATACAAGAGCGTCATACAAGGGTAGTGAACTGGAAAAAAGACGATCTACTGTAGAAGCTCACAACGCGTCGCATCTGCTATTTTCACTATTTGAGTATGAATAAAAAAATCACACCCGTGTGAAGTGGAGCTGTGTGTGTGTGTGTGTGTGTGTGTGTGTGTGTGTGTGTGTGTGTGTGTGTGTGTGTGTGTGTGTGTGTGTGTGTGTGTGTGTGTGTGTGTGTGTGTGTGTGTGTGTGTGTGTGTGTGTGTGTGTGTGTGTGTGTGTGTGTGGATCATGTGTACTGATTTTTGTGACATTTGAAGAAAATATGTAGGAAAAGGAGCAAAAAGTGTGTTTTGGAGAAAATTCAAGATGGCGGAAAATCTATCATGGCGCAAATGGGCGTAGCCTATATGGGGAGATGCGTCATGACCCAAGGAATCCAGGGAAAAAATATTTTTAATTTTCCGACCTACGGTTCAAGAGTTACAGGCCAAAACGTAAAGTGGGGTGTTATGGCGCCACCATGCGGCCAAATGACACAAGTATTTTTTATTTAATCCTTGAAATCATTATGAACCTCCTCTCCAAGTCTTGAAACTCTAGCCCCTATGGTTTGCGAGAGACAAATAATTGAATGTGAGTTTTTGCAATTCCCATTATAAGTCAATGGGGAAAATTAATTCACTAATAAATTAATATCAATTAAACTATAGAACCTTTCTCTTAGAAAAGTAATAGCCCACGATTCCCGAGTAAGCCGGTCGATTTGACATATGGCGCGAGTGTGTGGTGGCAAAACTGTGGGACTAGTGGCGTGCCGAAGTTTAGGAAGTTCAGGCTACATACAGACACACAGACAGACACACACACAGACACACACACACACAGACCCACACAGCCACGTATAGGGAGCCTGTGCTTCACACAGCTCCAAAAAGGAACGGTTTGGACCTACAGTACAAGGTTTCCACCGGACAGCAGAGGATATCGTCACTGTCGGGCAGAAACCTTGTATCTCCAAAGTTTCAAATGTAAAAGTTTTTTCGGCAAGTAAAGCCCTGCTTCATCATACAAGGCCGTCGCACAAAAGTAGTGAAAACAGCAGATCTACAAGCACACAACGCCTCGCACCGCGAGGCGTTGTGTGCTTGTAGATCGGCTGTTTTCACTAGTTTGGTTCATTTTTTAAATGATAAATACAAAACGAACGGTTTTGGACATACAAGGTTTCCACCCGACAACGAGGATATGTTGTAGTAGCACATGGTGTATGTGTGCAGCGATGCTCTGTCAGTGTGTGTCTGCTGGCTGAGCTGTCCCCTTTCTGTGTCCATTCAGCCCCAGGCTGTGATGTAATCATGTACATGAGTCATGACAAGAGTTGAACTGTAGAGTGTGTGTGTGTGTGTGTGCGTGCGTGTGTGTGTGTGCGTGTGCGTGTGCGTGCGCGTGCGTGTGCGTGTGCGTGTGCGTGCGTGTGTGTGTGTGTGAGTGAACTGTAGACAGAGTATGTGTGTGTGTGCGTGCGTGTGAGATGCCTGGGTGGGCAGAACATTGCTTTATTGACTGTGGACATCAGACCCTCCTGGGCTATTTTGTAGCAATGTGTATTTACAGTATTACAAATGCCACACAATAAACAATGACTTACATGGACAATATTTATTCATTCATTCAGACAGACCGAAATCATTCTGATCAGAGATTCCAACTAAACTATTTTTACATGGACACTTAATAAAAGTAATCCTCATTTACTGTACATGCTTCAAAGTATTTAACTGGAATATAACTTTTGACATGTACAAAAGTGGTTCAGACTGGAATTTTTCTTATATATTTTGGGGGCTTTTCTGCCTTTTATTTTATAGTAGTATCAGTGAACATGGCCAGGAAACAGGGAGAGAGAGATGGGGAGAGACGTGCAGTAAAGATCGCCAGCAACGGGACTCGAACCCGCGATGCACTGTCAGGCTGTACTATAGCCTAGGTGCACAGACCGGTGCCAAGATCACAAGCCCTGTGGTCCGGGCCGGGTCTTTAAATTTCTGTAAATTGATCTGAGAAATGATCAGAATAAATATTGACATGCTTATGTCTTCTTGTTGATCTGAATATCATACGGTTTAGACCACCCTTCTCAACCAGAATGAGAGAAATCCTTCTGATCAGATCGGATTGAACTTGAGGATCAGTGAAATATATTCTTGTCCATGTAAACGCTGTCAATGTTGTAGCACAGAGATGTTGAATGACAGCCAGTTAAATAATGTCTTGAAACCGCTTTCTAACAACTGTCTCTATTTTTGGGGCCTGCCATTATAGGCGGAAACCATTCAAAACGAACTAAAATATATTAAACAGCAACAACAACAAAAAAAGCTCACGGCGCATCACTTCGTGCCGCGATGCAAGCTTGTACCTCAAATCTTAATGGGGTCAAATAGATCTTAAGTGGTCAAATCGTAGTGTTTGTTTGGCATATAGAGATGGCAGGTCCAGTGTGTGTCTCTGTTATGGTGGCGAGTGATGGTGAATGAACGGCGATGCATGTTTGTGTGGGGCACGTGCTGCACGAGTGTGTGCATATGTCACACACCACACACACACATACACACACACACACACGCGCGCGCGCACACACGCACACACACAGCTGCAGGAGATGGGGTGGGGGGGTTGAGTGTAGGAGGAGCTTATCGGGGGTGGGGGACTTACATAATACGAGAGCGTTGCCTCTTTAATGCAATGGGGGAGAGAGCGCTCAAAGGCAAACATGCTCTCTCTATCTCTCTCTCTCTCTCTCTCTCTCTCTCTCTCTCTCTCTCTCTCTCTCTCGGGCGCCGTGCATGACTGGGGATGCATGATGAGGGCTGATGGTTTATTGATGTCAGGCTTGCGTTAGTCACTTTGCGTGTGTGTTATTACAGACAGAGGAACAGTGGTAAAGGGGGGGTGGCAACAACGGTACGCTGAGTGTGTGTTCAGTGCAGTGATTGATGACCAAAAAAAAACTAAAAACGTGGGGAACATTTTACTGAGGCTGGGGAGCAGAATCTGTAGGATAGGATGGACGTCAGGGATTCTCACCTCAGCACCAGGTACAACTAAATGCTGTCTCTCTATGCCGGCTTTGGCTTATCGGGAAGCCTATTTGATTATGATCAATTTGAAAGAGGTTTAGCGACACAGGCGTAGATGTTAACTTTCTCCACAGAGGAATGCACCGTGGCACTTTATTTAATATTTACTGTGCTAGTAACTCTCGGAAGATGCATTGCATGTCATACATGTTGGGTTTCTTAAATGTTTGTTGTTGATTTCGGTTTTGTCTTTTTACGATGTTTTTTTTTTTTAAGATGGTTTGTTGTTTTATGTGGCTGAGGGGGAATGGTATTTCAGATTCTTTATGTATGGGGGTACAATACATACTAGGGAAACTGACAAATATTCTTCGGAGGCAGATACGTAAATACTGAGAGAGGGGCAGTAATTGTTGGGCTTGTCTTATTTATAATAATGATATAATATGATAATTAGATTTATTTTTAGAATGCATATTGTTATATTGTCTAGTTGTGAAATGAGGGCTGATTATGTTAATCCATGTGTTTCTGTGGCTGTGTTGCTATTAGCCAGGGATTAACCCATTCAGAACGGGTACACAATTTGTGTTTCATTATTTTATGCTTTAACTATTGAAAAATAGCAGATATACAAGCTCACAGCGCGGCACCGAGTGCCGCGCTGCGAGCTTGTAGATCTGCTATTTTTGAAAAAAACGTGAAAATTCGAATTTTGACCCGATTCTATAAGTGTCTTTTGAATCCTTCTAAGATTTTTTGAAAAACCTAATGTTTTCTATGTCAGCAATCTGGCCAGCCATCGTCAAAGAAAAGGTCCTTTTCACTTAACTGGAGCTCAGTAAGTCTGTTCTTGAGAGACTACTATGTCAGTGGTGCTCAAACCTTTTCATGTGAAGGACCCCCAAAATGATATTTATTTGGCCACGGACCCCCATCTCAAAATATTTAGTGCAGGGACCACCCAGAAGCAAAATTTTAGTTACAAACGTTCGCTTTGAAAATACATATATTCAAAGATTTGCACACATTTTCACGACTTTTTTCAAAAATAGCAGATATACAAGCTCACAGCGCGGCACCGAGTGCCGCGCTGTGAGCTTGTATATCTGCTATTTTTCAATAGTTAAAGCAGTCAATAATCCTAGGCAGCCTAAATGGATTAGGCTCTGTAGCATGTGGCTGTCATCCACTCAGGGCTCATCCCGCTGTCCTAAACACAAACGATGTCACCGAATGTCACCGGTGGCATCCTTATTTACAACGCTGTCTCTCTGTCGGGGGGAAATAATAGGCGATCTACAAGCTCACAACAACTCACATTGCGATGCATTGTGAGCTTGTAGATCGAGCTATTTTTTTTAAATTTAAAATTTTAATTACTTTCCAGATATCATTTGTGTGGACTAAACAGACTACGTAGGTGTTAAGAGACTGTAACCTTGATCAAAAATGGACGTACAAAAACAGCTGAAACACCCCATCCATCCATCATTTTAGTATGTTAATGTTTTATTGCAAACTCCATGTGTAGTCTCTCTCTCTCTCTGTGCATGATACATTGTTAGGAGGAAAAACATGTTTAGTATGTTCATGTGACATGGATGACTGTCCTTTGCACACATAGGATGCTGTGTACGTTTATCACATTTACATGCCGAGGACCCACTATGAATACACAGCTTTATCGTCGCTGACAATGGAACGTAAAGTTAACTTGGTTTGCATGAGTGAAACATATAAACCCATATCGTCGTTGTCGGGTGGAAATCTTGTATGTCCAAAACCGTTGGTTTTGTATTTATCATTTTAAAAAATGATTTAAACTAGTGAAAACAGCCGATCTACAAGCACACAACGCCTCGCGCCGCGAGGCGTTGTGTGCTTGTAGATCTGCTGTTTTCACTACTTTTGTGCGACGGCCTTGTATGATGAAGCAGGGCTTTGCTTTGCGAAAAAATGTACACATTTGAAACTTGGAGATACAAGGTTTCCTCGAAACAATGCATAGCTCCCTTAAAGGAGTAGTTCACCCCCAAAATGACTTTTGTTCTATTGATTAGTCACGCCATGGAGACTAGAGTTCAATAATATTTTTAGTTCTTTGTCACATTCCTAAGACAAAAATGTGATAACAATAAATGTACCCCCATTCGTTCCGGATGGGGACCCGTTTCGAAACAGGTCCCCATCCGTAATCAATGGGGGTAAATTTACTCGAATCAAATTTTTGTCTTAGGAATGTGACAAAAACCAAAAAATATTATTGAACTCTAGTCTCCATGGCGTGACTAATCAATAGAAAAAAAGTCATTTGGGGGGTGAACTACTCCTTTAATGCTGTGTGAATGTACATGCATGCAAGTGACCTCTTATTTGTATTGTGGTGCATGTGGATTTCTTCTTCTTTTTTTTACCCCTTACCTAGAAGGCGATGATTTGGAATCTATATTTATCCTAGTCTTAAATTAATGATTGCCCCTTGTTGGCTCTATGTTAGAGCTGGTGAGATGAGATCATAGACCTTCACGTGTCTATGAAACCCTTGGCAGTATGAACAATCAGAACATATGACCTGTAAGAACAAGAATTCTTACAGCCATAAAACGGTGGTATCCGTCATCTGTGTTTGAGAAGAGAAAGCCATGACACGTGAAGACTTTTATGACGCAGCTGCTTGCATTATTAACTTAATTATTTGTCCGTATATGGCTAAACAATGGGTGTTAATATAAAGGTAGGGTAAGTGGTATCTTTTGGTTAAAACAAAAACGCTCTCCAGCTCTTTAATAAACAGAAACTATATTTTCCTGTTCATCAGCTTAAATTTTATAGTGTCCCATTTGCAATTTTGTCTGACCATTTCATTGTGTCATCACATCCAAATTCAGTCGTTAAATTCATATCCTGATCTGGAGAGCTGGACAGAAAACAACTCTATATCAATCTATCAGTACTATTATAATATAGAGCTATTTAACACAAATTTTAACACAAAAAAGAAACGACTTACCCTAGCTTAAGTGTAAAAATGGAGAGGTAGATTTTTGAATACACATTTCAAGATACATTTTGTGCACTGTCTGCTCTGCTGTCCCAGAAGCTGTTTGGAAAATATTGTTAATTAAACCCTATGGTTGACCGGAGTCCCAGCCTCAGGGCTCTCTTTTCTGTTTTGGCTCTACATTAAATATCTTTGCCGAAAATAGACGATCTGCAAGCTCGCGAGCTTTTGCTGTTAGTAGATGTGCGATTTTCTACAAGTTTCCCCCAGATTTCAGATGGTGAGAAGTTAAACCCATAGTTGACAGCATTCTTATGTTATTATTCCGCTATTTATCCGATGTTTTCTGCAAATGTCCCTCGGGATACTAGAGTTCAAGCGTGATGGCAATATGATATTGACTATTTGTTAGTCGTTACAAATAAGACATTTTGTAACAGCATATTAGGGTAGTGAACAAAATAATTATAAACTGCAGTGTGTTATTGTAAAAGATATCCAACCGTGGCGTCTACATGAGTCCAAATACAATGATGGTTCGTGTTCGTGAGAGATTTATCCTCCAGGGAATTGTTTAGTTTAGTTCAGGGGTCTTCAACAGGGGGTCCGGGACCCCTAGGGGGTGCTCAGAGTTACTAAAGGGGGTCCTTCAAATCTTTGTTTGATAGAAACTTTTTTCCTCTTTTTTTATATTAACCACTTGAACCCTAACGTCCATATTCTGAGAACTTTAGCCAAAAATAGCAGATCTACAAGCTCGGCTATTTTCGGCAAAGAGGTTTGGTGTAAAGGGGGAAACAAGAGCAGACTAAGTACAGAGTGAAAGGTCAAGTTTATTAGGTATTGACAGTTCAAGTGGTTACATATCTGATGACACAAATTGACATGAATCCAAAATACACTGTTGATTGTGCTGTCAAACGATGAAACTATATGGAATCTGGGGGTCCCTGCTTCATCTCTCTCTCAGCTAAGGGGTCCTTGGCCTGAAAACGTTGAAGACCCCTGGTTTTGTTTGTATTTTATTTGTTTGTAACATTGTGTGATGTGTCTTTCATCTGTGACTCTTGCAGCTTGACGTGCTGAAGCAACAGAACTCCAAGTACCAGGAGGAGCTCAGCCTCTCTAAAGAACGCAACCGTTCAGAAAACCGGCGCATTGGAATTCTCTGCAAGGAAATGTAAGTTACAATGACCAATATTTAGGTTATTGTTGTTGGTTCTGTCTTTGTTTTTGTGTTTTGAATTAGTGTGAGTAATGCAATATTAGACAAATTATCTTTTCTGGCTGTAATTCTGTGAAAACAGGCCGGTTGGTAATAGTGCTTTCTTCAAAAATGTGTTAAATTCTTTATAAAGTTATTCCTATATTTAAATTGCCTTGAGGGTGGGTGTACTTGCGAGGTCCACACCAAACTTGGCACCAACACTTTTCAGGTTGTGCCATCAGAATAGCCATACCAGGAACCTTGTGTGCCCCCCAGGGGCCATGGAGACCCCAGGAGACCTCAAGGGCCCACCAAACTTGCCACCAGCACTGTTCAGGGGTCTGCCATGATAACAGTCACACCAGGGACCCTATGGGCCCACAGGCGCACCGTTGCTCCAAAACGCTCCAAAGTTGGTCCTCTGTTTTGAACCCATCCTAGCAATTGGAGCAGTGCCTCAATCTTTTGAAAAGTCGTGAAAATGTGCGCAAATCTTTGAATATATGTATTTTTTAAGTGAACATTTGTAACTAATATTTTGCTTCTGGGGGGTCCCTGGAACTAAATATTTTGAGATGGGGGCCGTGGCCAAATACATATCATTTTGGGGGTCCTATACATGAAAAGGTTTGAGCACCACTGACATAGAAACATAGGTTTTTCAAAATAGCAGATCTATAAGCTCGCAGCGTGGCACTCGGTGCCGTCCTGTGAGCTTGTATATCTGCTATTTTTCAATAGTTAAAGCACAAAATATCGCAGTGAATCCTTGTACCCAGGCCCCAGAATTTTGTGCGTCACCCCTGATTTCATTCATACATTGTTAAGTCTCTAGAGAGACTAAATAGTTTTCATATTATGTCTAATGTAGTACAAAAGAACACAATGCCTGTGAGGATGTGATATTATTCTTCAAAATAGTATACGTAGTTAAGAGCAAAAGCGAGAAACGCAATAAACATCCATTGCTCGTTAGCTCACCGGTTTATCATAGCAACGGATTCATTCTTAGCGAGCTACGTCTGGCTCATTAATGTTTGATCTGTCAGATGGCTGGCAGAAACTACCCAGGTGCTTTATTATGGTGGAGGAAAAAGAAGGAAACCTGCACACTCCTTCATTTAATGACGTTACGAGCCAAAGCTCTCCTCAAGTTCAGGTCAAACTCATTTTGACCTGACGTGCCATCGCGCAAGCTGCTGTTTACGATACACAGATGGAACACAAACATGCAAATAAAAATAGCCAATAGAAAACTGAAAACAGCCAATCTACAAGCTCACAACGTGTCACCTTGCAGATCAGCTTGTCGGGAAACAGGGGAGAGAGACGGGGAGAGACATGCAGTAAAGATTGTCGGGAACGGGCGATTACAATTTACAATTTAGGCATTTGGCAGACGCTCTTAATCTTACAATAATCAAGGTATACACTAGTAAGACGCCTCAGGGTGACATGTCTTGGCCAGTGATGTATATCGGACCAGTTACCAATATATGGAGACCCCTGTTATCCATATATGGAGATCCATGTACTGTATATGGAGATATGCTGTGAGATCCCAAACATGCTTACTCAGTTATTCGTTATGTGAAAATCCTATGACGTTTATCACATCTGACATCATACATACAATCCATTTTATGCCCATACATGGAGATCCCTGTCTGAAACAGCCACACAGATATGGGCTGTCTTCCTCCATATATGGGCATTCCCATATGAAGTCCTGTTAGATATGGGCTTAATATTGATGACATCAGGGATCTCCATATATGGGCATAAAAGGGATTATGTTAGAGTGGTTCCCATGACATCACAGTGACACAGTGATGTCAAAAAGTGTACACGTCCAGACAGACAGACAGATTCAGCATGTCTCGTTTCACATACAAAACTTCGGTCGCAATCAATATATCAACATGAATACATCGAATGCATAGAAATAGTCATCCAAGAAAAAACGTTGGTAGACCACGCACCTATTCAGTCAAAAGGCTGCTCATGTGCCTACTGTAGGTGCCTACTGTAGGTGCCTACTGTAGGTGCCTACTGTAGGTGCCTACTGTAGGTGCCTGGACTGCTGGACCACAGCCCAGGCCCAGATCAGCTATTTTCACTCTTTTTAAAAAGGTTTTTTTTTTTGGACGACGTTGGTCTATAAATAGGGACACCGGGTTGAAAGAAGTTAAAGGGGCTGTGTAGAAGACACAGCTTGGCTGTGTCTTTTCTTCCTTCTGTCTGACAATGTGTTCCTCTTCTGTTCTGAGAGGAGACGCGTCTTTTTCTCCCTCAGCCTCCCGGGAGGAGGAAGCTTATGTAACGCCTCAGCTTTTCATAGAACCGCCTGGCTCCGACACGCTGCTGCCACTCCTCCCATTGTGACCTCACTGTGCGTGTGCGTGTGTTTGTGTGTGTACTATACTGTCTTGCGAGGAAGAAATGTCCCCACAAGTATAGTATCATTTGAGAAACAAACAGACAATAATGTGAGGAACATTTTGTCTGTGAGGGGAGTTTACAATTATAGGAAAGGTTTCAGGTTATAGGGTTAGCATTAGGCATTTAGAGTTTAGGTTTAGGGGTTAAAATTAGAGATACGCCTTAGTTGCACGTTGTGATCTTGTAGATAGGCTATTTTTCAGGCCTTGGGCATACTGTAATAAATGTCACAGAACTGTAAAAATGACATTAATAAAACCACTCTTGATGTCCTCACAAGTATAGTTTACAAGCATGCGTGCGTGTGCGTGTGTGTGTGTGTGTGTGTGTGTGTGTGTGTGTGCGTGCGCGCATGCGTGCGTGCGTGTGTGCACGTGCGTGCGAGAGTGTCTTTCTACATCTGAGAGAACAGCTGTAAACACTGCTGTGCTGTTTAGCTCCCTGTGCTTCCATCCTCGTTAGATATGGGATTATAACTAAATGTCATCCACCACCTTTAACCACTTAAACTCTATATTTTTATCCGGGGTCCTTTCTGTGTTACCTACCTTTTCCCCCTCTACACCAAATTTCCTCGCCAAAAATAGCTTATAGATCTGCTGTTTTCGCCAGATATTTTGCATATTATGACATGCCCAGAATAGGGATGTGTTCTTGATTCTTAAAGGGATAGTTCACTATTTATTTTTTCGATTACTCACCCCATGGAGAGATATTTTTTAGTTTTTGTTGCATTCATTCCTTCCTAAGCCAATCCTTTGATGACCAGCAGTGGTTCCCTATGGAGACACAAAGAGTTTTTGGGCCTTTATTTTATAGATTTACTGTAGAGACGGATATACAAGCTCACAGGAAACGCAGAGAAGCGTCAAAGATCGCCGGGATCGGGACTCGAACCCACGACACGCTGTCCAGGCTACAGATCAGCTTAGGTGCCCTTATTATTGTTTGAAAACGTTCTTCTACAATGATATTCCAAAGTTGGGACACCAGTAGGGCTGTCACAATTATTACATTGAGGTAATCGCA
Source organism: Nannobrachium achirus (assembly GCF_963921795.1). Classification (NCBI taxonomy): domain Eukaryota; kingdom Metazoa; phylum Chordata; class Actinopteri; order Myctophiformes; family Myctophidae; genus Nannobrachium; species Nannobrachium achirus. The sequence goes on along the minus strand of NC_137822.1, from coordinate 5,360,869 downwards.
ATTATTTGAGGTAATCGTCATAATCGTTTCCATGTTGAGAAATGTTAATATGGTTTCAAACACTTTCAAAAAGTAGTGGATAGCAGATCTACAAGCTCACAACGCGTCGCATCGCGACGCGTTGTGAGCTTGTAGATCGGCTATTTCCACTACCGATGTTCTTTTTTAAGTATAGATTTGTCAAATATGTCAGTAATTTATTTGTATATTTAGGTTATGTGTCATAATTGCCATGTGCAACTTCAAAGCCTAAAAGCCAAACAGAAATGTAATTGTCAACGACGAAAACACAACAAAATCGTTAATCGCAATTATTTGAGTGACAATTAATCGTCATTGTAAAATGTCATAATCGTGACAGCCCTAGACACTAGTGATGGGCCATCCCGTTCATTTCAGTGAACGAATCATTTCGTTCACGTTCACGCCTGATCCGTTCAAAAGATTAGTTAAAATGATTCGTTCATATAGCGCGATCGTCCCTTAAAAAAACACAATCGCGGGAGCGTTTTTATTACGATTCTTACGAACAAATCACTCATGAACGACACATCACTACTAGACGACACCGGTATGAAAGAGGTTAACCAGCCTCTTGACTGTCCTCATATTGCACACTGCTGTTGAGAGTGCTGTGACAGAAGCATGGAGGATGTGATTATACTGGAGGCCACTGCATCCCGCCAGATGGGGCTCCGACAAGAGCATTTTGTCACATAGCTTCAGAGCTCTACGCAGTTTGACCTCCACAGCCTTCAGTGTGCGTGCGTGCGTGCGTGCGTGCGTGCGTGCGTGCGTGCGTGCGTGCGTGCGTGCGTTCGTGCGTGCGTTCATCAGATGCATACAGCCATCCTTCAGCACTAAAACAGTTAATTTGAGAGAATACCACTGAACTCTATTGGCTTGCAGCATCAATGAATATTTAATATGTGAGCCCCCATAGTTGTGAACAGCTTTTTGTTTCAACAACAACAATTCAACAACCTTCAATAAACCTTCTGGCACAATAAATAGCCTGCTAGAAATAGTTGTTTTGTCAATGCAGATACAGTATATCAGTTATATTACCTTTTTCCTCTGGTGGTTCCTAACCTACCTACTGCCACTTTTTCATGGTTCTCCTCCAATCTCTCTATTACTTTAGCATAGGGCATTAGGGCAGTCACCTCTTTGTCAAAGGTTTGTAGGAGGTGTAGCAAAAAAATTGTTTTGAAAACGCAAAATTGCAGAATATCTACTGAGACACAAATGTGTATAGATCTTGGCTAGAGGTTCTTGCATGGACTGTGCTTGAAAGGTTTTACGCCGATGATCGGTTCAACGGTGCCGAAGATTAGTTGTCCACAGGCACACAGATAGAGCAAAACATTTTTTTTTGGATTGATTGTTCGCCATGTGAACATTTCATCATGATGTGAACATTGAACGTATTGATCACCATGTTAACAATTCATCATGATGTGATCATTGAATGTATTGATCACAATGTGAACATTCCATCATGATGTGTGATCATTGAACGTACTGCAGTGTTAACGTCACTATTCCTTTCCTTCTCTTTTCCCAGTGAGGAGCTAAAACTGGCTTCCCAGAAGTTTCAGCACCTCGAGGAGGTACTGAACAAGTTCACACACAAATATTACATTAGGCTTAAAATCCTCCTAGCCTCTTATGGATCTTGGTTTGTTGGCCCAGAATCAATTATTTGATGTTTTCCTTGTTGTTTGGCGATTGGTTATGATAAATACATATATATTGTCATTCAATGTTTCACATAATGTTACCACTCTATGCAAGTACAGATTCATATTTTACAGTATAAAGTATTTAAACACATCACCCTTTTGATATAGTAACACCAACACTTCAGGTATTCCAAATGGAATACAGTAGCAGATAGAATTGCATAAATGTTCTTTTCCGATAATCCACAACTTAACATATTATTAATGAAATCGTGATACAAGGCAGTACACATACACATTGTCAGTGTTTATTGAACTCGATTGAGAGATTACAATTGGTTTTCATTTGTAGTCTCTCAGAGTAATAAATGGATACATCGACACTGATTTTGAAACTGAACCTGAGCGAGAGACAGACATTTGTAACTGCCTCTATGTTTGTGTGCCTTAGAACCACGGAGAGCGCAAGAGTCAACAGCTAGACATGATAGACAGGTAAGAGTCCCGGACCCCACTTTGAGAACCACTTCTTTACAAAATGTGTTCAAGCTGTTTTGCTAGTTCTCTCTCTCTCAGTGTTGTCAGTTCAGAAAAAGCTAAGGTATGGCAACATGACTGTCATGTTGCCATACCTTAGCAACAGGCATGATACATTTAAATAAGTACATTAAATTTTTTCCCCTGTTTCTATGGTTTCTTGGGCTGGATATGGCAGCCTGGAACAGTTGTTCAAGTGCAGCTAAACTTGGCATGTTAGGAAACGTGCCACAATTAACAATAATGCATTGCACCTGTGCACAGTGTGCAGCTGACCTGCGGAACCCAGGAATATACCATTCTGCCAAGATGGGGAGAATTTAATTATAATACCTTGTTAAAGTGACCATTTTGTAAAATGTTGCATTTGTAGTTATTTTACTGTAATTTTACAACCAGCACAGATAGACAAAGAGACATTCATGGATTTATATTTTAAAAAGTAACTTTTATTTTCCCCCCCTGGACCCAGGGTATGGCAGCTGCATACCCCTGCCATACCCAGTTGACGCCCCTGCTCTCTCTGTCTCTGTCTGTCTCTCTGTCTCTTTTTCTCTTATCTCTGAGTCAGTTTGTGTCTCTTCCTCTCATACAGTAGACACACTCACCACACCACACTGCTTATGTGTGTGATTGTGTCTCTGTCTTACAGGGAAACCATTTCTAACCAGAAGACAGAATCCACTGGAGCCTTAATATCAGAGAAGGACCAGGAACTGGAAACCCTCAGGAATGAGGTACACGCACGCACGCAAGCAAGCACGCACGCACGCACGCACGCACGCACGCACGCACACGCGCACACAGCTGTAGTAAATGCTTGCATTGTACAAGTTAACCACCTTAAGCCCTTATCAGATTCTGAGGTGAAGAGCCATCACCTCAACTTTTAGGCGATAAACTATCACCTAAAGATTTGATGGCCATCCTAGTCACGGACTCACGGTGAAGTCATATCACCGTGCCTCTAAAACCAGGGGGCACACTGATTGGTCGACCAATCAGTGAACGGGATGGTGGGGAGATGGGAAAGTAAAAACAGGGGAGAGATGTCTAGGTCTGCAGTGATGGCTCTTCAACGCGGCTAATGACGTAATGTTGTAGTTTTCTGACTTAAAAAGACTACACCACAGTTATAAACCATCACCACGGTCTACACTCTGATAGGGGCTTAACTGTATGTACTTCTTCATTTGACAAGTGGCAATAATAGTCTGCACATCGGCCATTTCTGCTATTTAAAGAAAATAATTTAAAACATTTGAGAAAACTATTTCTTTGTAACCTTGTGGAAATTTGCCCAAAATAGCCAGGGTTAATGTGGTTAATTCAGTCATTCAGTCATTCTCTCAAGAGAAAACAAGTCCAAACAGGCCTGGTTGCATGGTTTCATGCTGAAAAAGGCTAACCGTGTCGTTCAGATCGCAGTGCTGCGGGGTGAGAACGCCATGGCCAAGACCCTGCAGACGGCCGTGGAGACCCTGGAGCGCGACAAGGGCCAGCTGCAGATCCGCGTCCACAGCCTGGAGCAAAGGCTCATGGGTAGACAGGCCTCCGAAGGAGGAGACAGCGGAGTTCCGTCCTCAGGTGAGCTACCGTCCTTCTTCACACCTCCCACTAGTCTAGCATAGCCTGGGATTTTAGTTTAGTTTAGTTTAGTTTAGTTTATTTGATCACTCACATTTTTACAAGTCATACATCCACTTAGTCATTGTTACATGTGGTCAAAAGGAATAGGCTGAAGCTGAAAGCTTGTAGAAGCCTATCCTACTTATTCAATGAGTAAAATACAGTGATTAGTTATAGGAATGTTTGAAATTCAAGGATACATCGGCCTCATAGCATATATGAGAATGGAAAATAAAAAATTAAAAAATAAATGGAAAATTAAGAAAAGGGAAAAAACATGTTGGAAGAATTTCCATATACATCAACACTAGCAATTCAGGAATCAGAATATGTTATAAGAGTATACGATTTTACCTTCTGGTGATAATGAAATAAATGAATAGATGAATAATCTACTTTTTTTCTCAAAAAAATGTAATTACATAAATGGAGATAAAGGAAACATGATAAAAGGATAAGGGTAATAATAATAATAATAACTGAAAAGGAAACATGATAGAATGAATGTACTTTTTTTTTTTTTTTTTTTTTTACTTACATAATAATTTAAAGTGTTTAGGATTTAAGCATACATCAGCCTAATAGCAGGTAAGAGAAAATTAAGAAAAGAAAAGAGAAACAAACAGACTAATAATATGGGTAATAATAGTAATCATAATAATAATAATAATAAGGGTAATAATAAATGGAGGTAGAGAAACATGATAGAATGAATGTAGTTTTTTGGAGCCGTGGGCGGAGCCCATGGTCTCCCTCTGAGTGGCAATGTGTGTCCTGTCTCACCAGTGAGAACTGTCCCGTTGAGTTCGAACAGTACCTTTTATGACCACACATGTTAAGGGAGGGGCGCTGTTTTCAGGCCAGGCACACACACACACACGCACACACACACACACAGGGGGGAACACATAGAATCAAAAACATAGATCTGGAAGTGCTCAATTTCACGGCTCCACTTCGAACCAAGGTTTGATTTTTTTTTTCCTAGGTTTGTGTCCATGATTACGCATTGTCCATGATATTTTCCAGGTTAATTCAGTTGTGGCCTCCCTTTTGTTACGCTTCAGTTCAAATATGGTTACAGTACGTGCACATCCACTTTGGCTAGGCAAAGCCTGTGTTTTGCATTCTTTATCTGAGTCAGTTTGACATTTTTCTGTAGTAGAGTTGGCGCAGTGTTTTGGCTACAGGGTTATCAAGCGGCATGTCCTTGAGACAAGGGATTTACTGTCTGTTATACAGAAGCAGCTGTCTTGGGCACATATGGCAGGAAGAATTAAGCACAATTCATTTGTATTTGTCCCGTTCTTTCTTGTCTTGGTAATTCTGCTTCACTAATAAAAATGTCAGAGTTTCAGTGTCTCGTACTTTTTTGTTAGATGTTCGTTGACATAAACATCCGAGCCTTTAAGCTTCATTCCTTGTATCAGGAGTTGATTCTTGTGTTTTCTGTTTGCGAATCTCAAGAGTATAACAGGGTTTGCTTTACGATCCTTGCTTGGGAGTGTGTAGCAAGCAGCGATATGATCCTGGTCCAACACAATCTCCTTAGATTTAAAGAAATCAATGACTTGCCTTTCAGTGGTTGCTTGTTCTTCTGGCGGGGTGCTGGGGCTATTGGCAGCAGCCCTGGTATAGGAGAATGGTTTAACTTTCAGCCCCGAAATAATTATGTCATCCAACCTTGAATATTGTTCCATTTCATCCAATCTTTTCTCCAATTCTTCAATCTTTTGATCTCTTTCCTTGACCGTCGCCTTCAAAGCCAAGACCTCCTTCATCAGGTCAGCCTGATGTTGGATCATCAAATTCGTCAAAGTAGTCGTCAATTTAGTCATCTCCTCAGCCTGAAGGCTGAGTGAGGTCTTTATTTCTTCGATATCCTTTTTCGTCATTTTGTCCTTTAGTTGTTCGATTTGGCCCTGCAGTGAGTTTTCACCACAAGTGGCCTTGAGCTTGTAGGAGCTATAGTGCTATGCGACTATGCGACCGTCTCTTGTCTCTTGTCTCTTGTCCTCTCTACTGATCACTTTTAGTTTCGGGTTTCTGATGCGGTCGGGAGCGGAAACAGCCTGCGTCATATTGTAGTCATCAGACGGACTACACTTTGGCCTAACTACCAAACCGGAATCAGTTTTAACTCAAAAATTATTCCCCGCGCTCAAGGGCATCATTTTATGGGCTACCCAATAAAACTCTTGATGCGGTGTAGTTTTGCTTATTTTTTGAAACGTTTTTTGATCTATCCATCTTTTAGTCCTACACTCCTTGAGCATTAAATAGGGATTGGGGATACAAACAGGGGGGACCGAAACAAAGCGACACCGCTTCTTCTGCCTGTTGCCGGTTTAAAACAAACCAGGATTTCCTCCGAGGTGGAAAGTCTGGTGATGCGAGGTTAAGTCTAACATAGCCATGCAGACCCTCCACAGCCCCGCCTACTCTCTCCGGCTGAGGAGTGGCAAGAGCATGCAGAGCTTTATTAAAGGTGTGGCTATGCGAGGCCTTTGACGGAAATAAGTAGTTTAGACACCATAGAGGTGAAAGTTACTGTACTGTTCATTTAAAATCATTTCGTTCACGGCAATCTTTTAATTTACAAAGTATCTTATATCATAACATACTGTAAATACATGTCTGACATTTATAACAAACCAAACCGTTTGAAAATTGGTCTAAAGTCTTTGGAAGCAGGAAAACAGCTTCCTGACTAAATCACCCACCATAGACTTATACTCACTGAGAAAGCCCTGATGGTGAAATTGGGGAATCCAATGGAGAGTACCTGATGATATACTGTATGTCTTGTAAATAATACATCATTAAATTGAACTATATCCATAAGAAGGGCCAGAGTATAAGTGTAAAGGCACTGAGTGTGGCTGTGTTTTCTGTGCAGGCGACGCAGCTCTGGAGCAGCTGAGAGAAGAGAAGGAGTTTGCTGAGGGACAGGTATGGATGTGTGTCATATGAGTCTCCTCCAAATGCAATCAACATACTGTATGGTCAGGCTTTGAATAGACCAGCGTTCCTCAAACTTTTACATTTCAAGGTCCATTTGGTTCCTTTTGTACACTGTCAGAGTTACAGACTTGTATATGGGTCCATTTACTGTAGACCCCCCTAAAGGAACCCACAGAGTCCCTGAAATCCACTTTGAGAAACACTGGAATAGACAAAACAAATGTGTTCCATAAATATGTTGCTCTATGTCACACTTGATAATGTTCTATGTTCCTCTCTATTCTTTAAGCCTCTGCAACCTCAGATAGTCGTTTAAATCTCTGTAAGGGTCTGACAGTGTGTGTGTGTGTGTGTGTGTGTGTGTGTGTGTGTGTGTGTGTGTGTGTGTTCTTGTCTCAGATCAACTTCCTGAACAGTGTGATCGTGGACCTCCAGCGGAAGAACGAGGAGCTCAAGGTCAAGCTGAAGAAGATGGCCCTCGCTGAGTTCAACGGCAATGACGGCACAGACGGGTAAGACTCAGCAGTGTGTACATGTTAAAACCAAACAACAATCTCCGCCTACCTCACTTTGTTCCTGTCAGACTGCCACTGAAAACCATGACTGTGTGGAGAGTGACGCACGTGCACTCTCTCTCTTTCTCTCACACACACGCGACGTCCGTGACTGGCATATTGTCCTCTGAAATCTCTCTGGCTTAAATAAAACGGTTGAAAGCGACTGACATGTCACGGCGGGGGCGAAAGATTTACAGACCTAGCAACAGTAACCAAGAGGGGCGGGTCTTAGCGACGGGCAAGTAGTCGCTCAATTAACACACCCATTACCAATCCCGAGTTTGTCTTTGTTTGAGGCCTGTTTGTTTTAAAATGTATACAATTATATAAAAAAAAAACAATTATAAAAATAAAAAAATATATATAAGTAGGAAAAGAAAATGGGATTTTTACTCGGGATCGTGACCCACAAATGGGTCCCAACCTACTGTTTGGGAACGACTGGCCTACTAGGTATGCTTCTGAAGCCTATCATTCATACGACATACTAGCGTCACGTCCAGGGGGTGTACTTGTACAACAAGCTGCCTCACGCTACAGAGACAGGAGATAGGCTCCTGCCCTATGGGCATCATGGCTCTGCTCTAGGGGATTCACAAATAGTGATTTTTAGTATTCGAATTATTCGACCTCAAAGTATTGGAATATTCGACAGGACTGGCCTAACTGTCAAATATTAAGTAAGCAAGAGGCGAACATTGTGAAAATAGCAGATCTACATGCTCACAACGCCTCGCGTTGCGAGGCGTTGTGAGCATGTAGATCTGCTATTTTCACAATATTTATCTGCGGAACCGAGTCATATTAAATGTAATACCTACATTCCAAGTGCTTGTCAGGGTGGGAGTCCCCAGTTCAACTATATTTATTTTGGGGTTCACGGCCAAAAAAGGTTTGAGAAGCCCTGGTATAGAGCATTAACAAATTCATCTACCAGGGGCATTGACAACTCATTCGTATGACTTCCTATCTAGCCAAGCTTTATAAACTATATCTTTTTTTAAAGAGAAAAGAAAAAAAAAAGAAAAAAAAGCGAATATTCGACTTCGGAGAACAGCGTCGAATAGTGACTTTGATATTCGAATATTTGGTGAATGCCCTACTCTGCTCTGTACTTTCTTTCAATCATTCCCACTAAACCCTGTCTCTCTCTCTCTCCCTCTAGTCTGGAGGAAGGAGCGTCGAAGCGAGAGAAGAAGGCGCCGCCGCGTCTCTTCTGCGACATCTGCGACTGCTTCGATCTCCACGACACGGAGGACTGTCCCACGCAGGCCCAGAGCCCCGACTCCGTCCCGCACTCCACGCACCGCGGCAACCCGGCCGACGAGAGGCCCTACTGCGACATCTGCGAGGCCTTCGGGCACGCCACGGACACGTGCAACGACGATCAGACCTTCTAGTTTGATTTGACCCGCTATACCCCTACCTACCCTTAAAGTTTAAACAGTCATTTAACTCACCATCCCCTATACCCTCTTAAACGGTTATTTAACCCGCTATCCCCTACCTACCCTTAAATAGTGATCTAACTCGTCCTTGCCTTACCCCTGTCGCTAAACTTCTTTGCTTTTTTTACTATTTTAAAAATCTTTTTTCAATACTCCAAATAGCCGATCTACATCGACACATTGTGAGCTTGTAGACCGGCTATTTTAACTATTTAAAAATGTTTTTCAAAATAGTAAAAAATTGCAAAAATGTTTAAGAATAAGGGGTATGCATGGACGAAAATAATGCCCAGAACCCCTATCGTTAAACAGTTATTTAACACGCTATCTCTAACCCATAACCACTTAAACCCTCTAGTCTCTAGAAAAACACGCTTCAGTAAAGCCCTTTGCACACAGGCGCGTTTATCCGCACGGATAAAACGGACAATATAATTTTTTGAAAAGAAAACAATGATTCTCTATGACCTCATGCACACCGGCTCCGAATTAGCCGTGCGACGAGCGGCTGCCGCCGTGCGTTCTTTTCTCGATCGAACCCAGTTCGATTCGTGCGTCTTGTCGCATGCGGTAAAAAACTCATCACTCCTTTTGACTTATTTTTGGATCCGCAGCGCCGATTCCGCACAGCCTTGCACACCAAATCCAATGCGTTTTATTCATGCCGCAAACAAAAAAAAACGCAACTGTCCTGTGTGCAAAGGGCTTTACAACCGGACATTTTCTGTCTACACAAAATCTCTTCGCCATAAAATAGCCGATCTACAACCTCAAAAACGCGCCGCAAAGCGACGTGTTTTGAGCTTGTAGATCTGCTATTGTTGGCGAATGTTCCCCTCAGAATAGGCATTCTGGGGTTCAAGTGGTTCAACAACATCTCTTATTCTCTTAAACCATTCCTTTTATTCCCTCTCCTTCTAATTATAATTCTGACATTAGGTCCTGCAGAGCCAAACGACAGATTTTTCCATATATATTTTTTTATCTTGTATTTATATATATATATATATATATAGTATATAACTGTTGCGAGGTGTTTTGAATTCTTCACTCCACAAAAAAGACTCTTTAAACTTTTAACATAAGCTAAAATGACCTGAAGAACAATGCATAATGCTTATCCAAATATGCTGCTGTAGTGCAATATTAATGTGTGGAAGACGTAAGCGACACATCCTCTGCACTTGCCGTTATGCTTAATTTATAACGATGTTGTGAGGCGGTGTCGCTTGTCAAAAAGTAGCCGATCGACCATGCTGATCGGCGGCTATTTTCGGTGCGCGGGCACTAGCGCGCAACAAAGTATAAATCAGGCTTATTTGTTGTTTTTTTAACGTGTGCATTGTATTGTGTTTTTAAAATACCGCATTGGGCTGACGTTTTGACCTCAGTTCCTATTGTGTTTTATGTGTTGATATTAGAATAAAAACAGGGAAAGAAGTCGAGGACGCACAGTCAGGAACAAGTTAAATGAAGGAAACGTAACGAACGTTGTAGCGCTAGACTGCCTCTGCCTTGCTACCTACTAGCTTCCTGTTATCCTTGTCACATTCCATTGTCTCCGAGGCTCAAACCTAATCGCAAAATATGACTGCCATTTTCAAATGTAATTGGGCAACAACCGTGGCCTTTTTCAGTGTATTAACTTAACTTACAGTAGCTATTAACCCAAGGAAAGCTATTTTAAAACTGCAATCCGGCACTTCTTTTAATGATTAAAATGAAATTTTCTTTTTTTTTCAAGATTTTTGTTTTTGGGGCTTTTTATGCCTTTATTCGATAGGACAGTAGACTGACAGGAAATGGGGAGAGAGATGGGGAATGACATGCGGCAAAGGTCGTCCGGATCGGGAATCGAACCGGCGACGCCAGCAGGCATCATAGCCTAGTATGTGGTATGCACCTTGACCACCAGGCCAGCGGGCGCCCCCGATTAAAATGTAATTTTAACCAGGAAGCATAATGTTAAAGCTGCAATCCATTACTTTATGTATGTGAAACGCACAGTGTGTGGAACACAATTATACTTTTGAGACATTTAGCCCTATTGTGGTCCAGTAGGATAGGAGGTATTGCACGAAGCTGAAAATGTAATGTCTTGGCACTCGTTTAGGACAGTGGTTCTCAACCTTTTCAGACCGCGACCCCCAAAAGAATTGTATATTAACTGGGGACCCCCCCACCCTGACGAGCACTAACAGTTGAGGCATTACTTTTTGTATAACACGGTTCTATTGTGAAAATAGCAGATCTACATGCTCACAACGCCTCGCATTGCGAGGCGTTGTGAGCATGTAGATCTGCTATTTTCACTATTTCTGCCTCTAATATTTGACAATTTGGCCAATGTTTCTCATTTTAGAGGTATTAAAAAGTCCTTAAATTGTCATTTTAGAAATGTGCAGATACCCTCTATCCACTTGTGATGGTTTGTTTACTGTTGAGTGAGAAAACACTGCTGCACATTATAATAGGTTAATCATCTGGGGACCCCCCAAAATAATTTGGTGACCCACCTGGGGGTCCCGACCCACAGGTTGAGAACCACTGGTTTATGACACAAGTTATGGATACAGGGTAAGTGCACTCCATGGCTGCCGCCCAGAAAACCTTTTATTTTGAACAATTTCTACTTTTTATGTGTTTTCGTAATACAATGCCCTACTTTATCGCACTACTGTGTCGTACAAAAGTAGTGATAGTATATGTTCACTATTTTATTTATTTATATATTTTTTCTTATTTTTTTAATGACACAAAAGCACGGTTTTGGACATTCAAGGTTTCCGCCACATGTGCAGTGGTTGGAGAGGTGGTTTCCCTACTCTCTAACCCGGGTGTCTGGTAGGCCACCTACTGGTCGACCAGTGGTACTGCCTGAAGATCACATGCACAACATCTCCCCAAAGTGGGAATCGCCTCTTGGATGAGAGGTAGAAACTTGAAAGGTGCTGGATATCTCACATAAAAGTGACAGATTGCAGTTTTAAGTATGTCGTAGTATTCTAATAGTACTTAATGAATAATCTCTATTTCTATATTGCAAGTACAGCGGTCCAGTGACTCAATGTAAGCACAAACAATTCCTTTTGAACGCTGGCAACTGATTCTGGTGTCAGTATGTTATGTATTAGGAAGCATGTTTAGTTCTTTTCTACTTTTTTTTTACTGAGATGGACATTTGATAGGAAGGGAAGGGAGTATTGTGTCGTCCCCATGGGGATGCCGGGGGACTTGACCTTTCTGCACGCACCCCGTAGGGATGGAACGATAATCGTTGTTATCATTTATCGTGATAAAAAACACTCACAATGATCGTATCGTTTAGATAACATTTATAGTGGAATTGTCCTCCTTCATGCACTGGGACCAATTCACCTTTTATATGCCGAACTGCATATCTGGTACCATTTAAAACCCTCGATAATATTGGTAAAAGGGACCTGGAAATAAGGTACTTGATACTACAGACTTTTCTTTATTTTTTCACTATCTACCAAATATCTTTGCCAAAAGATAGCCGATCTACAAGCTTGTGAGCTTGTAGATCTGCTATTTTTGGGGCAAATGTTCCGCCCCAGCCAGGTAATGGATGTTGGGGTTGATATGTTTTATTATCGTGATAATATCGTAAATCGCAATTTTTTTTTGGTCACAATAATAATCATGACATGATATTTTCATATGGTCCCATCCCTAGTACCCAGCAGATGGATGCTCAGGTGGCTCGGAGGGGGGCTGTCATAAACCCATTTAGGCCTAGGATTATTGACTACTTTAACCATTGAAAAATAGCAGATATACAAGCTCACAGCGCGGCACCGAGTGCCCGCGCTGCGAGCTTGTAGATCTGCTATTTTTGAAAAATCATGATTTTTCTTTGCAAGTCTTTGAATATATCTATTTAAAAGCGAACATTTGTTACTCAAATATTTGCTTCTGGGGGGTCGCTGGAACAACATATTTTGAGATGGGTGTCCGTGGCTGAATACCTGTCATTTTGGGGGTCCTTGACATGAAAAAGTTTGAGAACCACTGATTTAGAGGAAGGATTTAGTAGTCGTGTCAAAGATTGGGTCAAAGATATTCATAGACTTGCACACATTTTCAAAAATAGCAGATCTACAAGCTCTCAGTGAGCTTGTATATCTGCTATTTTTCTAAAGTTAAAGCATAAAATAATGGTTAAAGTGGTTAAAATCTAACGCGACTCGGGCGCGTGCCAGGTATTTGAGAGTTAAGAGTCTGGTTCAGGGCGCTTCATAGATTGGCGAGTCGAGGGTCGAACCAGTGACCTTCTGGTTTCCAGTTTGGCTTCTCTACCCGCTCAGCTGCGGCTGCTAAAAATAGCCGTAGAGGCAGAGAGAGGATAGAGATTCCATCCGGCATCCGGGATGCAAATAATTTAGGTCAACAAGAACGTGTGTCTCAATCACTACACAGTCAGTGGCTGCAGAACATTCCCATTAAGTCATTATGCGGTATTCTTGTGTACTCGCAGCACTTTTCCTACTGATTACAAACACACTGATACAATACACTATGAATCCAATCGTTGCAGAGGATTTTATTTAGATTGTGTTATGTCATGGGAGGTATCTAAGCGAGATATTGTGACAGGCAAAATCCAGGGTTCAAATTAAACAAGGTTTAATTTTCCCACAGATCATTAACTCAGGACAGGCCAACATCAGGGCAATTTGTAAAGACGACATAAAACCTCTCAAAGGGAGAATAATGTCTAATAATGTCCAAAGAGACTTGTCAGTCTCTTGTTCACTTTCAGTCCTTGGGTCCAGTTCCGTCCATCCGTCAGCTCTCTGTCCAGTCCACCTTGCATTGTTTGTTCCCTCCCTCATACTATGTAGTCTCCCAGCTCTGCCTCAAACACTGAGGCCCTCTGGGAGTTGTATTTGTGCAGCCATTTTGTGTGTATCACCTGTCCCCTGGTGATGATGCCACAATTGTAATGAAGCAGAATTGTGAGATTTATTCTCTGGTAAAGTGGGGTTAATTGTGGGCATTCATAGACAAAATAACATGCACATAATGATTCATTTACGATACATTGCACAACGGCATCGCACTTTGACAATAGTAGATCTGCAAGGTCGTGCAAGCTCACAACGTGTTGCATCGCACCGTGCTGTAAGCTTGTCGATTTGCGTTTTTTTGAGCTTGTGTCTAAATCGTACTCATTGCTTGTGGGGACGGCCCTCTGGCAATCATTAGGTCACCGGTTTGCTGTCCCGGCTGCCGCCCAATGTCGACGTGTCGAAGATATCCCTGAGCAAGATACTATTAACCCCTATACAGCTCCCCCCGAGCGTGCGGCGATCATGACCACCTGAGCAGCCCTCAGCTGGGAGAATTTGCCCCTGGGGATTAAACAGAGTTCTACGGTCCTGCAGGAACTCACTGCGATAAAGACTATAGAGCAGTGGTTCTCAACCGGTGGTCCTTGAAGGGGATCCAGGTGGTCCCCCAGCTAAATGATAGAGTTGGTAATCATATGGACCTTTATCCTTATACTGTAGATCTTTAACTCTTGAGAGTGTAAAACGAAACCAATCAAATTGGTTTCATTTGAACCTCTCAATAGTTAAACTATTAAACATCTGGATTACTTAATGTACAAGAACACTATCAGAGAATGTAGAAGAATTGTTATTCCGATCAATGTTGGCCCGTTATCTCTCCTGGTATCACATCAGTACAGCATGGAGATGTGGACAAAATATCTTATTCAACGAAATATTCTAGATTTTGGGTCTGAGAGGCTAAATCTCATCAAATGGTGGTCCGTGGCTCAAATGCAGAATAAATAATGGACCTTGATATGGAGAAGGGTTGAAAACCACCGCTATAGAGTAGTATGTTCTAGAATTAGTAAAGAACACCTCTAGCAATGTGCACTGTTCACTTTAAGAGTCAATATCCAGAATTCAAGACACATATAAAACCATTAACAGCTGTTGTGAGTTTATAAGGGTCAATGATGACACGTACTGTTCAAGTAGATTTCATCCTTCAATAATTGTACCTGTATAGCAATGTGTATCTGAATCATCCTCTTGTTCTTCAGCACATGTTGTTTAGATCACATTGAATCTTACAATTTAACGACGTATGAAAACGTATCACTGGCACTTGTCTTTGTAAATACTATGGATCAGAAATGTCCTTCTGATAGATGTGCACACCAGAGAAAGATCTTTTCTGTATATGGTATTTTATTTTTCTGCCCTATATTTACAATGTATAATAATACATGACGCGGACAAACACACATGTATAGATATTAATAACTTAAGCACATTTGTGTAATTTCTACTCCAATGCGTCTATAATTAGCACAGTTGTTTTCTATCTTAACGCTTTCAGGCACCGACTATAAATGGTTTAACATTTTAACAGTGAGTGTTGCAAACCCTTTACAGATGTCGAAGTGTTGTATAATGTCTGTTTTCTATGTACTGTTATACTCCCAATAGTTCAATACAAATGCTATGAAACACTGACATCATCTCTGGTTGTATTTTTGTTTTTCATATGAATTCCTTCTAATCTACAAGAGAACACTGCTTAACCCATTTAGGCCTAGGATTATTGACTGCTTTGACTATTGAAAAATAGCAGATATACAAGCTCACAGCACGGCACCGAGTGCCGCGCTGCGAGCTTGTAGATCTGCTATTTTTTTTTAAATCATGATTTTTTTTGCAAGTCTTTGAATATATCTACTTAAAAGCGAACATTTGTAACTCAAATATTTACTTCTGGGTGGTCCCTGGGACAACATATTTTGAGATGGTGGGTCCGTGGCCAAATACCTGTAATTCTGGGGGTCCTTGACATGAAAAGGTTTGAGAACAGCATGATTTAGAGGAAGGATTTAGAAGTCGGGTCAAAGATCGGGTCAAAGATATTCAAAGACTTGCACTCATTTTCACGATTTTTCAAAAATAGCAGATCTACAAGCTCGCAGCACGGCACTCGGTGCCGTGCTGTGAGCTTGTATATCTGCTATTTCTCTAAAGTTAAAGCATAAAATAATGGTTAAAGTGATTAAAATCTAACGCGACTCGGGCGCGTTCCATGTATTTGAGAGTTAACTAATCCAAACAATGGAGTGTCGCCTGTCAGCAGCAAGGGCTGTCAGGCTCCTGCTGTATTATACTACTGGTTCTCAAAAGCCCCTTTTACACTACGAGGTGGAACCAGAACATTCCAGAACCTGAACCCTTTTTTTTTTTGAAGCGGTGAAAGCCGCTTCCAAGGAGTGGCTTTTGTGTCCCGTACATGCCCATATATGGTCATTCCAGTCCAGAACGAACAGGTTTTATCTGTCCCGTACATCCAGAATTTGTGTGTCCCGTCCGTCCAATGAGACCATACTTTGAAGCTTCACATGACAATTCATTTTTTATTTTATTTTTTATTTTAAATGTGTGTCCCGTGCGTTCAGAATTGAGGATTGGTCAAGCTTCACATGACAATTCGGCCCTCCAGGTAAAATCAGCTCTAGACTAGAACACATAGAACTAGAAAAATATTGTTCCTTCGAAACAATTGTGGGCTCGCTTCAAGCCAGAAAACAATGGCTATAAAAGCACAAAATGTCAAGATCGCAGGCAGTGCTCTCTTTGACGTTACTGACGTCAAAGATTGGTCCATTTTGTTCCAAAAATGTGTTGTGCAAAAGTTGACCCGCTGGTGGCGCTATAACAGGCCAATGTGAGAAGGTTGGTATCTGTTCCTTGACCTATTGGGAATGTGCTTGCAAGATTTCACGCACATCCCAGGCTGTGTTCATGATTTGAGGTGTTTTTGGCTTTGGACACTTTATCGCTGCTTGCAGCTATATTTATTATTATTATTTTATAATTTTTTTGTGTGCACTTCATAGGCATGTTAGATAAAGGTCCTTAGATTGCGTGTAGAATGTTTCATGCAAATTGCAAAAAAAATCCTAGAATAAAAACGGGTTTAAGCGTTTTACAAACTGCTCAAAATTATATAGCGCCCCCCTTTGGCCATTTGGGGTAAGATTGGTTTCAGTGATATTTGAACTAACCCTCTACACTATTTTGTCATGAAAATGTGACTTTGCTTGTATGTTTTAGAGGCAGAAGAATAATTTGCATAAAAATGCAATATTGTTTGAATTATTTAAAAAAGCATGTTTCAATGTTAAAGAAATCCGATCTGACAGATCTTTAGATATCGGTCCAAAGTTCACGTAAAAAAAGTTTTGTGCACGTGACGCGAAAATTCCAGAATAAAAGCGGGTTTACGCGTTTTACAAACTGCTCAAAGTGGCGGAAAATCGAAGGGCGGAGCTTACTTAACAACGACACAGATGTCTTCCGCTTGAGTCAAAGCACGCGTGTAACAAGTTGCATGTCTTCAAACGAAACGAGTCATGACTTATGCCCGTTTGAAGTTTGAATTTTCAGACGCTTCGTATAGCGCCCCCCTTTGGCCGATTGGAATAAAATTGGTTTCAGTGATACCTTGACTAACCCTCTACATCTTTGCCAAATGCCATGAACGTGTAACTTTGCATGTATGATTTAGAGGCCGAAGAATAATTTGCATAAAACTGCAATATTTATTGAATTATTAAAAAATTATATTTCACTTTAAAAGAAATCCGCCGAGATTAGTTTGACCGTATTGGTCCAAAGTTCATGTGAAAAAAGTTTTGTGCGCGTATCGAAAAAAACCCAGGAGGAGATAGATTTTTACTGTTTTTCATATAATTCCGAATTGTGGGAGATCTAAAGGTCAGAGGTCAAAAGTCAGAGGCTAAAAGTTGTTCGGCATGAGGAGACGCATACGTGTATACAGGTTTCATGCCTGTACCTCAAACACAGCATGAGCTATACCTGTTCAAAGTTCGCACTTTCGAAGGCTTCCTACAGCGCCACCATTTGGCCGATTGCTGTAAAAAGTAATAGCACACTTCGCCACTGTAAACTGAACACATTGATGTTTTTATTTTCATTTTCTCACTAAGTATGTAGGAGTAGAAAGGAACCGAAAATCCCGTCTACTTACTAGATAAACAAATAAATAAATAAATAATGACAATATCTAAAGTGTGCTCGCCAGGTACTGGCGAGCCCACAATAAAAGTTCCCCGCTTCACTTCGAACCGAGGTTTGATTTTTTTTTTAAATTCTGGTTCTGGTTTTGTTTCCATAGCACATGGCCCGGTTTCAGAGAAGGTTCTGAGAACCTTTTTAATGTATTTTTTAGGTCCTGCTCTTGATACAAACTTGAGTTCTGGGAACCTATGGTAGGGGCCAGCAGCGCTGCTGCTCGTTTTTTGGAGATCTTCCCGGTTAGGTCTTGTTATATGGAAATGTAAGCAGAACTTGGTCCCGGAACTTCACAGGTTCTTGAAAGTTCTTGGTCACACAGGAAGGGGGGATTGGTGGCTGATGGGTATGGGTGTGTTGTATCACTTCTGTGAAATTGCTGAATTTAAAGAACATCACAACCACAGTTTACACACACACTCTCTCTCTCTCTCTCTCCCTTTTTTTTCTGGTTATATGGAAACGTTAGCAGAACTTGGTCCCGGAACTTCACAGGTTCTTGAAAGTTATTGATTCTGGAAAGTTCTGGTTCGGCCGTGTAGCGGAAAAGGGGCTTAAGTGTGGTCCAGGGACTCCTAGGTGTCCCCAGCTAAATTGATTGATTGATATTGATAGTTATGAACCAAAGCTCAGAGAGTTTATCTCACAGGTCCATTTGGTTCCATTTGCAAGGCCTACAACGCCAGTCACTGGAGCAAACAAATGCTGATTGTTCAAAATTGTAGTTATTAAAGGGACTACACCATGAATTTTCATTTTTCCAATTTTTATGTATTTTCTTGGTGTCCCACCAGCAACTTCTATCCTCACAAAGTCCTATTTCTGACCATTGTGTCTTTCTCAGTTTATGGGCTGTTACGTTAGTTACGCCCCAGGCTAGGGGTCCCAAGGTGTAACATAACAAAAATGGACTCCCTCCTTCCCAGTCCCCAAACAGCCAGGCCACACAGGTTTGAAATCCCAAAACTTAAGGATTTATTATAGATAAAACTCATGATTTAGTTACACGTTACCTCAGGGTGGGATCATAAAATCCTAGACACAAAAACCTTAATCTAATAACAAGGGGGTCACCCACCCCTACACAGAGAACTCTGACAAAACACAATGCTAAAAGACAGTAGGCTGGTGCTTGGAGGCTGGTTAGGAGAGAGACACCAGACTGCTGGTGGCAGCCATCTTTATAGATCACCGCCTGGTTCAGGAGCCAATCACCATGCAGCATCCACCTGGTAGTCAACCACTCACATTCAGACACCCCTCAGTCACCATTCACCCCATCTGGTTGTCAATCGGCCACTCATTCAATCAGCACCACTCAGTCACACTCACACCAATGAGGGGAAAAATACATGTAAACACAAAATATACCTATATGACCCTATAGGGTCATAACACCTCCCCCCTTAAAATCAAACATTTCTCCTTAGAAATTTTGACACCTGACCTCCCCCCCTTAAGATCAAACATTTCTCCCCTAAGATATTTTGATTTAATATTCACCAAACTTAGAACGCACAATTTCAGATTCATAGAACTCAGAAAATTCACAATTTCAGATTCACCGGCGGACTCAGATAACCCAATTCTAGATTCACAAGACTCAAAAGAACACAATTTCAGATTCACAAGACTCAAAAGAACAGGACTCAAAAGAACTCAATTTCAGATTCACACGACACATAACTCATAATTTCAGATCCACAGACCTCACAAAACGTAACTCTGATTCAAAGAACTCAAGACTCAATTCCACAGTTATTTCTTTCCTAACTCACTCAGCGAACCCCCTCACTCCTAGTGTCTCCACAGAGACCTCTTCCTCTGTCTACACTGAGACCCTTCCTCTTTATGTCTAATGACCTCACTCAGCCGACCCCCTCACTCCTAATATCTCCACTGAGATCTCACTCAACTTCCTGAACTGCATGGATCACAAAAATCACTATCACTGAAGAAAACAAAAACTACTAAAGTACACACTTAATCTGAAACGTACATAAACTCAATAGACAGTTTAACAAATCCACACATTTCTGGTTGACAAAATATTCTCAATACTTATTCACACACACTTAGTCCAAATTCAAGAATTGTTTGTTCTTAGGCAGGGTGGCACTAGTGAAGCCATCATGGGGACAGTGTTCTTGTTCTCTAGGGAACCTGCAGTACCCCAATACATCTCACATCTTACTCCCCACTTGTCACCTCCATCACTGAAGTCAGAAACCCAGTTATAGGCTAATATGGCAGGCTCTATGGGAGCAAATATGAGGCAGAGCACCTGCATCAAGGCAGGACAGAGCTGGAACCCAGCTTCCCCACATCCCCCTGCAGTGACCAACCATGGCCCACAAACACACTTCTACCCCAGCTTCTCCACCCCCCCTTAAATTCAATGCTTATTCAAGATTCAGTTTACCAATCACAACAATTTCAGCAGAATTTAACTATAAAACTGTCAACCAGAAATCACAGACTTACCAAACTTACCAAAAGAATGTTGGACAAAGTATCCCGGACGAGCCCCCATGTTACGTTAGTTACGCCCCAGGCTAGGGGTCCCAAGGTGTAACATAACAAAAATGGACTCCCTCCTTCCCAGTCCCCAAACAGCCAGGCCACACAGGTTTGAAATCCCAAAACTTAAGGATTTATTATAGATAAAACTCATGATTTAGTTACACGTTACCTCAGGGTGGGATCATAAAATCCTAGACACAAAAACCTTAATCTAATAACAAGGGGGTCACCCACCCCTACACAGAGAACTCTGACAAAACACAATGCTAAAAGACAGTAGGCTGGTGCTTGGAGGCTGGTTAGGAGAGAGACACCAGACTGCTGGTGGCAGCCATCTTTATAGATCACCGCCTGGTTCAGGAGCCAATCACCATGCAGCATCCACCTGGTAGTCAACCACTCACATTCAGACACCCCTCAGTCACCATTCACCCCATCTGGTTGTCAATCGGCCACTCATTCAATCAGCACCACTCAGTCACACTCACACCAATGAGGGGAAAAATACATGTAAACACAAAATATACCTATATGACCCTATAGGGTCATAACATGGGCAGATCTATGTTAGCATGTCTCAGAACGGTCCTGATTGTGAAATGTCAGATTTGTGATGTCACAAGGCCTGAGAAGGAGGCAGGAGGAGCTGGGAGAGGGTTGGGGAGGGGTGGGCAGGCCTGAGAAGGAGGCAGGAGGAGCTGGGAGAGGGTTGGGGAGGGGTGGGCAGGCCTGCTGAGCAGGAGGTGGGGAGGAGTGTGGGGCCAAAACTGGCTCAATAGCGCAGTCATCCCACTCAGGACAAGGTGGTACTGCAGCTGAAAATGCTCTGAAAGCCAGGCAGAAATGACAGGGGCTCTGTATTCAGGAGTGGTAATTTAGCCTCAAACCTTTTCAAAAAAGTTTTTGGGACACAAACAGTGTTATATAAATTATTTTTAAATGCATGGTGTAGGACCTTTAAATAATGTTGCAGTTGTTAGATATTATCACTAAATATATTGTAGTCATCAAACATTATTGCAATATTGGAAATATTAGTTTACAGTTATGTGTGGGATGCTTCTGTGCAATATGGACTACTTTCAAACATACGATGCCTCAACGCCTATAGAGCTACACACATCCTCCCGGATATCTTGTATTTAATCTGATCATTAAAGTGTGAGTTCCTGATAAGTAGTTTCAGGGTTTCTCTGGTTAACACACAGGAAGAACCTTTCAAATAAACGTATGTGTGTGTGTGTGTGTGTGTGTGTGTGTGTGTGTGTGTGAGCGTGTGCGTGTGTGTGTGTGACCACAGCGTTCATTTGGGGCCAAAGAGAGTCAGATAGAAACTACTCAATCTGGCTTGCTATCGTCAAAGAAAAGGGAACGCCCACTCGGTTTGTCCCTCTTCCTTCAGACTCTGTCTTGAGAGAATGGAAACTACTGGACCCTCGCTTCTTAGACATAATAATCATAATGTATTTATTGCAGTTTTCATTCAAAAGGTATCGCTGTATAGTCAAAAGCATGAAATCAATCACAAAAGGCGCAAAAGAATAGGGTAAAGCACAAAAGGATATTAATTTATTTAGGCCTGTCCTCCTGACAACATGGATGAAAGCACAAAGTATGATTCTCTGCAACACAGACTTACTTTCAAACGGACAAGGCCTAAAACAAACAGCCCAAAACAAACTAATTATTCCTATCAGACTCACCTCACCGCTACTCACCAGTTAAGAGTGGGGTGTCTCAGAGTAGATAACAGAGTACAGCAACTTGCAATGGGCATGGTGTACAAGATACACTACACCACTAAGATACCCCCATGCACCTGGCAAAATACTTTAAAAATGTTAAGGATGTCCACAATTACAACACCAGAGGCAGCGCCACAGATCATGTTCAACCCAGAGTAAATGTGGAACGCCTTTACACAGAAGGCCTTAAAAGAGTGTAAATACATAACACCCTTCAAAATCGCCCTGAAAAACCACCTACAGGCGGCAGCCACCCGTAAAAACAAACCTAGCACAGCCTTACCCTCCCCCTGACCCTTCTTTGTAAATATCTACTGTATATATTTTTTGCAATGTTATTTTTTCCCCTGACAATATCTACTGCATAGTACTGTGTTCTATCCACCTGTCATTCAATTTTATATGAGATACTTAAATGGTTTTCTGTCTAATTAAGCAGAAAAGCTTACGGGATCTCCTTTAGTTGACCTTGTACAAGTGAACTGTACTGTCATGAAACTGTACCTTTTGCTATGCAAACTTTGAATAAAGTCTTCAATCAATCAATCAATCAAAACTCAACACCGATGGAGCTACACAGTGAGTACTCCCTGTTATCTTTTATTAAATCTGAACGTGTCAGACTGTCAGTTCCTGAGAAGTAGTTTCAGGGTTTTCTGGTTAACACACAGGAAAAACCTTTAAAATAAACAACTCTGAGTGAGTGTGTGTGTGTGTGTGTGTGTGTGTGTGTGTGTGTGTGTGTGTGTGTGTGTGTGTGTGTGTGTGTGTGTGTGTGTGCGTGCGTGCGTGCGTGCGTGCGTGCGTGCGTGCGTGCGTGCGTGCGTGCGTGCGTGCGTGCGTGCGTGCGTGCGTCTGTCTGCAGGTATGGGTTGGTGGCTGGTGGGTATGGTTGTGTTTTATCACTTCTGTGAAATTGCTGAATTTAAAGAATATCACAACCACAGTTTACACACTCTCTCTCTCTCTCTCTCTCTCTCTCTCTCTCTCTCTCTCAGGGTACTGTATAAGTAGTATCAGACTTCATCAAGCTTAATCAAACGTCCCTTAGGATCATCTAAAGATACAATACAGACAGACCGACTAACTGGACTTCAAGCAACCACCAGAGCCTTTGGAGTTGAACCTGTGACGGTACAGCGGAGCGTTAGGCATGGTGTCGGTTGTAATGTGTGTGTTGTTTCTCAGTGTGTGTCTGTCGGTCAGACTGGGCAGTACACAGGAAACACAGATGAACAAAGTTCTGAGGAGCCTATATTCGCAATATGTAAGTATAGGCCACCATTCCTGCAGTAGTAGTAGTATGATAAATTATACTATTACTACTATTGTGCCTATTAATAC